>NW_006203868.1:1268813-1305229 GCF_000334495.1 Tupaia belangeri chinensis
CCCCATCTGGCTCCTTGACTCTATCTCTTGTCTGTCGTCTATCTTTTGTCTGTCCCTATCAGCGTCGGCTGACCTTTTAGGTTGCTCAATTCTCTCTGTATTTAAATCCTGGGATGGGGAACGTGCTGTTTGGCATTGGGTAGTTTTGGCTGGTCAAAGGAGAGCCCTACCCGCCAGGAATGCTAGACATTCTGGAGGCGTGGGAGGCTGGGCAGCTTCCTCTTTTTTAAGCATGCTGACTTCAGACTGCACAGGAATGAAGTGTATGTGTGTTGCACGCCTTCCTTTAGAAATTGTTTGCGTATTACTGATAAAACCGTTTCTGATATGTCACTATTCTGTTTTTGTGGATAGTGCTTTTAAAAAAGAGTAATTAAAGATCATGATAATGAACTCTTCTGATTTTTAAAGCATCTTTAAATAGATCCTAACCAAATCAGCAGTTGTGCTGAAAAAGCAGATTTCTGGAATATCTGGCAATTTTTCCTCAGGTAGAAGTAATAAGATGAGAACTATTAAGTACAGATGTTTGGGGCAGTTTTACACTCCAGTTAGCCAGTGCCTAAGATGAAAATATTACTGTGGTTCACATTTGGGGATAAGTGCGTGAGACAGGACATTTGATGGACACCAGCTACTGGAGTCTTGGAAAATCCACGTTTTATGGGACCAGGAAGTTTGTATCCACATTTCTAAGGCACATGTTACTTAAAATTTAGAACTTACAGAGAAAGTTCAGCACACTGATTTTTACTTGCTAAAGAATTCTTTAAGAAATGGGTAATATATGTTATTAATGTCAATGGCTCGGAGTTGGAAGAGATGCACGAGAATTAGTTTCACAAATATTTGACTCAGCAATCTGTTTGCACAGTTCAAGCTTCACCTGGAGTCTTTTATTAGGTTTCCACAGTCAGTTAAGTTTCAAGAATTGTTTCCCTTCTCCATTTGCAGGGTCTTCAAAAAATTCATGGAAGAAGTGTATGATGAAAACACAATATATGAATTAAAATTTTTTTCACACCAGAATAAACTTGTACTTTTATTCCATTTTTTTTCATAGACTTCTTTGAAGACTCCTGTATTTCTTGTTCACAGTGTACGAATGTGGTGAAGTCCCTTTTTGTTCATTGTGTTCAATAACAATTTTTTTTTAGAGGTTTTTGCCATAGGGCGCGTGCACTTGCCAGAGGGACAGAAAGCGAGAAATCACCCCCCCAGGGGGGATGATCACGCCGCAATCCCTTCTCTTCCATTCTCCTCTCGGGATCTTGGGCACGCATGCACACGTGCCTGGCGTGAATTTTAAGCCACCAGGTCCAGGATGTGAACCGCAGTCGACTACATGGGAATCCAGGGACATAGCCATTATGCTAACTGCTGGTCTCCAATAACAATTTTCTACAATAAAGCACTGCTAGTAATAAGCGAACAGTTTATTTAGTCTCTCTCTCTTTTTTTTTTTTTTGGTTTATTTAGTCTTTATAATGATCCAGACATTGTGCTAAGTACTTTCTATGCATTATTGCCTAATTTAATTAAATTGGCAGTTGCATTCTGTTAGTGACTGTGTTTATGGTGCCACCAACTCTAGAATACTAATTTGGCACACAGGAAAGTGATGTACATGAGCTTGGAAAATATATATTATCCAGACTCATTATTCGTGTTCAATTATGGAAGCTTGGGTTAAGTTTGTTATTTTAAACATCTTTTTCAGTTGTAATGTTTCATTTTTTTAGTTTGAAATATGAAAAGTAGTGAAGAATACTTAGCACAGCATAGTAGTTTTTGTTTTTTTTGGGCTTTCTGTTTGCCTTTTTTTTTTTTTTACAGATTTACTTAGTCTCATCTAAAAATGCTCAAGCATTTTAGAAATACTTTTTGAAAATAATTATTTAATTGAATTAATTAATTTATTTAAATTTGACCAGAGAGGGACAGAGTGAGAAAGAGAGAGAGGAAGTGAGAATACAAGCTGCCAGGTCCAGGAGCGGGACTCGAACCGTAGTTGGCCATTTAGGAGTCCAGCACCCTTAACCATCACGCCACCTGCCTGGCCCCTGAAATACTTTTTACAACAAGTAAAAAAGTTCATTTGCAACCTGTGTTTGGGTCACTAGTTTGTTTTGTTTTTCACTGTTTGCTTTATTAATTTCCAGAGGAACATGTGCTAGCCAGAGAGAGACAGAGAACAGAGACAGGGATAGAAGGAGAGGGAGAAAGCATCCCCTAATGGATGTAGTCATACCACAATCTCTTCTCTTCCATTTCTTCCTCATCAGAACTTTTGAGCATGCATACCAGGTGCGGGCATGTTTTTCAAGCCTCTGGGCTGCATTTGAACCATGGTCAGCCAAAGGGGATCCGATTTCTTTACCAGTAGACACTCTGCAGGCCCCTTAGAAACTAGTTCAACACAAAGTTACTTAAATTCTTTTTGCTAGATAGGCAGATTGTTGTTTGAAACATGTAATGTATCATTAATTTTTGTAACCGTCTTCACAGGTGTAGTGACCAGTTCTCTAATTTACTAAATTTAAAAGCAATCAGAACTAAATAGAATGACTTTGTTAAGTAAACTGCAAAAGTAATAAGGTTTGTTAGGCTAGAGCTGAGAAAAGAGCTATCCTAACTAGGCACTGGAGTTTTTTTTGTTTTTTTGTTAGTGAGAAGAGAGATTTAGATATTACAGTAGTGCTCAAAAATTGCCCAAGGTTCACTGAGCATTAATATTATTAGGTAAGTTTGAAACTAGTTTAAGTGTAAAGTTTGTAGTATCAGAAATAATGTGGGGTTAAAAAAAAGATATGGAATAAAGGACCTTTAAAAGCTATTTGAAAAATGTTGGGGCACTCTGCTTAATTAATCAGGAAAAATAGTAATAGAAATCCAACTTTGGTCTCTAATTTGAGTATTCTTGCCTTCACTCAACTTTGTATGCTTTTTTGGATGGTATTGTTTTAGAAATAGATTTTTATTAAAATTTTTCTTTCAAAACATTGCAACAACCTACTTTTTTGTTTCTATGAAACTAATGAAAACTTTATAAATGTATAAGCTCATTATACTGTCTTGAAATTAATTATTCATCATGCAGATCGTTTTGAATAATTCATTCTTTACATGCCAAGCACTGTTCTTCACTGCATGAGCAGAGAAGAGCAAACAGACAAGGTCTTGAGAGTTCCTGCAGATGATAGTCTAGCTGGGGCTATGTGAATCATCCGTCTGAATGTGGTAGATGCACTGATGAAAAGTACAAGTTGCTAAAGAACATCGTAAAGGAGGTTTCACTCTAGTTTGGTAGTGGTTATGGGGGAGGGCTCCTCTGGCAACCCCAGGAAGCTTTCTTTAAGGAAGCGATAAATGAGTAAATAGAGGAGTCGTTCCAGGGAAGTGGAACTGTGTGTAGACAGGACTCTGAGCCAAACAGTCAGTGTTTCTTAAGCTGTAGGGCCATGACCCATTCCATGTATGAAACCACTTTGGAGAGTTGCAACTTGCTCTTTAAAAAATGAGATGGCCGTCTCAGCAGGTGGCATGGTGGTTAAGGCACTGAACTCCCACATTGACTGTGGTTCCAGTCACAGACTGGCAGTTTAAAAATCATGTTGGTGTGTCCAGCAGGTGGCAGGGTAGTTAAGGGCACTGGACTCTCACATGGCCGACTGTAGTTCAAGTCCCGGACCTGGCGGCTTGCTTTCTCACTTTCTTTCTCTCTCTCTCTCTCTGTCCCTTCCTGGTCAATTTAAATAAGTAAGTAAGTAAGTAAGTAAGTAAATAGAGTTAAAAAAAAAAAAACATACTGGGTACATGTATGTGCATGCTCACGATCCCAAGAAGACAGTGGAGGAGAAGGGATTGTGTCATGACCATCTCCCCCAGAGGGTGATTTGTCACTTTCCCTCTCACTGTCTATTTTTCTCTCATTCTCTCTGGTGGTCACACACACCTTGTAGAAAAAAATTATAAAAAAATGAAATGGTATAGAATTTTTAAAATAGTATTTATCATGTGGATCCTTAGCCAGAATCTATATTTTATGAAACATAAATGCATTCTTACATACATAGTACATACAAAATAATATACTTAGTGTATTCATGTGTTCATGATGTAAAATTATTTTCTCCGTGGGTTATGGTAGAAAAAGTTACTGTTGGACTAATGAGGGTGTGTGTGTGGCAGATGTGTTGAGAGCCAGGAGTGATGTCTCCAGGTGACATGGTAGAGGTAGGAGCCAGATTTCACATTGAGCCTTATAGATCTTGAGTTTTCACATGTCCTTTGGAATGATTTTGAGCAGAGAAATGACATCATGAAGTTTATATCTAAGTTCACTTACTGCATTTGGAATGAGATAAAAATAAATGCAAAGAGATTATTAGGAAATGAGTACAATAGCTTAGGTGAGAAGTGATGGTAAACCACTAGTGTGGTAGCAGTAGGGATAGAAGTGGATAGAAAAGGGAACTATAGATCAGGAAGAAAAACATCTATGGCATTGGGTAAGGAAAGAGCAGAGGGTACAGTAATACCTATTACACATGGCTAGAAACAAATACTACATAAAACTTTCTACTGTAAATTTTACAGATGTTCTTAGGTATTTTACTATTTTGAAAGTATCCAAATATTCAAGACAAAATGCTTGTTTTTAAAGTTTATTTATGTATTTCTTCTATTAGAGTGACAGACGCACACCCCAGCAGAGTCTTCATGTCATGCTGCACCACAGGCCTGCACATGTGCCTTGTGTGCTCAGGAGGCTCCTGGAGATGAACCCAGAACCTTTCTTACGTAGGTCCAGTGGCTTTACTCATGTGTCACTGCCTGACCCTCAAGACAAAATATTTGAAAAATGTTGTAATGATGACACTTGAGCTAATTTAATTCCTCCAATCACTTACTTTTTTGTTTCAAGAGATATGAACAAAATGAGAACTTTGAATTCCGTAAAGGTAAAATGAGGCTGAAGAAGAAACAAACTAAGATTTTCTTGAGTTCTAACTATGATTAAGCATTTTGACATACAAAGTTTTAAAATTTTGTGAGCCTTGTTAATTAACATACAAGCCTATAAGTATATTGGATCAGGTCACATGTTTAGAAAATATTAGAGTCAGAATTTAAATTTGAAAAGTTTTTTTATACCAAAGGACAGCCTTTTTACTATACCATCCCAAAATTACAAAAACAAAAAAAAATTGCTTTGATAATTTATTTGTTCAATCAGAGTGTGTCAGATTAACACACATTCTTAGAACTTTTCAAGAAAGCTAAATTCTTTTCATTTTTTTGTTTGTCTGTTTAGATTTTTACCATAGGGTTTGTGTGCTTACTGGAGAGAGACAGAAAGAGGGAAAATGAGAAATCAGCCCCCAGGGTGGGTGCCACTCTGCAGTCTCTTTTCCTCCATTCTGCCCTTTGTTTTTTGGACATGCATGCATGCATACCCCGTGTGCTTTTCAAGCTTCTAGGTCTGTGATTTGAGCAGCCTTGTGGGAACCAGTGCCTTAATTGCCATGTCACCTCCTGGGCCTCAACAAAGAAATATCCTTGATAAAACTTGATAACCCTGGGTGTATATGTATTTGTGTTATTAGAGAAAGTTAACTGTAGCCGAACTTCTTTTCTGTGCTGGACACTTTATTGTTTCATCTAACCTTTACAAACTAGTCTCTTAGGGTAGATATTGTCGGGATGTTATTATTCTTTTATAAATGAGCGTATCAAAGTGAAGAGATGATGAACAGCTTGTTAGATCATAGAGGTGATGGAGGAGGATTTTGAAACAGGTATTTCATTTTTCAAAGACCATAGTTTTTCTTTACTTTTGAAGATGATGTCACTGAAGAAGAATATGACCTTACACTAAATGATGTTTCAGAATCAATTTTACAATGAAAAAAATTCCATGCTCTAGAAATTAAAAATAAATTATTAAGAGCATGCATGGATTCAGGTGTCAAGGCAGATCTAGGTGTAAGTCCAGTTCTCTGAGAGCTTAAACAAAATTTTAACCTCGAAACTGCAGGTTGTTCACTTGTGAAATGAAAACAGCAGTAGTTTTCATATCATAGAGTTGTCAACATTACTGGCCTTTATTAAATGGAAACTGCTATTTTTAGTAGCATAGTGTTTGATATATTTAAAAAGTTTTAAAATATAACACTTGAGGTGGGCTGTGGGTTATTTGTGGAAAACCTTGTATATTTCCTTGGCTGATGTAGTATTTGTGTTTTTCTTTCTTTCTCTCTCTCTCTCCCTCCCTCTCTCTCTCTCTCTCTCTGTTTCTTACCCCTTAAGGATTTCAGTTTTTCTGATTGTTAAATGAAAGGATGATTGCTCACAAACAGAAAAAGACAAAGAAAAAACGTGTTTGGGCATCAGGCCAACTCTCTGCTGATGTTACATCTTCTGAAATGGGGCTCAAGTCCTTAAGTTCCAACTCCATTTTTGATCCGGATTACATCAAGGAGTTGGTGAATGATATCAGGAAGTTCTCCCATATGTTACTGTATTTGAAAGAAGCTATTTTTTCAGGTTTGTCAATTGTTTTCTCTTAGTATTCTTACTGGATAATTTGTAAAATATTAAAATGCTAGTCAAACTACAAGTGTGTACAAGGTGATAGGAACAGGCCATTCTTTTTCTGCTTTAGTTATTTCATGGTGGTGGTGGTGGTGGTGTTTTGGCCAAATGTTTGATGCTTACTGTGTACACTATTATATAATTGGAAAATTAGGTAGTGTGTAATAGAAACTTTGATGAGTGTGAGAAAACAAGAGTATGAAAAAAGAAAACTCATTCTTTGGTTCCTAGCAGTTGGGTCCATTTAACATAGGAAGAGTTGAGATTGTTGGGATTTTCACCATAATACAGTATATTCATAGGTCTTTCATAAGCAGACAAATGTTTGTAATTTACATAGTTGATAGTTTTGCCTAAATTGGACTTTTCATATTATTGCCGAAATTTCATGTGAAATGACTACATTTGAGTGAACTTTTTTCCCCTCAAAATATCAAATTTAATTGTTTGGCTGATGTGTAACCTCTTTTTGAATTAAGAGATGATCTAATTTATTCTCTGTTTAGCCAGAAACAAATTATGTGGCACGAGACTTGATTTTTTTGGTAAATATCCTGTTTAAAACTTGGATATTGCCTCTTTCATATCCAAATTTGGTGGGGGTGATAATTCATAGTTAAAGATATAGCTTCAATTCTTTTGTGATAAGTAGCTTCATCTTTTGTGATAAGTAGCTTAATTTCTGTATTCATAATGGTATGTCTAGATACAGAAAATGAAGATGTCCAGTGTTGTTTGTTTGTGACCTTCTGGGGCTTCATAGATATTTGCAAGATTTCAATGAATATTTCTGTGTATATAAGTGAAATATTTATTTTCCGAAATATGTTTTGAAAAACAGAAACCAAAACCATATCTTGTGCTTGTACTTTATTTAAAGAGTTTACTACTATCTTAATTGTGATTTTCAGATTGAAATGACCAAAATAACTGGGCTAGAATTGAAGTCTCAAACCTTTTTCGTAATTGCCCAAGAGTACATTTGCTTGCCAGAGAGAGAATGCATGCTCAAAGGGAGAAAGGATCTCCCCCCTCTACTCCTGCCCCGCAATAGGGCATGGTCATGCCATAATCCCTTCTTCTTCATTCCTCCATCCTGTTGGGATTTGGGCACACGTGTACGTGCCCTGGGCATATTTTTCAAGCTGCTGGAGTTGGGATTTGAACTGTAATGACCACGTGGGATTCGACTTCCTTAACCACAAGGCCATGGGGATGGTCCAAAGCCTCAAAATGTTAGTATTGTATTTGGAATTTCCTTAAAACAACAATCATATAAATCATTCTGGAGAAACCATGTAAATGATGGGGACCAGCAGGTGTTGTAGTGGTTAAGGCACTGGACACTCCCACATGGCTGACCATGGTTCAAGTCCCAACTTGCTTTCTCACTTTCCCTCTCTCTTTCTCTGTGTGTCTCTCTCTGATCAAATTAAAATAAATGAATAAATAAATAAAATTAAACAAAAGAATTCTTAAAAAGAAACTATATAAATATTATTAGAAGAGAAGTTGTTCTCATTCATTTTAATAGCTTCATTTTGAAGTACTTTATGGATGAGTAAATGGCAATGAAGTTATCTTGTTATTATGGAAAGATATTCTAAATACACTAAATATTATATTGGTAACAGGTTCTTCTCAAAGTGACACTTCTGCCATTAATATAAAGAAGCATAGAGCTTTGTAATAAACATTTGTTCTTAACTGGGTTATTATTTTAAAATTTACAGTTTTTTAATGTATAGTTCATTAAATGAGTTAATTTTTTTCTTTTTTAAAAAGAATATTTGATTTTGACCAGAGAGGGATAGAGTGAGAGAGAGAGACAGAGACAGAGACAGAGGGAAAATGAGAAAGCAAACTGCCAGGTACAGATCTCGAACTGCAATTTGAACATGTGGGAGTCCAGTGCCCTCAACCACCACACCACCTGCCGGCTCCAATATTTTTTCTTGTAGAGGTTTTTGCCTTGGGACTTGTGCTTGCTGGAGAGGGAGAGATAGAGACAGAGAGAGGAAAAGTGAGAAATTGCCCCCCCGGGGGAGGGGATGGCCACACCACAGTCCCTTCTCTTCTATTCTCCTCCCAGGATCTTGGGCATGTACACACACACGCCTGGCATGAATTTCAAGCCACTGGGTCTGGAACTTGAACTGTGATCAGCCATGTGGGAGGCCAGCAATATAACCACTATGATGCTACCTGCTGGTCCCCGGGTTGATTCTTTTTTTTTTTTTTTTTTTTTAGTGTTTATTTGTTTCAGGCCAGCTAGTGACTTGATGGATAAGGCAGCTGGATCCCACATGGCCAGCAGCATGGTTTGAGTCCTGGATCTGACAGCTTGCAAAACACTGTGCATATATGCAGGCATGCTGAAAATCCCAATAGGAGAAGTGAAGGAAAAGGCATTGGACTGTGACCACCCCTCGCAGGCGGTGCTCTCTCACTTCCTTTTCTTTCTGTCTCTCTCCAGGTAGTGTACAGCCCTCTAACAGTTTTTTTAAAACTTTATTTCTTTAATTAGAGAGTGAGACAGAGAGACAGATAGTCCTGACACGGTCTCACCACACCACAGTCCTCCCGCCAGCCTCTCAGCCAGGCAGCATTATAGATTGGTCATGCCTGTACCACCCAGCTTAACCCAGGATCTGAACCTAGGTCTCCCCTGTGGTAAATCACACCTAGTGACTC
Source organism: Tupaia belangeri chinensis (assembly GCF_000334495.1). Lineage (NCBI taxonomy): Eukaryota > Metazoa > Chordata > Mammalia > Scandentia > Tupaiidae > Tupaia > Tupaia belangeri. The sequence goes on from NW_006203868.1 coordinate 1,278,105, forward strand.
ATTGCTGTCGCCACCATGGTTGGGCCAACACGGGTAATTTTTAAGATGGTATTTAAAATGAGTTATTGAGTTGTTGGGAAAGTCATGACGCATTTTTGCATAGGAAAACATAGAAAAAGACATCGTGACTTCCCCGACGACCTAATAATTGACAAATCATCTGCCTCAATCTAATTATTTAAATAACTTTTAATTTATATAAATAAGATTTTTTGTTAGGATTTCTGTTTGTTTTTATGTATTTTCTTTAGGAAATATATATTCTATAACATCTTCATCTTAACATGGTTATCCTTTGTTTCACAAATTTGAAATGGTGGTAATTCAAAACAAGTTGAACCACTTCTTATCTTCAAAAGTTTTTTTATATGACTTAATTTGTGAGTAGACAGTTCAGAGACTAGGGAGGAAGATGACTGAAAGCAGATTTTGAGTGAGGAAAGGGAAAAATAATAATAAATATAAGATACAGGAAGAAAATGCCCTTTGAGATATAGGATATCTATAGAAATATGTTCTTTCACTGAAATTTAATTTTAGGATCTGTAAAGCCATTATTCTTTTAGTAAGAAACTCAGTATATGTCACTATACTTAATTGAATTGATACGATCTTGTTGTTTTGTATTGTTTTCCTTAAGCAAGGAGGTATATATAAACACATAAACAAACCCAATTAGAAAGATAAGGAAAATTCTACATAATTATACACTCATGTTTACTTTTGATCATGACTTTTGGTTCCATAGAGTATCAGACTATTCCTTATTTACTTAATAGAACTATTATGAGGATCACATGAGATACAGTCTTCAGGGAAACAGGTAAAACATTTAAAATGCTACAACAGTTTCAGGTGGCATTACTACCTAGGTGCCTATAGACATGAACTTTGCATTTGTCTTCTGGATGTCGAGTGTTGTCCCTGGACTTCTGTTCTGCAGTTACCACCATAGCGTTGAACTGTGGCCAGATAGGGAAGAGCTGTTTCACTGTTATTCTCTTAGAATGAAGGAGCCTTGTCAATGTTTTGTCAGTGGCCTTGCCAGTATTTTGTTTTTTGCCTCCTTGAAAGGAAGGATGCCAGATTTTTAGCATTATTACCTTTTAATTCCTATCTGTTAGCTGTTAAAGAGCTAAAAAAGTTAGCTTTTCAGAGTGGAGAATATGGATCAGCCACCTTTTGATTTAATCAGAATATCATTTCTTTTAAAGGTGGTTTTCTTCATTCATGGTAGAGAATATGTGTGCATGTGCAGGTGAGAGGGAGAAAGAGAGAACCCTTCACAGGGTTTGGCCATGCCTGAATCACAATCCTCTATTCCTCCAGCCAAGCGAATCGTGAGCATTTGTAAATGTACATGCCTTGTGTGTTTCAGGCTGACTAGGCCAGGGATTTCAGCCATGGTTGCCATGTGAAATCTGACTTCTTTTAAGCAGCGCATCACCATTGTGCCATGGAGCTAGCTAGAGATAGGGTCTCACTGTGTTGCCCAGGCTGACAACACGGAGTTCAAAGTAGCTGGGACTACAGAGGTGTGCCACAGTGCAGTTGGCATATTTCAAGCTCTCAGCTCCATGTAGCCAGTGGCTACCGTATTGGACAATGAAGATGCAGAAAATTTCCATCATTGCAAAAATTTCTGTTTGACACTTAAGTAAAGACTTGTCACCTTTCTAACTATTGAGAATATTAAATGATTTCTTGCTATTATTGTTTTTTATTTCTATAGAATTTAAAGGAAACCCAGAAAAACTTGTTATTGAAACAGTTTTCAGAAAATTTTACATAGAAATAGGAGTCTTTTTGGAATTGTCTTCCTCAGGTTACTTTGGGAGTATGCAAGTTTCATGTCCTTTTTTGTTTTGAACCAGCACATTATTTCCCAGCCAGGTATACAGTTTGGTTAAATAGGGAGTAGGTTAGCAGAAGACTCTGGAAAGAGAATCAAACGACTTAGGTCATAGGTCTGGTCCTGCTACTGACTAGCTTTGGAATATGACTTAAGTCAAATTTTTTGTTAAGAAAGAAGTACTTAACACCACATGCTATTGGCTTTGTGTGATTTGATGCAGTTGGAGTTTATACATTATTCTGAATATTGATAGTTCAGAGCTAAAGAAGATAGTTAAGTATTTGTTTTCAAATTATATGTTTTAATAGCTATTCCTACCCTTCCCCAGTCTCTTGGATTTTTTGGTGATTTTTATGATAAAGTTTTTCTTGAGAGAAAGAGAGAAGAAGAGAAGTACCCTCCACAGGCTTGGTCACACCATGATTCGCTTCCTCCAGACCTCTAGCCTGTCAGGATCATCACTGTGTGGTGTTTTCAGACTGACCGGGCTGGGGACCTTGAACCAGGGTCTGCATGTAGCTTCCAGTTCCACAGTCTGGTATACTAATTGTGCCAAAGAGGCTGCACCCCCACCCCCTTTTTAAAGAATTATTTATTTACTTTTATTTTTTACTACTGTTATTCAGTTTGACCAGGGAGAGATGGGGGTGGGGGGAGTGAGAAAGCAAGCCACCAGGTCCAGGACTTGAACCACAGTAGGCCATGTGGGAATCTAGCATCTTAACCACCACCTGCCAACCTACAGGCTGGACCCTTTTTTTTTTTCCAAAAACAAATAAACAAACAAATAAAACTTATTTCATGAGTGAGAGAGACAGGAACAAGAAATACAGCACTCCCAACTGAGTCTTGATACCATGATCAAGCCTCAGCCAGCCTAGATCATGGGCTCACATGTGCCCAGTATACTCATGGTGGTTTCTGGGTGGGCACCAATAACCTTCTGACAGGGTCTGCATTAAAGAGCATCACATTTTATTGATACCACTGTCCTATGATAACTGTTTTAAGTGTGATATTTATAAGAATTTCTCAAGTGAGAAGCTCTTATTGCAGTCATTGTTGAGGGACTGATTAGAAAAAAAGAAATGTGTGCTCAAGATTCTATGTCCCCATTAGCATTAGGAAATGTATGTAGTTTGTCTCCATTTTGTTTTGTTTTGAGAGGTTTTTGCTATAGGGTACGTGCACTCACCAGAAAGACAGAGACAGAGAGACAGAAAGCAAGAAATCACTCCCCAGGGGGATGGCCATGCCGCAATCCCATCTCCTCCATTCTCCTCTAGGGATCTTGGGCACACACTCACACGAACCCGGTATGAGTTTAAGCCACAGGGTCCAGGACTCGAACCATGGTCAACGACATGGGAGTTCAGTGACATAGCCATTACGCTAACTGCTGATCCCTCTCTTTTTAACAAATAAAAATGGCAGACCTTAATGTGGGAGGTCAGAAGACTGAAAACACGCCATTCTTGCTTTGACAGGATAAGTGATGGAGTTTGGTGATTCTCCTCCCACTGCTTATCTTCTGTAATCTTATACAAGTAGCAGATGTGGAATTTAAAGTGTTAGATCTCTATCCAGTATCATTAAGGCACATTATGAATAATTACAGGGGTAAATTCTGCATCTGTGTTAAAGTACTGAAGGCACTTACTTATGCATATGTGTTACGTTTAATTATAACATGGTAGATTAATATTTATGCAGTGTAAGTATCAATTCAGATTTATGGTTGCCTCCCCTAAGGAGTAATGTGTTCTGAATCCAAAGCCAGATTCATAAATATTGTTTTAGCTTATGTAGAATTTTCAAGTCTGTCTTTGTGACTTACCTTCCCATTCCCAAGTGGAACATCATTCAAGGAAGTTCAGAATCTTGGAATTTGAAAAATACAAGACTTTTTCATTGGACTAGGAACAGCAGTGCAACATATCTGATTTTTCTGCCCATCAGTGTTTGGAAGTATCAAATGCCGTTATAAAATATATTTAAATGAAAAGCAAAGGTCTGATACTTCTTGCAGCTTCTTAATATTATATTGCACTTCTTTTAAAATGGATTTTAATGAAAGCTTACTTTATGATTATGGCACTTCATTTTTCTGGCTTTTTTTTTAAAAATAGGTCAGAAAGGAAGATAATCAATTTCAGATAAACCATTAAGTTCTCTAGTTTTTAAAAATGCCTTTCACTTAAGAGTATATCACTTTTATGGAAACATCACTGGTTTCATACATGATAGCTTCTGATGAATTCTAGATCCCAGATATTACAGAACTATAGTCAGAAGAGGTATGTTGGGCCAGCTGGTGGTGTGGTAGTTAAGACAACTGAATCCCACATGATTGGTTGTGTAGTTCAAGTCCCAGACCCGCAGCTTGAAAAACGTGCTGAGCATGTGTGCATGTGTGCCCAAAATCTGGGGCGGAGAATGACATAGAAGGAAGGGATTGTGGTGTGACTGTTCTCCCTGAGGGTATGTTTTCTCACTTTCTGTCCCAAACTAGTGTAGCAAAATTAAAAAAACAAAAAAAAACAAAAACAAAAACAAGCAAAAATAAGACAGAGAAAGAGGTATGTTAACTTTCTAAAGGAGAGATTTTATTGGACTGTAGGAGTTAAATGAAAGCTTAATATCATTAAATAATACATTCTGGTGTGAGAGGTTCTGCATAAATTTGCAAAGTTTTCATTGAAATCCTGTCTTGTGGGTTTACTCAGTTTTTTTTTTTTTTTCAGGGTGAATATCCAGGAGGATATATGATTTTTTTTTTCCATACAGATTTCACTCAGTATTAATTTCACCATTGATGATTTTCACATACCTTTCAGCCTCATAGTATGCCAAACACTTTGTGAAATATTAAGTTGCGAGCCTCAGATGTATCCTACTCTGCCTTCCAGAAGCAAACCTCTTTAGAAGCAATTGCTAGTGTCACTTAGGAGAAGTTAATAGGCTATGGCTTAGTGACTAAAAGGTGTGAAATGAATCTTTGAGGGATGGTACGAAATACGGTAGCTGCTTATTACACCTGTACTAGTTCTTGGGATTGTGTTCCTTTTCTGCACTTGGCTGGAATAGTTTACATAAGTTAACACCATTTTTAGTAGTAACTAGCATATTCATTGAAAGTGAAAGCCTCTTAAATCAAGGATTGCAGAGTACCTGCCAGTAAGCTGTGACTTCTTTAACTACAAGGCAATACTTGGAAGTGGTTAAGAGCACAAACTCTAGAGCCAAAACACTTGAAGTGTCCTCATTCTGCCTCTTGCTAGTTGCCTGTAATTATCCCTGGAAGTTATTTATCCTCTCTGTGCCTCAGTTTCTACTAAAAGAAGATAATAGTATGTACACACTGAGTTTCAGTGAAGATTAAATGAGTTCATAAATAGAAAGCTCTTATTAGAATAAGTGTTTCAAAATGTCAGCTATTATTATTTTTACAGTCCCCAGGTAGCTAGATAAAGAAAACTGCTGTTTTTCAGGCATCAGTTTTATCTTGTACATTCAAGTTATTATAGTAAAAATAGGATTTTCCTATTCACAAATTCTGAAACATTTTCCTCCTTGCTGTTTTTATTCCTTTTCCTTGGGAGGTTAACCTCAATTAACACAACTGATTTTTAAATTATTGGCAGTGTTTTGTTGTTTTGTTTTTTAAAGCAAGGAAAACACCATGGTTTTTCTTTTATTTACTTAAGCATTTCCATGAAGTGTTTGCAATATAAACACTGTGGTATTGTGTTAATGCCTGAGAACCAAAAAGTGGAGCTGACTAATCTGTTTTCACTTGATAAGCTGAATGAAGCAGAAAATAAATGACATGAACGCGTGAAACAATAAATTAAAATTCACATTACATATTTGTATTGTAGGGATAGAAAAAACAAGTCAACATTGGGATATAGGAGTTTCACCTTTTCAGATAACTAGTATTAAGACTTTGGTTGAACTTACATTCTCATGTATAGTACATTTGTAATATAAATTAAATTTCATTACATTTACAGTGTAGCCACTATGACATTTAAAAATGATCTTCCATTTAGCTACATGACTACATTACTATATATGTAACTAACTTAACCACATTTTAAAAAATATGTTTATAAAATATATCCTTAATTACTACATCATTTCCAAGTAATTTACCAACAGATTTTACATATAAAATGAAATAGAAACTTTAATGTCTCTTTTCCTCTAGCCAAAATGCTGCTGTTAATTAAGTCCATAGTTTATTCAGATTTCCATGGATTTTCCCTAATGGCGTTCTTTTCTTCCAGGATCCTATCACGTAGTTGTCAGGTCTCCTTAGGTCCTCACTGGCTGTAAGTTTCTCAAGCTCTCCTTACTTATGATGACCTTGAAAGTTTTAATGAGTCTAGTCAGGTATTCTATAGGAGGCCCTTGGTTAGAATTTGTCTGATGTTTTTCTGATAATTAGAGTGGGGTTTAAGGAATAGGGGTAGAAGGTCACAGATGTAAAGTGTTACATTCACATCATATCGGGGGTACTTAACTGTAAACATGAATATATCACTGTTATTGATTTTACTCACCTGTCTTAAATAGTGTTTTTCAAGTTTCTCCACTGTAAAGTTACTCTTCCCATCCTCCCTTCCATAGTATACTCTCTGAAGAAGTCACTGTGGGTAACCCACACTTAAGAGAGTTATACTTCGGTTCCTTGAGGACAAAGTATCTGTTGGGTTGTTGGAAAAATCATTATATTTTTCCTTTGCTTTTCTGTATAAAAATGCATTATGACTTTTCTGACAACTCAATACATAACTCATTTGCAATTTGTGTGTGTGTGTGTAAGATTTGTTTCTTCTCGCCAGTTTATTAATTTATTCAATCATTTATGTCAGGACTTGTAGATGTTTTTCAAAAAAAATTTATTTATTTTATTCTGTTTGTTATTATTATTATTTTATTTGACCAAGACAGAGCCAGAGAGAAAAGGAAAGTGAGAAAGCAAGCTGCCAGGTCCAGGACTTGAACGATGGTCGGCCATGTGGGAATCCAGCGCTTTTAACCATCATGCCACCTGCTGGCCCTATGACTTGTGGAAATTTATTTTATACATTGTATTATAATCTAGTACTGGGACCAGCAGCTGGCATAATGGCTACATCACTAGATTCCCATGTTGTAGATCATGGTTCGAGTCCTGGACCCGGTGGCTTAAACTCACACCAGGTGCATGTGCATGTGTGCCCAAGATCCCGAGAGGAGAATGGAGAAGGGATTGCGGTGTGACTATCTCCCCCGGGGGGTGATTTCTTGCCTTCTGTTTCTCTGTCTCTTTCTTTCTGGCAAGCACATATACCCTATAGCAAAACCTCTCCAAAATAATAATAATAATGATGATGATAGTCCAGTACTATCCTAAATTGCCAAAATTGTTCCAGTTTTGGTCAGTGGGAACTCTTTCAGTTTATTCCTGTGCACTTTTAATATTCTCTCTTGTTTATAGGTTGAATTTTGTTTTATTTTGTTTTGTTATTAGCTCTCACTTCTGTTCCAGTATTACACAATACTGATTCAATTTGTACATTTTCTGCTCTAGTTCTAGACTCAGCCATTTCTCTAAGAACCCTTGGCAATAATTCCTTTTCATTGGAGAATGCTATTAGAAAACCAAGGTTTGGTTGCTAGGTGTGCTCGTTGCTACTGAGGTTTCATTTCTTTTTGCCATCTCACTTGACAGCAAGTAAATTATATGTGTGTACTAACCTATACATACCTACACACATTTCCATAAATTTTTTCTTTTCTTTTCTTTCCTTTTTTTTTTTTTTAAATTTTTTAAGGTTTTGCCATAGGCATGTGTGCTTGCTAGAGAGAGAGAGAGACAGACAGGCAGACAGTCAGCAAGAGGGAAGGTGAGAAATCACCCCCTAAGGCAGATGGCCATGCCGCCATCCCTTTTCCTCCATTCTTCTCCTGGGATTTTGGGCATGCAAACATATGCAGCCAGCATGATTTTCAAGTTGCCACTTCAGGACTTGAATTGCAGTCGGCCATGTGAGAGTCCATCACCTAACCACCACTCTACCTGCTGGCCCCTCCATAAATACTTCTGTATGTAGCCATCTGTATTTATATTAAGCAAAACATGAGTTCCTACTGAAGTATTCAGTCGGTCACTACATGGGCCCTTAGGGCTTCATCCCCCTGCTTGTTTTGAATTTTCACTCCAGCAGTGGGATCACTAGTTCTCACCATCTGCTGTCCATTTGCTCTGCTGTTCAGTACCATGCATGCGTGTATGGTATGTTAGAATTGTTAACTCAAACATGCATTGGAAAAACTTTACCAATTAGAGTACAGTACTTACATGTACTTCCTTTCCTTGTAGTCTTATGAACTCCACTCATTTCCCTTGTTGTTCTTTTTTCCGTTGATTAAATTAGTTGGCTGAGTGACTCAGATTTTCTCCTAGCTGGCCCTGAGTTCTCTGCTTCCAGACTGTTACCCTCTTTGCTTCTCCCTGAGTGCTCTGCCCTACTACAGACAGCTCACCACCGTGTTCCCACTTTTCCTATTCCTGTCATTATGCACGTTTCTTTCTCTTGATAAGCTGTTAACAAATAGACTATTTGATAAATAATAATAGAAAAATATATAAATGTATAGTTTTTCTTCTAGTGATTTACTATTTTTGAAAAGTAACTAATTTGTGTAGTTATAAAATGATACTATATTAAAAATTGTTTTATTTTTAAAGCTATTTCAGTTGACAGGCAGTATAACAGTAAGGGTCTGGATCACACTTGATGGGTTCAAATTCTGACTCCACAGTTTATTAACTTGGTAAACTTCAGTATTCCTTGATTTTTCATTTGTGCAATGGAGATTTTTAGATTATCTACCCAATAAGATTAATATGAACATTAAGTGTGATAATATCCTTTGTTTTTAATGGCAAAGCACTGGATTTAAGAAGGTTGTTTTTCCAACCTGTGAGCATTATACTTCAGAGTTCTTAAAGGTGGCTCGCTTGCACTTGCAGTCTGCCCGCTGCGATGATCCAGGATCGTGCTTGTGCTAGCATGATGAGTAGTACCCCTGCTCTACTGCGGGAGTGGGTGAGCAATTCCGGTCACCTTAGGGGATTCTAGAACTCTCTCTCCTCTGAGGAGTGACGTGTAGATGTGCGGAGTAGGCTCGGGTAGACAAGCGGGTGCTGGGAAAGAGCACACGTCCAGCCACTGTGCCCAGGAAGAACGGAGGCCTGATATAACCAGGTCTTGATTTTTTTCCTATAGAGTAGGCAGAAATGTGGAAATTTTGTAATGATTGATCAGTTTTTCATTACTGGTGATTAATTAAATTTTTTTGAAAAGGATTAAAGTTTATGAAAGCTCTGTATATATCATATATAAATTGTAGTTTTTAAATGGTGCAGATGAAATGATCTTATATATGCCTGAGAATTACTGATTTCCAAATACTGATAATTACTTAATGCAAAGAATCTATTCTAATGTCAAAACTTAGCGTGTTTGTTTTTGGTTAATCTGTCAGACTTTGTAGAGTTTTTAACTCTGTTACCACATATATTTTAAGTATATCATAGTAAAAACTATAAGACAAGAAAGTTACCTTACACAGTTACCTGAAGGGAAATCTGGAAAGCATATTTACACAGAAAACTGAAAGAGCTTGTGCTGAATTGACTGTAACTATTAGAGCCTTTGAAATCTTTAATGATTTAAAATGACAGAAGTTTCTGAATTATATACAATATAAATTGTATATAATTAGGATAATGAACATAGAAGTGAACATACATCAATAGTAGGCAAAAATTGTGGAACCAATGCTTCTACTTGAAATGTGCTTCAAATAATATTTCATAGTTTAGATTTCTAGAACTTCGGAAACAAATTAATTTTTTTTTCCTTTTTAAGACTGTTTTAAAGAAGTCATTCACATACGTCTGGATGAACTTCTTCGCGTCTTAAAGTCTATAATGAATAAACATCAGAACCTCAATTCTGTTGATCTTCAAAATGCTGCAGAAATGCTTACAGCCAAAGTGAAAGGTAAGGAAGATATATTGAAGGTGGGTTGATGTGGCATTTTAAAAAGGATCCAGGTGATACGTTTTTGTCTGTGATGATTTTATAGCTGCCCCCTCCCTTGGAATTGGTACGATGGGTATCAAATAAGGAATTATGTACACTTTGATATTTACATATTCCTAAGCTTTCTTTCTTTTAAAAATTAACTCTATTTGTTAGCAAACTAACAACTAACTTAAAATAGCAGCTTAAACCAAGCAACTGGTGTTTAAAAGTGGAGTTTTATGAGACCAGCAGATGGTGTAATGGTTATGTCACTGGACTCCTGTGTAGGCAGCTATGGTTCGAGTCCTCAACCTGGTGGTTTAAACTCACACCAGACACACGTGTGTGCATGTCCAAATCCCGAGAGGAGAATGGCAGAGGAGGGATTGTGATGTAGTTATCCCCCAGGGGGTGATTTCTCACTTTCTGCCCCTCTGCCTCTCTCTGTCTCTCCCTATAGCATATATCTCTCTCTAAAAAAAATGGAGTTTTATGAACAAGCACATCTTCTTTTGAGGTGGTTTATTAGTGTGCCAAGTCTTCATTATGTGAGAACCATTGGTAATGAAGAGTCATTTGTAGTGACTCCACCTCATACAGGAAACCAAATGGAGAAAAAGAAGACTTTTGAGACCTCATTTTTAAATGTGAAAATAAAGTTAATAGTATTTTAAAATAAAGTTTATCAAATACATATGTATATGGGTTAATATGTGTATTACATATGTGCTGAAACTATAATCATGAATTGGCACATTATGTTCTGGTAAAATAACTGATCTCAAAAAATTGGTAAAATTTTGGGGCTGCAGTGTATAAGAAGGGTTGAGAATGAAGGGAGTACTTGAGAAGGGATGAGACCAGACAGGGAGATCAGTTAGGAGATTGTTTGGGATAAGGGACTATGTGAGGATGAAAGCTGGGGTTTTGGTAGTAGTTGTATGCAGGTTTTTTTGTTTTGTTTTGTTTTAAAAAACAGATTTTTGCTATCAGGCGCATGTGCTCACCGGAGAGACAAAGAGACAGAAAGCAAGAAATCACCCCCTAGGTGGGATGGCCACATTGCTGTCTCTTCTCCTTCATTCTCCTCTTGGGATTTTTGAATGCATGCAGATGAGCCTGGTGTGAATTTTAAGCCACCAGGTCCAGGACTTGAACCAGGGTTGATTATGTGGAAGTACAGTGACGTAAGCATTATACCGCCTGCTGGTTCCATTTTTAAGAGGGTATAGATACTGATTTGACAAAACATAAGACAAGGGGTAAGGGATGTTGGAGAACTTTGGCACTGAAGATGTGCACTTGGGAGATATTGATGTTCAGGTGGTAACAGAAGAAGATGATACCAATTCTGAGTGTGCAGAGGAAATAGAGCCCTGATACGAGATTCCAGGGACAGAGAAAAGGTAGAAAAACCAGAGAAACACCTAGTAGATAGTGAGGTGATCTGCAGAGGTGCCAGGGAATTTGAAAAGTGCTGTTTTGAGACGTGATCATCAGTGTTAAATGTCATTAATAAGGTAATGCAGCTTTAAGTAATGTGACTGTAAAAAATAACCTCTGGTAGCAGTGGTGTCATGGAGGCAGAGGCAGACAAAACATCAGCTGTCCTGTGGTCATTCTGTGCTAGAGGGATACACAGGCACTCTGAGAGCAGAGTGAGGAGCCTGTGCTAGAATGAGCGAGGAAAGGAAAGACTTCTTTGGAAGGGGATACCTGCCTGAAATCTCAAAGGTCGCATGGGATTTGACTGGGCTGGGGGTGGTGGGGTGCAGCTATGATAAAAGCCTCTTCTACAAGATCTCTGGGTACGAAGAGCAGGATGAGGTTGATGACCTTGCTCGTGTTTGGAGAGGGCAAAAGGCAAATGTCAAGAGTTGAGGCAGGAAGAGAAAATAGCCCTTATGAATAAAACGCAGCCTATGTATTTAAGCCACTTACCCCGCCCTGACATAGATTTACGGGGTTTATATGGTTTCCTTTTTTCAGTATTTCAAGCACTAGGAAAAAACATAGATGATTTTAAATAGGAAACAAAGATAGCTTCTGTTGTGACTTAAAAATGTGCTTAGTAACCAAATTTGTTTTTAAATAGAATGTTTACTAGTGCCACTTAACTTTACTTAGATAGGGAAATTAGGTCTATAGATAGTAAAATTTCCATGCTTGGAAATAGCGGCCTAGTTCAATTGTTGTCAGTTGCTATTGTGTGCAGTCAGGATGTCCTGGGGAAGGAGCAGCCTGTGTTGTGTGTAGCTGGTGTCCACATTCCAGACACAGACTTGAAGAGAGTGGTTTCTCAGCTGCCTTGAAGGTCTTTTTATCTTTGAGGTAAAGCAATCTTTTGAATATTATTTCCTACTATGACTGTCTTTACGCTTGGGCTCATTATTACTATTTTGCTTCTATGCTGGTTGCAGTTTAAAAGCAAAAGGTTACAATGTTGTTGGACACAATTTACTCTGTTTCAATAGAATTTTGTGAGACTCGGAAACTTAAAAAATTGTCTTTCCTTTGAGATAATTTTATGTTTTAAAATAAAACTTCTCTCCCTATCTCTGTCCTTATTTACTGTTGAGGCCTTCTAAAAATGTTATTGATACCCCAAACAAAAAGTACTCAGTGATGTCAAAAATGGAGGTCTAATCAGAGTTTATTTTATTCTGTCAAATGGTAATTTAGTTCTCAAAACCTAGAAAGACAAGGGGTAGGTAGAAATCATTTTGAATGTCAGTTCTGTACCAAACAGTCTAAATACTTTGCATACTTCAATCTTTCCAAAAACTGTTTTAACTGTACACTTATTATCTCTATTTTAGAGGGAAAACTTAAAGGGAAACTTTTGCAGGGTAGGATCTGAAAGCTGTCAGGAATATGGAGATCATTTCATCTTAGACCCTGGTTACATTTTAAAAACAAGTGACTTAAGCAATCAACTTGTTTTGGAGCTCTTAACTGTCAAATGCATTTTTCAAATTTACCATACTGTTCACACTAAAAAAGCCCCATACAGAATAACTTTAGAATCAGGGATATAAAATCTTGTTTGTTGGTAACAGGTTTGAATTCATAGTCTGGGCATTTTCTATACATAAGAAGTAAGAATTGGAATCTTTAGTACCTCCCTTTTTGTACATTTTAAATATGGAATGCACCTTTTTTCCCCCCTTTTAATAACTTTAAAAGAAAAATCCTTTGCTTTTTTCCCCCATTCATTCTCATAATGATTTGTATTTCCTGTGTCTCCTCCTACTTCCAAGCAGGAAGTTCGGTCTGACAAAATATTTGTAATATGGTTAGAGAGATACAGCCTATTTTTGAAACAGATAAAGACATCTTCAGAAATGCAGTAATTTATTTGTGTTGTCTTCATTATTTTTCATTATTTTGGTCAATAGTATTTGTAGTATAAAAGAATCCTTTATTTAGGTGTTTTTGTGATCAACAATATATTTTGCCCTATACTTAAAGTTGACAATCAAAGAAAACTAAGTCTTAATTATGCCTTCAAGATTGTAGAGGCCCTGGGACCAGCAGTTAGTGTAATGGCTGTGTCGCTGGACTCCCATGTAGTCGACTGGGGTTCAATTCCCGGACCCAGTAGCTTAAATTTACACCGGGTGCTTGTGCGTGCGTGCCCAGAATTCCTAGAGGAGAATGGTTGTGCGTGCGTGCCCAGAATTCCTAGAGGAGAATGGAGAAAAAGGGATTGCAGCATGGCCATCCCCCCTGGGGGGTTATTTCTTGCTTTCTGTCTCTGTCTCTCTCTCTCTGTCTGGGGAGCACACGCGCCCTAGAGCAAAAACCTCTCCAAAAAAAAAAAAAAGATTGTAGAAGCCCTCATATTTTCTTTCTGTTTTACAAACTTAATTTTTTTCAATATGCTGTTCATTCATGTGGTTCAAAATGCAAAGTATAGAAGGATATTCAACATGAAGCTTCTTTCTTCCCCAGACCTTAAGTCACCATTCTTTTCCCTAAGTAAGTAACAACTGTTACTGGTTTCTTATGTATCTTTCCAGAGATACACAATACAAGCAAATAGATGTGTTATTCTCTTCTTTAACCTCTTTACTCTAATGGTGCATTCTGCTACTTGCTGGTTGATTTAGTTGTCTGTACTTAGAGGGGTTTCCTAATTCTTTGTTACTTGTTCTTTTTTTCCAAAGCTGCATCGTAAATCCATTATATGAATGTAAATATAATTTCTTCAACCAGTTCACTAATACATGTTTGAATTGTTTCTAGATTTTTTTTTCTGTTACAAACAATGCTTTAATAAATAGGCGTGCACATTTCTAAATGGACAGTAGCTGCAGAAGAGAGTTTATATGTTTCTGTTTTGAGCTGGTTACCAAGCTTTGTTACCCATTCTGATAGTGAACATTAATATCTTGGTGTAGATTTGATTTGCGTTTCTCTATTTTTGAGTACAGTTAAGCATCTTCTTTTTGTTACAGAGCCATTTGTACATCTTTTTTGAAAAAAAGATGTACAATGTGAATTGACTTTAATTTGTTTCGGTCTTTTTTTTAACAATTGATTCGTAGAAACTCTTTTTGTAAGTAAAATTAATCCAACATTTTTTATATAAGGTGCAAATTCACTTTGTTTTTTTGTCCTTTGATTCACTCTACTTTTGCATTTAAGTGTATTTGTCTTTTTTATGGTTGCTCAGTATTAGTTCATAGGGAGAACTTTTCTGCTCTGAGGTGATAGAGAATTCTCTTATTATTTCATAGTATAATTTATTAAATGTATTGATACTGTTAGATGTTTATCTAATTTATTAAATAATTCATCTTTTCTCTGCTGATTTGATATGTCACCTTTGTGATAAATTTATTAGATTATCACATATATTAATGTCTGTTTCTGGATTTTATTCTGTTCATTGACTTTAGACATGTGCTATGCCACACTTTTTTTTTTTAACACTGTTTTTATTATAGTTTTATAGTAAGTTTTTTATTTGATAGGGATAGCTCTTCTTCCATTATTCTTTTTATTTAGAATTTTATATTTCCATCAGATTTTTGAATTGGCTTCTCTAAAAATGCCTATTGCAGTCATCATTATGCTGCATCAGCTCTGTTTTGCAGATAAAGAAGCTGAGCCATAGAGAGACGTTTGTTTAAAGTTCTGTACATATTAAGTGGTAGAATTGTTGCAAGTAGCAGAAAAGTCAAGTAGGGTGAAGACTTAGAAGAAAAAAGACCTCTAATTTTGACTGATAGGTTATTTTTGACATTGTCATTCAGTGGTATTATGTAAAAATAGCAACACTGAACACTGAACATTTTCCGTGTAAGAAATGCTGTTCTAAGTTTATTTAATCTGCATCCTCGAAGTACATAATTATCTCTATTTTTTAAGTGAGGAACTGAAGCACAGAGAGATTAAGTTACATAA
Source organism: Tupaia belangeri chinensis (assembly GCF_000334495.1). Taxonomy (NCBI): domain Eukaryota; kingdom Metazoa; phylum Chordata; class Mammalia; order Scandentia; family Tupaiidae; genus Tupaia; species Tupaia belangeri. The sequence continues at coordinate 1,293,459 of NW_006203868.1, forward strand.
TAGAATAAGCAACGGAGTTAGGATAATACAGGCAGACTGGTTTCAGAACCATCCTCTTAACCACGAGCCAGCAATTTAGGGCTGGTGGTCCAAATTGGGCCTGCTGACTGTCCTTATAAATAAAGTTTTATGGAACAAGGCCACTTTTACTCATTTATGTATTACACACAGCTCCTTTTAACAGAGTTGAGTAGTTGCAGCAGACCAGGTGGCTGTAAAACCTAAAATATTTACTGCCTGACCCTTTACAGAACAAGTTTTCCAACCCCTGATAACCATTAAACTGGGTGAAAAGCCAGATCATGATGAATTCAGGGTTAACTTGCAAAGGAAGGCAGTACAAGCAATTATATGACTATATAGGGAGAGCTTTGGCAATGATTAAATGGTAAGTAGATTGGATGGGAGCTTTTGGAAAAAATGTGGTAACATGGAGCATTTTTTTCACATAGGAAATATTTGGTAGCATGTGGAAAAGTTTCAGTTGAATGGGAGCTAGTGAAGCTATGAAGGAGGAGCAGTGGTGGAATAGGGTTTGGAGAACACAGACAAGAAGGGGAAGATTTAGTATTGGAAAGGAGGTGAAGACTTTTTTTCTTTTGAATTTATTCATTTATTTCTTCCATGAATGAGAGAGATGGAGATAAAAAGTCAGCACCCCAACAGGGTCTCCGTGCAGTGATACATTCCCAACCCCTGCCAGCCCTGGATCATGGGCATGCACATGCATATGCATGGCATACTCACAGAGGTCTGGATGTAAAACTGGAACATTCTCTTGTGGTCGGCCTCCCAGAACATCCCGTTTTACCAGTATGCCATCTGGCCCCACCAAAGACTTTTTTTGAAACACTGAGCAGGAACTGAAAACAGGGAGTGGGGATGAGGAATGGTGGCACGGTGGTACAATGCACCTCTGAGTGACCCACATGAAGGTTCCAGTTCGCATCTGGAGACCTCCCTGAGTTCACTGGACGTGTGGGTGGGTGCCCAGGAGCCAGAGTTGGCAGAAACTGAGGGTGGATTGTGGTGTCAGGAACTTATGGGGGGGTGGTGGTGGTGGTGGTGTCTGTCTGTCTTGCTCATTGAAGAAATAAGTAAAAACTTAAAAGAGAGAATGGATATTAGAAATACAGGGCTGTTTGGAAGTAGCAGCAAAGACGGCAACATGAATTTTCATGAGATGGCTATAATCTCATTTAAGTAGGTAGGGATGAACACAAGAAAGGAAGTGTCTTTTCACTACTCAAAATATTACAGTAATTACATTGACACCCCCCCCCCAATTATGTTTAAGGTCATGGAAAAAGTATACTTGTAAGAAAGAATAATTAGAGAATTTTGGATAGTTATAAAGTATTTTTTCTTTAAGGCCTAACAAGTTAAAATTAGAAAACATGAGTAGGCTTTACATTTTTGATGGTATCAAGTTATAAATTACTAAACTCTATTTTCCAATGAAATTCTTAAAATAACTTTAATCGATATGTAATAACTACTCAAAGGGTTCAGTCTGATCAGTTCTGACATATGTATACTCCTGTGAAGCCATCATCAGAATCAAGATAGTGCAGGCCCCTTTTGTAATTTCTCCCTTCTGCCTCCACTTCTTGTCCCTAACACTCCCCACCCTGTTCTGTTGTGGTGTGTGTTCATTTTCATACTGCTCAAAATACTTTCTAATTTATTTTTTTCTTCTTTGACCCATGGGTTCTTTAGAAGTGTATTACTTAGTTTCCAAGTATTTTGAGATTACTCAGAAATATTGTTATTTATTTCTAATTTATTTCCATTGTAGTCAACAGAATATACTTTACCTGACTTTTTATCCCTTTAAATTCATTGAGACTTGTTTCATGAACTGTAGTTTTATGTATCCTGGTAACAGTGTATATTTGCAAAGAACATGTGTTTTGCCATTCTTGGGTAGAGTGTTCCACAAATGTCTGTTTTGCCAAGGTGGCTGATCGCATTGTTCAGATCTTTCCAGTCCTTACTTATTTTCCACTTACATGTTCTGTCAGATATTAAGAGATGGTTATTGCAGTTTCTGGCTGTAGCTGTTAATTCGACTCTTTCTTCTTGCTTTTCTGTTGATTTTGCTTTGTGCATTTTGAAGCTCTGTTTGTTAGGTACATAAATGTATAGAGTTGTTATGCCTTCTTGATGAATTGGCTTCTTTATAATTGAAAAATAGCCTGGTAATATCCTTTGCTCAGAAATCTTATTTTGTGGGACCAGCAGTTAGCATAATGGCTATGTTGCTGGAATCCCACGTAGTCAACCAACCAAGGTTTGAGGCCTGGACCTGGTGACTTAAACTCACATCCGGCGCTTGTGTGTGCATCCCCAAGGTCCCAAGAGGAGAATGGAGGAGAAGGGATTGCGGCGTGATCATCCTCCCTGGGGGGGAGGGGGGTGATTTCTTGCTTTCTGTCTCTCTTTCTGGCGAGCACATGCACCCTATAGCAAAAATCTCTTCAGAAAAGAAATCTTATTTTGTGTGGTATTAACAGTAGACTGGGCAGTTGTAGAGCTCACCACGGTTTGTTTCTTGACTGTCAAATATTGCTGTTCTTTGTGGCCTGGCAGTCGGTCTTGAAAACATCACTTCTTGTATTTTGTATGGATTTCTTTTAGTTACTTCAGACAGAAGTGTAACCTGTTTCTCCATCTTGACCAAAGCTGGAGTCTAAAGTATTTTTTAAATTTACAGTGGTGCTTAAGTTTTTCTCTTTGTATCAGAGATATTTCAGAAGAAGTTGAAATGTTTGGATCTTAGTCCCTTCCCAATCCGCAAAGGTTTTTCATACATGTAAAATTTTGGTTGTTAACTTCATGAGGTTTATAGGCTTGAGATTTAACTCATCTCTACCTGGGAGGTCTTACTTACCAATCCTAGTACACATTAGGTGGAGCTTCACCTGGTGGAGCTTTTGAAAAAATATCCATGTCTCCTACAAACCTCTGAGAACTGAATTTCTGATGGTGGGGCCCAAACCGAAGTTTTTAAAACACTCCAGGCAAATTGTAGTGTGCAGCCAAGATTAAAAACCACCCTGTGGGCTCCACAAGTAGCATGGTTGTTGAGGTTCTGGATTCCCACATGGCCAACTACAGGTAGAATCCTAGACCCGGTAGCTTGCTCTCAACATCTCTCTCTCTGGTCAAAATAGAAGAAGAATAATGATAATAAATAAAAAATTAAATGATAACTGAAAAACCCTTCTGTTTTAAAGTAAAGAGGTGGCTTCCTTTTTACTTGGTTTCTCTATAAAATGGCAAGAATATTAGAGAGAGTGGGATTCAGGGAACCAGTTAACCCAGCCTAAGTAGTATGGGTTACTTTAAAAAAATTACTAATTCTACCTTCAGACTTAGTCTTGGTAAAATTGTGTTTGGGCTTTTAACAACAATATATATAGGAGGGACCAGCAGTTGGCATAATGGCTATGTTGCTGGACTCCATGTAGTCTACCGTGGTTTGAGTCCTGGACCTGGTGGCTTAAACTCATGCTGGGCACATGTACATGTGTGTCCAAGATGCCGAGAGGAGAATGGAGGAGAAGGGATTGCGGCGTGGCCATCCCCCCTGAGGGTCGATTCTCGCTTTGTGTCTCTCTGTCTTTCTCTGTCTTTCTGGTGAGTGCATACCCTATAGCAAAAACCTCTCAAAAAAAAAAAAATAGAATATATAGGAAAAATTAAAATAAGAAACCTTTTTCAGTTATGTTTCACAGTTTGCAGAATGGTAGAATATCCCTTTTATAAGTAAAAGGCAGCTATATATCAGTTAACATGGGCCTCAGTGCCCAAGAGCTTGTTACCAGAAATAAGGCTATAAATAAATAGAAATGTAAATTTTCTAAAACATTGAGATTTTTTAATGTGATATGCTTTCTTACAGGTTTTATGCTATATCAAATGTACATATGACTTCAGGTTTTAGTAATTCATAATACAAAATGTACTTCATATTAGCTTTAGCGGGCCACAGTTTATTTAGCTGTTTTTAGCAAGGCCAGAAAGCAGCAAGTAGGAGAAACAGCACAGAACACATTTAATAAGAGAGGTCTAAAAAAACAGAGAGGTCTGGTGTAACATGAACTCTGTGACTCTAAAACCAATTGATTTCACATTGAGTCACTTTTTAGATGTGTCAGATTATGCATTGCATGGAGTAGTCAGTTTGGAATGTTGGCTACTTTTGTGCAAGATGATTCTTTCGTATGACTTCCTTAATGAAGAACTTGACCGGCATATGCATTGTGTATTACGCTTTTTAGTTTCTGAATCTTCTAATACTTTTTTTTTTGGAGAGGTTTTTGCTATAGGGTGCTATAGGGCGCGTGCGCTCGCCAGACAGACAGAGAGAGACATAGAGACAGAAAGCGAGAAATCACCCCCCAGGGGGGATGGTCATGCCGCAATCCCTTCTCCTCCATTCTCCTCTCGGGATCTTGGGCACGCACGCACACGCGCCTGACGTGAGTTTTAAGCCACCGGGTCCAGGACGCGAACCGCGGTCGACTACGTGGGAGTCCAGCGACATAGCCATTACGCTAACTGCTGGTTCCCATACTTTTTAAGTAATGGTAAATTTTTTAAAGAATTAAATGATTTGGTATAAATCTAGTTTCAAATATTTTCTCCTTCACTTACTATAACCAACCTTTCCCAATAGCTGTGAACTTCACAGAAGTTAATGAAGAAAACAAAAACGATATCTTCCAAGAAGTTTTTTCTTCCATTGAAACTTTGGCATTTACCTTTGGCAATATGTGAGTAGAAAACTGTCATTAAAAGTAATTGGGCCTAGGTGTCTTAGTGAGAGTATGTTGCACGGTCCAGTAAGATACATGGAGAATAAAGTATTAATCAGTATAAAATATTGTCACAACCTTGGCAAAGCTTGGTTCTGTTACTGTATTACTACGTATGAAGATGTCTTTATAGCTATTTTGAAATACCATTCATTTACAAGTGAATGGTTTATATGAATAGATTCCCAGGATTTTATTTCTAAGTTTCTTCAAAAAAGTTATTTTAGATCACATGTAGGATGTAAAATCTGTGATAAAGAAGTGGAATAACTTGTCTTTTTATTTCTTTTTCTTTTTCTTAAATGCCCTGGATAGCCTTACAAATTTCCTTATGGGAGATGTAGGCAATGATTCATTATTGCGACTGCCTGTTTCTCGGGAAAGTAAGGTAGGCCAAGTTCATGTGAAAGGAAAGCCTTTCATATTTTTAACGTAATATTTCAACTCTTTACTAACTTAATCATGGCATTACTCTTTGATAGCTTTTAAGTTTAGAAATTACTATAGTATAGCAAGGAAAAGAAAATTAAATAGGACAGTTTCTGGTCAGTTCCTGGCAAGTCATTTATTTATACTTTTTAAGTGGGACTGTATGTTAGAAGAACCTATCTGACCATCTTGTAGCGTCTAATGTAATGTAGCCAATGTCATGTGGTCTAAAATTTTCGTAAGTAATTTTTACCATTTTTCCTCCTGACATTGCCATAGATCTTACACTAGTATAAACTTAGAAGATAATGCCAGATGTAAAAAGGAAAGGGTGTTCATCTTCTCACACATCCCACAGTTTGTTTGTTACCGTGAAACACCAGCCTATACGTCTTAAGTCTCCTTCCGAGAATTCTTATATCACAGGAATGGGGTTCTGATTTCCAAGCAGAAGAAACTTTGCTATGGAATAATAGAACATGAGGAATCTGGAAAATACTGTTTTAAGGATTTATAGTAGTAGTAATATTTTTAGTTGACTGAGTTTTTTTTTTCCTCACTAAAAGCAAGATACTTAAGCAGACTGTATCAGGGATAAAGTTGATCACTTCTTGTTAGGGCAGACCAAATCCAAAAGGAAAAGAAACATTGAAACGTGACAGGTACTTCCATTATACCAAAATACTGTAAAAACTTTAGGTCTTTCTTAGAAATGACACAAAATATGAATGACTACTTAAGGCATTTTTGTTACTAATACTGACTACTACAGTATTACAGAAAATAATTGTATTTCTGAAGACATCCATTGATGAGTAAGGGAGAACAAGGAAGAATTTTAAAGATAGTTAAATACTGTGCTATTACTTATGATTCTTCTTTAATTTTACTATTTTAAACTGTTGCTACTACTTCAGAAGATAATAAAACATTCTATCTGTGTGGCAGGTCTCTGAGAAATTTAAATTTTGCATGCAAGTCTTATTTCCTGTTTTTATGCCTCTGTTGTACACAAATACAGTAATTCTTTTTCGAGCGGGGTGGGGAGGGGGGCTTGCTATAGGGTGCATGCATTCGCCAGAAAGAGAGAGAGAGAGACAGAGGGACAGAAAGTGAGGGAAATAACCCTCCCAGAGGGGATGGCCACACCACAATCCTTTATCCTCCATTCTCCTCTCAGGACCTTGGGCACGCACACACACACATGTGCCCAGTGTGAGTTTAAGCCACCAGGTCCAGGTCTCAAACTGCGGTTGACTACATGGGAGTCCAGTATGTCTATGCCATAGTTGGCATAGCCATTATGCCAACTGCTAGTCCCAAATATAGTAATTCTTAATAGGAAAAGAATTTCTTTTTTCTTTCACACCTCTGTTACTTTTTTTGGGGGGGGGGCGGAATGGAGTTGTCAGTTTCCCTTGAAGATTGGAATAAAAAAGCCTGTGATGATGATAATGCTAACAAAATCACTTTGCTCGATGAAAAGTTTTGAAAGATGCCCTTTAAAAGTAATAGCTGTACTTTGTTTAATAGTGTTTGCTATATACCAGACACTATGATGCCTATATGATCTTAAACCTTAAAACAGCATTATGAAAGGAATGTTGTTATTCCATTTTTACAGAAGGACAAAATAAAGTTATGTGGACTTGAATATGAAGTCTGATGTTATACAGCTGATAATTGAGCTGGACTTCATACCCAGAGCTCTTTGTTTAAGTTTTGGGCTATAGTGTGTGTGTGTTAGCCAGAGAGACAGACAAAGTAAAAAATCATCCCCCAGGGCGACTGGCCATAATATTCTCTTTTCAGATTTTGGGCCTCACACATGTGTGTCTGGCATGTTTTTCAAGCTATCGGTCAGGTTCTGAACTTGAATCCTACAGCTGTCCATGTAGAACCCAGCTGCCTTAACTAGCTCTCTTTCCTTTCCTTTTTTTTTTTTTTTTTGTATAGGGCACATGTGCTTGCTGGAGAGAGAGAGAAAGCAAGAAATCACTCCCTGGGGGGAATGGCCACACTGCAGTCCCTTCTCCACTTTCTTCTCGGGATTTTGGGCACACATGCGCAAGTGCCTGGTGTGAATTTTAAGCCACCAGGTCTGTGACTTGAACTGCGGTCAACTACATGGGAGACCAGCGATGTAACCGTTATGCCATCTGCTGGTCTCCCTCTTATCCTTTTTGTATCCAATCCCTGCATGCCCTGAATTGGTCAACTGAATAGATTGAATTTAAGATTTCATGGTTTTGGTAGATGATGTTTCCCAGAATTGTACCATGGATGTAGCCATTAGCCACATGCAGTTCTTTACATTTAAATTAATTAAAAATTAAGTAAAATTTGATATGTACTTTAAGTCACATTAACCATTTATTAATGTTCGAATAGCTACACTTGGCTAGTAGCCACTGTATTGGATGATATATAAAACATCATCACAGAAAATTCTGCGCAAAGTTGTTTAATAAGATGGCTACAAAAAAGTCTCTGTATCTTTTTTGTTTGTTTGTTTTAGGTTTTTTGCCATAGGATGTGCGTACTCTGGAGAGAGACAGTGAGAGGAAAAATGAAAAATCACCGCCCCGGAGAGATGGCCACACAGCAATCCATTCTCCTCTCAAGACTTTTGCATATATGTACACGTGCCCAGCGTGATTTTCAAGCCACCAGTCTGAGACTCAAACCACCTTCGCCATATGGGGATCCAGGGCCTTAACCACGATGCCATCTGCTGACTCTTGTTGTCTTCTGTTTAAACAGCAATGCGTTTAGATTGTTTCTCTAGCTTCCTGGCTAGTGTTTTGGGGATTTACAAACATTATTTAACGTATTGAGTGGGTTCATTAATGTTAACTAATGCTGTTAGTAAATGATGAGGTTGTTCATTCTTGAATCTAGAGAATACCTGTTGTAAAAAGCTGTATCATTCAGTACTGGGAGATGGCATAATGGTTGCATCTTTAGACTCCCATGTAGTCGACCACGGTTTGAGTCCTGGACCCGGCAGCTTAAAACTCATGCTGGGTGTGTGTGCGTGCATGCCCAAAATCCCAAGAGGAGAAGGGATTGTGGTATGGCCATCCCCCCAGGGGGTGATTTCTTGCTTTCTGTCTCTGTCTCTCTGGTGAGTGCACATGCCTATAGCAAAAATCTCTCTCTCAAAAAAAAAAAAATCTATGTAATTCTTACAGAGTGTTCTGGCATTTAAACAGGCTTTTCAGGCCCTTTGAGTTTTAAATGCTTGAAATTCTTTAGCAGAAATTATGTCAGAGTAACAAATTGGGGTGAAAATTATCTGAAGCAAGGATTCTGTTCTAATCTTAAATTTGTTTTCTTCCATGTCATAAGTCTTTTGAAAACATTTCTGTGGAATCAGTGGACTCACCCAATGAAAAAGGTAATACTTGGGCACTTATAACTTTTGTCAGACATTTCACAGTTACTTTCAATAAATGTTTCGGATTGCTTGATCTCTTCTTCCTTAGTACCCTATTAGATATATTTCTAACCCACAACTATATATAAAGTTTTAGATATAAAACTTAAGGGGAAAATTCTGCTAGAGTAGACAGATAATGTGATACTATAGACTGATCAAGAATTGTAAAGGTTTGTAATTGGTAAATAATAGAAATACATATTAAGATCAAAAAATCATTAGAGTTTAAAACATTTTAAGTTTCAACTGTGACCCTTTAGTTTAAAAATTTGTAAATTGTATATTTTTAAAACAGTTTTTATTGAAGAACACGTTAGGATCTAGTGCTTTATTGTTTAGATTTATTATGTGATCATATTTAACATGTACTTACCTTGACCTTTTTCTTTGCAGGAAATTTTTCTCCTATAGAACTAGACAGTGTGCTGTTAAAGAATACTGACTCTATAGAATTGGCTTTGTCATATGCTAAAACATGGTCAAAATATACCAAGAACATAGTTTCGTGGGTTGAAAAAAAGCTTAATTTAGGTGAGTTGCCTTTTGTAGCATCTGATGAACTTTGGAGTTTTAAGAGTTAAGTTTTTGGACCAGCAGGTGGCATTAAGGCAGCTAGATCCCACATGGCCAACTTTGTAATTCAAATCTTGGACCTAGGCCTTTGTTCACCCATCCCCAAAATCACCAGAGGAGAGTAGAGAAGGGATTGCAGTGTGGCCATAACTGCAGGGGATGATTTCTCAGGAATGATTTCTCACTTTCCCTCCTTCTCTGTCTCTCCCCTGTGAGCACATGTGCCTTATAGCAAACCTTTAAAAAAATAAATAAATAATTACTTTTGATTATTTTCTGTAGACTATGAGTTATATTCTGAACTAGTAGATGTTTCATTGTAATAAATAAAATTAGTGCCCCCTGAACTAGTAGATGTTTTGCAGTAATGAATAAAATTAGTGCCCACTTTCTCTTGATATAAGACAGACTTTTCTCACACTAGCTGTTCTTATCAGACACTTATTTTGGGTTCATCACTAGCTCTAGGGACACAGACAGAATTACTATCTCTGCCTTTAAAGAAGTTACTCTAATGAGTAAAAAGAAAAACAATCATGGGACCAGCTGATGGCATGGAGGTTAAGGCGACTGGATCCCATATGACCAACTGCTTGGTTCGAATCCCAGGCATAGCAGCTTGAAAAACATGGTGGATATGTGTGTGTGCCCAGAATCCTGAGAGGAGAATGAAGGAGAAGGGATTGTGAGAAGTGCTTCCTCACTTTCCCTCCCTCTCTTTCTCTGTCTCTCTCTGGCAAGTGTACCCTATAGCAAATGAAAATAAAAACTGGACAGCGCTTTAAAGGAATAATACACAGGCCTATCCCTCAAAGAGGTGCTGTTTAGGCAAGTGTATTTTCGAATAGTTTCCAGTAGATTCTGATAAGCATTTAAAATTAAGAATAACTTCATTATCTCATGATATGTACTAGTATTTATGGACACTTTCTATTTAAGGAATTGTAAATAATTTAAGGGTATGAGGAGAAAAATTAATTTTACCTTCTGATAACTTCTTCAACTTTTACAGAATTGGAGTCCACCAGAAACGTTATAAAGTTAGCAGAGGCAACTAGAACTAATATCGGCCTACAGGTAAGTGTTCTATGAACTTTAAGGGCTCTATAATGAGAGATGGATCAAACAAGCTCTTGATAGTGCCTTGCAAAATCAGAAAATTTCAACTTATATTGGAAATAAGTGCTAATCTTTTTATTGATAAAATAAAATCTCCTTATATTTAGATGGCTGTTTATTATGAAGAACTAGGAAATTCACAATTTTATGAGTACTGATTATCTTGATAGCTACTACTTTTTCTTTTTTTTGAGAGGTTTTTACTATAGGGCGCGTGTGCGCACAGAGAGACAGAAAGTGAGAAATCACCCCTCAGGGGGGATGGCCACACCGCAATCCCTTTTCCATTCTCCTCTCGGGATCTTGGGCAGGCACACACATGCGCCCGGCGTGAGTTTAAGCCACCAGGTCCGGGACTCGAACCGTAGTCGACTACGTGGGAGTCCAGTGACATAGCCATTACGCTAACTGCTGGTCCCGATAGCTACTACTTTTTCTAACTAGTTGTATAATTTTTTTTTCTTTCAACCGAAGCTATTTAGTTCATTCTGAAAGCATTGAAAAGATAAATTTCAAAGAGTAGGTGTACAATTAATTGTGATTAATTTTCTTTGATATGTTCCTTATGTAGTCATGTTTTAGTCATTTTGAGGGGAGGAGAAGTCTAAACCTGAAGTTTCTCTCTTTAAAGAATAGTGGTGGGTCAAGAACTCTAGTGCAGTTCTCTAAAATTTGTCAGGCCTTATTACAGTGGCACAAGCAGTAGGCACCATTGTGTGGTACATGGGAGGCCTGGGTTCAGATCCCAGGTCTACCTGAGCATGCCAGGCACACCTGCACCTGTTGTAATTCTGCCTTTCTGGGAAGCTATGAGGAGGACTGCTATGTGGTGAGATGTCAGGTTCCTCTCTCACACACTCACTAAATGAATGAATGAGTGAGTGAATGACTGCGTGTTTTAAAAAACTGACTTTTCCATTTTGAATTCTAGGAGTTTATGCCACTGCAGTCTCTATTTACCAATGCTCTTCTTAATGATATAGAGAGCAGTCACCTGTTACAGCAAACAATTGCAGCTCTCCAAGCCAACAAATTTGTGCAGGTAAAAATTAATCTATAAGTAAAATACACAGTTTTTTAATAACTGCATACCTTTAGAAAATAGCTTTTTTTCCTTTTTTCTTTTCCCTCTCTTTTTTTTTTTAATGCCATTCACAGCCTCTACTTGGGAGGAAGAATGAAATGGAAAAACAAAGGAAAGAAATAAAAGAACTTTGGAAACAAGAACAAAATAAAATGGTTAGTGTTACAATGGAGTTTCATACAGAGTTGTGAATATCCAAAGGCAGGCCTAGCCACCTGGGTGTGGGCAGAGGGGAGTTGCTGCATAACACTGGAGCCTTGTGGGAGGGCAGGGGCTCAGACTACCTGGGTATTCCAGGAAT
>NW_006203868.1:1305388-1306524 GCF_000334495.1 Tupaia belangeri chinensis
GGAATGCCTATGTGCATGCCCCAGGATCCTGGCTGGCTGGAGGGCTGGGGGAGGGGAACTGCAGCATGGGGAGACCCTGCTCAGGGTTCTGGCTCTCTCCCTGTACCTCCCTCTCTTTTCTCTTTTAATAGGTAAATACATTTTATAAAGAGAAAACAGAAGGGGGGGGGAGGAAAGGATAAAATCATCTGCTGTATATAACCATCTACCCCACTCTTGAGTTTTTCTAAAATGCTGTTTTAACTCTCTTGATAAACAGGCTATAGGAACTTTTACAGTAGTTTTTTTCATAATCTGTTTAATACTTTTTCTCTGTAGCTTGAAACAGAGATTGCTCTTAAAAAGGCAAAATTGTTATGCATGCAACGTCAAGATGAATATGAAAAAGCGAAATCTTCTATGTTCCGTGCAGAAGAGGAGCATCAGTGTTCTAGTGGTGGATTAAGTAAAAACCTCAACAAGCAACTAGAAAAAAAGCGAAGGTTGGAAGAGGAGGCTCTTCAAAAAGTAATGGTCTTTTTTGGTTGTTATTTTCAAGTTGATTGAGCAATAATCTGCATAGGATTTGTTTCTCAAACTTAAGCATCTGTCAGTATCACTTACAAGGCTTGTTCAGGCAAATTGCTGGGCCCACTCCCAGTGTTTCTGCTGCGAATAAGTGGGGCCCAGATGACTGGCATTTCTGTCAAGTTCCTACTTAATGTTGATGCTGCTGGTGGGAAGCCACAGTTTAGAACCACAATGCTAAGAGACTGGGATTGAGGAGTTTGTAAACAAAGTATCTAAGAGAGGTTGTAGTGTGATATTTTTGACTTGATTATCCAGGAAGCTCATTTTTTAGGCAAATGCGTGTGTACACAAATGTTAATTCCAGCACCTACCTGGTAGCAGGGATAGGCTGAAGTTTTGTATTATTAATACTCATGAAATATAATTTGATGAAGAAATTCTATATGATTATGTAGAAAACAGTAAATATAAGTAGACAATGTTGTTTTATTGACAAACAAATTAGTATACTAATTGTAAATTGTACTTCATTATCCATAAAAAATAAGTGGCCTTGAATCACGGACCAAAACAGATTTATCGTTAGAAATAGCCTATTTTAAAAAATAAATAAATAAATAAATAAA
>NW_006203868.1:1306586-1363442 GCF_000334495.1 Tupaia belangeri chinensis
TAGAATATTCTAGAATTTTCATGATAAAGGTTTTTAAGTTATTTGTATTTAGGTTTAATTACAACAAGCATTTGTTTTAAAATATAAATTCCAGTGTTATTTTTTTTTTCCTGTGGTATCTCTGAAGGTTGAAGAAGCAAATGAACTCTACAAAGTTTGTGTGACAAATGTTGAAGAAAGACGAAACGATCTAGAAAATACCAAAAGAGAAATTTTAACGCAACTCCGAACACTTGTTTTCCAATGTGATCTTACCCTTAAAGCTGTAAGTAACTTCATCACTGTTTTTAGAAAAAAGAGTCTGGAGCTGCAAAAAAGAGATAGATGCCTGATAAGCTATGATTCTTTTTGTTTGTTTTAGAATTACTTATTTAATTTTATTTGCTATTATTATTATTTTAATTTGACCAGACAGAGACAGAGAGAAAGAGAGAAAGGAAAAGTGAGAAAGCAAGCTGCCAGGTCTGGGGCTCGACCCGCAGTAGGCCATGTGGGAGTCCAGCACCCTAACCACCACACCTGCCGGCCCCAATGATTTTTTTAACTTTATTTATTATCATCATCATCATTATTATTATTATCTTCTAGTTTTACCAAAGTGGGGGGGGAGTGAGAAAGGAAGTCAGCAGGTCCAAAACTGGGACCGTGATTGGCCATGTGGGAGTCTAGTGCCTTTAAACACACGCTACCTGCAGGCCCCTGCCCCAGTGATTCTTAAGAGATTTAAATTCTGGGACCAGCAGTTGGCATAATGGCTATGTCCCTGGACTCCCATGTAGTCGATCATGGTTCGAGTCCCAGACCCAGTGGCTTAAACTCATGCTGAGAATGTGTATGTACATGCCCAAGATCCCAAGAGGAGAATGGAAGAGAAGAGATTGCGGCATGACCATCCCCCCGGGGTGGGTGGTGGTATTGATTTCTCACTTTCTTTTTCTTTTTGAAGAGGTTTTTGCTATAGGGCGCGTGCGCTCACCAGACATACAGAGACAGACAGAGAGACAGAAAGCGAGAAATCACACCCCACCCAGGGGGGATGGCCACGCTGCAATCTCTTCTCCTCCATTCTCCTCTCAGGATCTTGGGCACGCACGCACACGCGCCCAGCATGAATTTAAGCCTCCGGGTCCGGGACTCGAACCACGGTCGACTACGTGGGAGTCCAGCAACATAGTCATTACGCTAACTGCTGGTCCCTTGATTTCTCACTTTCTGTCTTTCTCTCTCTGTCTTTCTGGTGAGCGCATGCGCCATATAGCAAAAACCTCTCCAAAAAAAGAGAGAGAGAGAGAGATTTAAATTCTAAGATGAATGAATCATGTTGGTTTTGAAAATGGGCTTTTTAAAAATACTGATACATAATTTGAGTTACTTTTATTCTGTCTCACTCCCCTCCCCATGTCTCCTGGATTGATAATTTGGTAAAAATTGAAATCAGAAAATTTGTAATCGCCTCTAAGCCACTGTCTTTCTTGGCTTGGTTGACAAAATTGATTTGACCACTGAAACTTCTGTCAGTACTTAGATTTGTGTATTCCTTTAAAATTTTAGTAAACTAAATTTTAAAATGGAACCCAGTAAGTATTTTAAGACAGCTTCCTGCCCTCAGCATTTTCATTTACCTTTTATAAATATTTTCTGGTTAAAAAAGCATATGCCAAAAAAATCTTTTGGGGGGTGTTATCTCATGGGTTTTAGTAAGTATACATTTGTGTAACTACCTCAACAGTTAGAATTTAGAAGAGTTCCATCTTTCAGAAAAATCTCTTCCTGCTACTCCTTTGTAGCATTGACCCTAACCACTGGCAAGTTCTGATTTGCTCTCTCTCTCATTAGCTTGGTCTTTCCAGAATGTCACAGAAATGGATTCAAAGGTGTGTAACCTTTTGAGAGTGGCTTTTTTACTCAGCATAATCCTTTGAGACCCATCAATGTTTTATGCATGTATCAATTGTCCTTTTGTTTTTTTTTTTTATTGCTGATTCGTATTCCATCATATGACAGTACCACAGTGTTTGTACATTCACCAGTGGGGCGTCTGAGTTGTTTCCAGTGTGGGGCGATTATGAATGGAGTTACCGGAATATTTGTTTGCAGATTTTTGTTGAACATACTTTTTTTCTATTTCTGCAGTAAATGCCTAGGATTGGGATTTGCTGGTTGGTATGCTAAATATATGCTTAACTGTTTGACTGTATGAGAAACGATCAAATTGTTTTCTAGAGTGGCTATATTATCTTTTTAACAGTGTATGAGAAATTGAGTTGTTTTGAATCATTGACATTTGCCATTTGTTGTCTTGTAAGTTTCAGCTAGTTTTTTTTAGGTGTGTAGTGATATCTAATTATGGTTTTGTGTTTCCAGCATGGCTAATGATACTGAGTATTTTTTCCAGGGCTTATTTGCAATCTGTGTTTTGACCTGTATTTTCTTTTGTCTTCATTGAGTTCTTTCCTTATTGTTGAACTTGTATAGATTTTCTTCTATTCGGAAACTTAGCAGTATCTTCAGGGAGCAAATGTTGTCATTTCAACGGCGTCCATCTTTTCCATTTTTTCTTTTATGGCTCATGTTTTTGATGTTATATCTAAAAGCCCTTCACCTAACTCATGGTCACAAAGATTTCTTCTAAAAGTTTTGTAATTATCAGTAGAGATATGTGGTCAGTTTTGTTCATTTTTATATATGATGTAAGGTATAGCTGTAAGTCAGTGCCATTGAAAGAAGAACTCATTCCTTACATCTCCCAAGAGAAGGAGGCACTCCAAGTAGGGCTATAAGAGAAATACCAAGTTTGGCAGACAGGAGCCCAGATTGAAAGTAAAGTTGAGTACAGAGCCTTTATTGGGATTTTCTCAGGAAAGGCAAGGTGGACAAGGCAAACAGTTTGGGTTTTGGTTTTAATTTACTCGAGGGCACGTGCTTGTGTGTGTGGATGGGTGGAAGGTGTTGGAAGGCTGGTGAGGGCCAATGAGAAAGTACCCCTCCATGGGGGGTAGTCATGCTGCAATCCATTCTCCTCCATTTCACCTTCCTTTTGGGATTTTGAGCATGCACGTGGCTTGTGTGCCCATTAGATTTTCCAAGCCATTGGTCCAGGACTATAGCCACTCAGTGACTATAGCTGCCTTAACCAGGCCACCAGCCATTCCAGTAAACGGTTTTGTTTTTATTTTTAAAGAAGTAAGTAAATTAATTGTAATTTGACCACAGAGGGACAGAGTGAGAGAAAGACAGAAAGACAGAAAGTGAGAAAACAAGCCATCAAGTTCAGGACTCGGAACAGTGGTTGGCCCTATGGGAGTCCAGCACCCTTAACCACCGTGCCACCTACCAGCTCCATCCAGAAAACAGTTTTAAGATTGACTAGTTTGGGGAACCAGCAGTTAGCGTAATGGCTTTGTCACTGGATTCCCATGTAGTCGACCGTGGTTCATGTCCCGGACCTGGTGGCTTAAAACTCACGCCAGGCGCGTGTGCGTGCGTGCCCAAGATCCCGAGAGGAGAACGGAGGAGAAGGGATTGCGGCGTGACCATCCCCCCTGGGGGGTGATTTCTCGCTTTCTGTCTCTATGTCTCTGTCTGTCTGGCGAGCGCACGCGCCCTACAGTGAAAATCTCTCCAAAAAAAAAAAAAGATTGACTATGAAATTCTGGTGTGCTTTGGTGCATAGGGATGATATCTCATTGCCTGGTACCTGTCCCCGGGGTGATTCAGGTTAGAAGAAATAATTGACTTGGCATTTAAGACTTAGATAAGGAAGGGCTTGGGGGTGGGCAGGTGGCATGGTGATAAGGGATGTGGGGATATGGACTTGGGACTTGACGGTTTGCATAGGAAAGATATGATTCCAGTTGAGACCTTGGCTATTTCTAAGAATTGGCTAGGCCAGAGAGGAGGGTAGTTTCTCTTTGGCCAGCATTTAAGATGTTTAAATATCATAGAATACAGAAAATAGAAAACATGGTGCTTTTCTAATGCTGGGGCCAAGGATTTATCTGAAGTGGGCCCTGCTTGATTTGGCTCCCTTGAACATTAGTCTGTGCAGCCACTCACCAGTCTTTTATAGTAGAAATGATTGCTGGCAGTACATTTTTTTGGTTGACCTTCATCTGAAGATGTCTTTATTTCACCTTTATTCCTGAAGAATGTTTTGACTGAGTATAGAATTCTACATAAAGAATTAAGTTCTTTTACTGCTTTGAAAATATTGGTCTACTGCCTTCTGGCTTCCATAATTTATGAGAAATCCATAAGTTGAATCATTGTTTCCCTATTTGACAACTGTTATGTTTTGTTGTAATTTCTAATTTACATATAGCATTTGTATGTCTTTGTGGGGTACAGTGTAGTTTTTCAAAGTGTATATACTATGTGTAATAATTAAATCAGAGAAATAAATATAGTCCTCATCTCTAGCATTTGTCTCTAGCATTATATAACATGTTATATACATGTGAAATTTGCTCTACTGATTATTTTGAAATATATATTAAATTGTCATCAAGGTTTTTTACTGTGCTATAACATCCTATAATTGATTACCTTTGTTTTCATGCACTCTTATCTGTTAGCCAAGTTCTCTCCATCCTTCCCGCTCCTTTGCCCTCTATCCACTATTACACTCTACTTCTATGTGAGCAAGTCTTTTAGCTTCTGCTAGCAGAAAAGGACATTTGTCTTTCAGAACCTGGCTTATTTCACTAGCATCATTTCTTTCAGTTTCATTAATTTTTGCCTCAAAAGCAAATTTTGCCTCAAATAAAGGTTTTTTGTTTTTTGTTTTTTACTGAACAGTATTCCACTCTGTATATGTACCACACATATTTTCTTTATCCATTTATCCATCAGTCGTGGGGCACACTTAAATTGATTCTGTATGTGCAATAAACATGGAAGTGCAGATTTTTTTTGATATATTAATTTCCTTTCCTTTGAGTATATGTCCAGTAATGGAGCATAAGATAGTTTTCAGTATTTTAAAGAAACTCCATATTGTTTTCTATAGCGTGTGTTAACAGTGCATGAGAATTTCTCTCTCCAGTCTTACGAGCGCTTGTTATTCTGTTTCTGTAATAATAACCATTTTGACTGTGGTTAGGTGATAACTTCATTGTGGTTTCATTTTGCATTTTACTTATAATTAGCAGTGTTTAACATCTTTTCATATACTCTGGCCACTTATCTGTTTCCCTTTGAGAATAGTCTATTCAGTTCAATTGCCATGCCCCCCCCTTTTTGAAAATTTGCCATTGGGTATGTGTGTTTACTAGAGAGAGATGAAGGTGGGGAGGTGGCCACACCACAGTTCCCTCTCCTACATTCTCCTCTTGGGATGTGGGGCATACATGCACACATGTCCAGCATGTTCTTTAAGCTGCAGGGCCCAGAATTTGAACCGCATGGTTAGCAATATGGGATCCAGCTGCTTTAACCTACACCCCAGTAGCTGGTCCCTCAATTGCCCATTTTAATTGGATTATTGGGAGTTGTGGTTTTTTTGTTTGCTTGTTTGTTTTTTTGCTTGTGAGTTGAGTTCATTATATAATCTGGTTATTAATCCTTTGTTGGATGTATAGCTTGAACATATTTGCTCTCGTTCTGTAGGTTGTCTCTGCATTGTTTGTTTTCCTTGCTCTGCAGAAGCTGTTTAGTTTGCTATAATCCCCTTTGTCTATTTTTGGTGATGTTCTCATGTTTTTGAGGTTTTATTTAAACCATCTTTGCCTAGATGAATGTCTTGACACATTTTCCCCTGTGTTTTCTATTTTATGGTTTTGAGTTTTATATTTAAGTCATTAATCCATTTTGAGTTAGTCCTTTGTTTTGTTTTTAGTTTTTATATATGGTTAGAGATAAAGATCTAGTTCTGTACTTCTACAGATTAATATCCAATTTCCTAGCACCACTTATTAAAAAGACTGTCTTTTCCTCACTGAATTACCTTGAGACCTTTGTCCAAAATCAGTTGGCTGAGTGTTCATGGATTTACTTGAGGTTCTCTCTGTTCTGTTCCATGGTCTGTGTGTCTCTCTCTTTTCTTAAAGAATTATTTTATTTAACTTTCTTTCTTTCTTTCCTTTTCTTTCCTTTTCTTTTCTTTTCTTTTCTTTTCTTTTTTCTTTTCTTTCCTTTCCTTTCCTTTCCTTTCCTTTCCTTTCCTTTCCTTTCCTTTCCTTGTCTTGTCTTCTTTTCTTGTTTTCTTTTCTTTCATTCGACCAGAGAGGGATAGAGTGAGTGGAGAAGGAAAATGAGAAAGCAGGCCGCTAGATCCCAGACTTGAATTCACAAGGTTAGCCAGTGGAAGTCCAGCACCCTTAACCACCATGCCACCTGTGAGCCCCATGTGTGTTTCTTTTTGTAACAGTACCATACAGTCTTTTTTTTTTTTTTTTGAGAGTTTTTCTTTCTACTGTAGGGCATGTGTGCTGGCCAGAGAGACAGAAACTAGAAATCAGCACCCCCGGGGGGGAGGGAGGGCCATGCCACACCCCCTTTTCCTCTCTTCTCCCTGGATCTTGGGCATGCATGCACACACACCCGGCATGAGTTTCAAGCCAACAGTCCGGGACTTGAACTGTGGGAGTCCAGTGTCGTAACCACTATGCCATCTGCTTGCCTCACCGTGCAGTCTTGTTTTTTATGGCTTAGTAATACATTTTGAAGTCAGGTAGTCTGATGTCTCCAACTTAGTTTTGTTTTGTTTGTAAACTATATTGAATATCGATTCTTTTAAAAAATTAACAGGCATTTGATCTAGTTACATTTACTAATCAGCTCGGATATGACTCCTTTCTCAGTCTTCTGCTTAAGCTTCTGCTTAATCTGCTGCGTTCTAGGGTTGGATGAGGGGAGAATAAAAAGAAAAAAGCACCAGGAATTTCAAACCCTTCACTTTTTAGCCCACAGTTCATCTGGTCATAGAGGGGGGTTCCTTTCAGTGTTGTAGGCTCTGTTTAACTGCTACTACCATTGCAGCTGCTGCCACTAGATTGTGCCCTAGAGATTTGGGTTTACCTGAGGAGCATCAGGGAACACAACACTCTGAAGAAACCAGGGGGTTCCCTTACCCTTTCAGTCACTACCAGTCCCCTCTTCCCCTTTTGTTCCTTGGGTCAGAGAGGACCTCTCTTGGAGCTCTTTCTGTTCACACTTGGTTTGTACTTCTGAGAAACAGGTTGTCTTTGAGATAGAGTCAGCTCTCTGCTGGAAAATATCCTGGGGGCTAGGAAGCAGGGAAACCTCACTGGACTGGTCATACCTTGAACTGTACTGTAGTGTTTTTTTTTGGAGAGGTTTTTGCTATAGGGCGTGTGCGCTCGCCGGACAGACAAGAGAGAGACAGAGAGACAGAAAGCGAGAAATCACCCCCAGGGGGATGGCCACGCCACAATCCCTTCTCCTCCATTCTCTCCGGATCTTGGGCATGCACACACACGCACCCGGCGTGAATTTAAGCCACTGGGTCCGGGATTCAAACCGTGGTCGACTACATAGGAGTTCAGCGACATAGCCATTATGCTAACTGCTGGTCCCTACTGTAGTTTATTTTTACAATCTCCCTACTACCATTTACTTTTCAGAGTCCTTGGGTTGCTGATCAGTACATTATTCCTGTTCAGCATTTTGTTTTATTTTTAGCTTTTTGTCATAGGAAACCTGCACTCACCAAAGTGAGACAGAGAGAGGGAAAGTGAAAAATCATCCCTCAGCGGGGCTGGCCACACCACAGTCCCTTCTGTTTCATTCTTCTCTCCAGGAATCCAGCACCTAACCTCCATGCCACCTACTGGTCCCCTCTGTTAAGGCTTTTAGACGAAAATCAGTGAGAGCTTACTTCAGCTGAATTAGAACAGGTTTTTTAGTGTTGAAAATTGTATCTCATTTATTTACCAAATTTTTACTTACTATGAGATTAGTTTACAGAGACATAAAATTTTTAAGAGAATTCTAAAATCTCAGGATTTGAAATTACCTTATAAATCATTTAGGCCAACTATTTACCTTTTAAAAAATTCCCTTTACCTCAAACAATATCTAATGATACATAAGACTGATTATTTTAATAAGTTCTTTTTCCACATTAAGTCATTTAATTCTCACAGATCCTATCAGGTAAATGTTATTATTTTTAGCTCCATTTTACTTAGTTTAAAGAAATTAAGGTTTATTAGCAAAACTTTTCTTTTCAAAATGTTGGTCCATTGACATTGCCATTACTTTGAGAGCCTATAAGGAATGCAGAAATCTTGTGTTTCAACACAGACCTTTAGAATCATAATCTGCACTTGATCAAGATCCTTCATGTGATTTATTTGCACATTAACTTTTCAAAACACATGTATAGGGAAGTTATAAATAACCCGATTAAAATCTCCTAGTATCACCTATCAAGAAAGAAAGTTCAGTATAGCTTTAGTTAGAGCACGCCCTATGTAGCTAATTCCTGAACTTAAGCTGTTTATACATAGTTTGAATTTCCTTTGCTCCTTAAAGGACTTGGGATACCAGAAGGCTATTCTGTAGTGTACTTTTCAAATACTGCTTATGCTGAGTTAGTTATCCTGAGGGGGGATGTCTGGATGTCTGTCTAAACTGGAGAGGAATCGATTCAGAGACTAATCAAAAGTTCATCCTATCATCTGGTGTATCAAGAGAGATAAAGAGGAAACACGGCAGTCTTTGAAATAACATTTAAGCTAATCGAAATTTGACATTTGGTATTTATTCACATTACTTCCCTTAAATACATTCCCCACACAGGAGCCAGAATGACATTTTAAAGATTAAATCAGCTCATGTTATAGCTTTATTAAAAATGCTCCACTGGCTTTTCCTTGTATTTAAATTGAGACTCTACCGTGATTTAGATGACTGCTTCTCTTTCTGGCTTTATCTCACTTCAGCCACATTGACCTTTCATCTGTTCCTTAAGCACAACAAGCCCTCTCGCACTCAGTTTTTATTTTTTTTTAATAATTATTTTATTCAACATTATGTATTTGTATTTTAATTTGACCAGTGAGGGACAGAGTGAGAGAGAGAGAAAGTGAGGAAAGCAAGCCACCAGATCTGGGACTCAAACCATGGTTGGCCATGTGCAGTCCAGTGTCCTTAACCACCACGCCATCTACTGGCCCCTACCACTCAGTTTTGCAATACTGCTTCTTTTGATTGATCTTGTACTGGAAGCTCTGCATGGACTTTCCTCACATCAGCTCTCACTTAAGAGGTTACCTTCTCAGAGAGGCCTTCCTTAACCTACCATGTTGAAAATATCTTTCTACAAACACATACTTGATTATACTGCATAATTTGATAGTATTATATAGAATTCATAGCATTTTTCAGTGTCATAAAGTATTTGAAATATGTGATTTGATAGCCCCCTCAAGAGAACATAAAGGTCCATCAGGACCATAATCTTACCTGTTTATTTGCCAAAATACAGTGTTCCCCAACCTTTTTGGTACCAGGGACCAGTTTCATGGAAGTTTTTTCTGTGGATAGAGGGCAGGAGGGGGATGGATGGTTTCGAGATGATTCAAGCACATTACATTTTTTGTGCACTTTGTTTCTATTATTATTACATTATAATACATTATGAAATAATTCTACAACTCACCATGAGGTAGAATTTGCAGCCTCTTCCCAGTGCTAGCATCACTGCCTCAGCTCCACCTCAGATCATCAAGCATTAGTTTCTCATAAGGAACGCACAACCTAGATTCCTCACATGCACAGTTTACAATAAAGTTTTTGCACTCCTATGAGAATCTAGAGTGCTGATGATCTGATGGGAGGTGGAGCTCAGGTGGTAATGTGAATAATGGGGAGAGGCTGAAAATGCAGATGAAGTTTCCACTTACTTGCCCACCACCCATCTCCTCCTGTGGTGACCCAATTCTTAACAGTCCATGGACCAGTACCATGCCAGTATAGGGGAGGCAGTGGGTGCTAGGGATCCCTGCCATAATATACCCAAAGCCTAGGGGTTTTTAGTTGTCAAATTAGTTATCATATAAAGCTGTGATAATGGGTCTGGCATATTATACCCATTGTCAGCTTCTGTTGCTGTTACTTTTATTACTGTAGTCGTAGTGATAGCATATTTAGGCATTCATACAAACTTACTGAAATAATGTTTTTTCATAGATTGAAGATAATATCTAATTATAAAAACTGAGTACTAAGGAGCCAGCAGGTGGTGTGGTGGTTATGGTGCTGGACTCCCCACATGGCTGACCACAGTTTGAGTCCCAGACCTGACAACTTGCTTTCTCACTTTCCCTCTCTGTCTCTGTTTCTCTCTGGTGAGTGTACATGTGCTATAGCAAATTTTTAAAATAATAATAAATAAAATTAAAATTAATTCTTTAAAAAAAATGTAAATAGTAATGTATCTATTTTTATGGGATTGAAAAAACAACATAATAGTTCTGTGGTTAGAATTCTCCTCCCTCACATTTTTCACTAAGAGGTTAAGCATTTGTGGTCAGACCATCAAAGCACAGAGCTGGTAATCTTCAAAAACATGGAATCTATCTCCTGAAAGTGTGAACCATTAGGGACATGGGTTGTATTTTTGAACTTTTAGTGTAAGGCCAGTTTTGCTAGAAATGATCATTCCTATGTACTAGGTCAAAGCTACTTTTCTTTTTCCGGTTTGGACTTTGCACAATTTCAGGCAACATTGTAAGCCCACAGCGACTTTCAGTGTTGTATGTTGTGCTCTGTGGCCTGTAATTGGCGTTGCCATGGGGATAAATGTGTATTTGCATCATACTCTGTACACCATGACTTATCTGCCTTTCTGTCTTGTCTGTGACCATAGGTAACAGTGAACCTCTTCCAGATGCAGCACCTGCAGGCCGCCTCCCTGGCGAACAGCTTGCAGTCTCTCTGTGATAGTGCCAAACTCTATGACCCAGGCCAAGAGTACAGCGAATTTGTCAAGGCCACAAGTTCAGTTGAAGAAGAAAAAGTTGATGGGTGAGAATACTGTGTAGATAAATTGTTTCATGAGATAGCATCAATTGCTAAGTTCTATCTAGTATAGAGTGATGTCTTTTCTAGCATTGGCAGCATTATTTTAAATATGATTTCATGATCCCTGAGTAAATCCATTTCAGGAGTAGATGTAACTCACTTGAAAGTAAGGCTTTCTGTTGTGACACAGACCTCAGCTCTTTGAGATGTGAAGTTTCTTTGGCAGATGATGGGCACACATATTTTGAATGTCCACAAAATTGAATCTGCCTTTTCCATAGAGGTTATCCTAGAAAAGTTTAACCATGACATGAATTATTGACTTACTTTTGCTACTTCTTCCATGTTTTCAGCTGTCATAAGTACAAATAATTTACGGTTTTTTTCACATCTTCTATAAGAAGTTGAACCATATACTATGGTTTGTTTTTGATATTTAGTTTAA
This sequence comes from Tupaia belangeri chinensis, assembly GCF_000334495.1. Classification (NCBI taxonomy): domain Eukaryota; kingdom Metazoa; phylum Chordata; class Mammalia; order Scandentia; family Tupaiidae; genus Tupaia; species Tupaia belangeri. Next base: position 1,318,021 of record NW_006203868.1, read on the forward strand.
TGATACTGTCTGCATTCATTAAAATAACAGATTCTTCTGAACATAAGATAAAATAGACTATCAGTCATTCTTCTGAGTGCTAAGTTTTGTTTTTGTTTTTGTTTTTGTTTTTCCCCTTAGGAATCTAAATAAACAATTAACAAATAGTTCCCAAACTTCTGGATATGGACCTACGGACTCCTTAGAGGACGTCGTACGCCCTCCTGACAGCTCTAATAAAATTGAAGAGGACAGATGCTCTAACAGTACAGAGATGACAGGTAGTTTTCACAGGAGAGAGAGTGCTAATTACAAAAGGTCTAACTGTTCAAATGTGGTTATAAACAAGTTGGAGCACTTGAACTAAAACAAAAATATTAGGACTTAAATTATTACTTTATGAAACCTTATTTACAGGTGCGATCACAACGCCTGTCTAAAAGTTGGTAATTGGTCATTGTTAAGGAAATTTGAATTGTCTCATTTTGTATATTATTGTTTTGCCATATGCAGTCCGTCTGTAGCCATGTTTTGACTTTATTCTTTTTATTAAGGTCCTTCTTTTATAAGATCATGGACATTTGGGATGTTCAGTGACTCAGAGAGCACTGGTGGGAGCAGTGAATCTAGATCTCTGGATTCAGAATCTATCAGTCCAGGTACGTAAATATTTAAAGTAGCAGCAAAAATCAGTGAAGGATTAAAATAATCATTTTGGGAGTATTTTTTAGCTACCTAATTTTTATAACAAACTGTATCATATGCAGGGAGTGAATGTGCAGTTTAAACAAAGCCTCAGGTGTTCACCACCCCACCTGAATTATCAGTATGTTAGAAGCCTCCTATGGGGAACCAGCAGTTAGCGTAGTGGCTATGTCGCTGGACTCCCACGTAGTCAACCACGGTTCGTGTCCCGAACCTGGTGGCTTAAAACTCATGCCGGGCACGTGTGCGTGCATGCCCAAGATCCCAAGAGGAGAATGGAGGAGAAGGAATTGCGGCGTGACCATCCCCCCGGGGGGTGATTTCTCGCTTTCTGTCTCTATGTCTCTCTCTGTCTGTCTGGCGAGCGCACGCGCCCTATAGCGAAAACCTCTCCAAAAAAAAAAAGAAGCCTCCTATGTAAACACCTTATTGATGATGTGCCCTATCTCCCACCAGAATAAATAATTACCCTGAATTTTAAAAATCATTCCTTAGCTATTTTAAATGTTTTCGTATCCCTATCTAGTGGGGTATACCCTCTTCTGAGTGTTATACAGAGGAGTCATACTATTCTTTTATGACTTCATTCATGTATCTTCTTTTTTGATCCATGTTGATGTGGGTGGCTATCTTTATTTTCACTGCTATATAGTACTCTGTTCTATAAAGTTAACAGTAATTACCTCTCGAGTCATTTTGTAATTAATTTCTATAGTGAGCAATGTTGTTACGCTACTTCATACACCTGGAATTACTTATTCTTGTTTTTTGTTTTTGTTTTTTTGGTGATGTTTTTGTTATAGTGCACATGTGCTTTCCAGAAAGATAGAGAGAGAGACAGAAAGTGAGAAATCACCCCCCAGGGGGAATGCCATGTCACAATCCCTTCTCTTGGAATCTTGGGCATGCACCCACACGTGCCCGGCATGAGTTTAAGCCACCGGGTCCAGGACTCGAACCACTGTCAACTACATGGGAGTCCAGCGACATAGCCATTATGCCAACTGCTGGTCCCTCTTTTTTTTTTAAATGTACATTAAGATACTTTTGATACAGACTGTCTCACAGTCTTCAGAGAGGCAGAGGGGGTGTTTTGAATTCTTTAGTAGCCTCTGAGAAACTGACTTGCCGTAGGTTGTACGGCAGGAGAAGGAGATAACACGTGAGCCCATTCTCATTTCAGCAATTTTTCTGCATTCCTCCTCCAAAGACTTCGCTAGTCTTATGCTTTCTAGACGTGTTCCTTCCTCCCAGGATCTCCGGGGATAGAGGATAGGATTTAATTCACCTTACATTCTAAGACTTTTTTTATTTTAGTCTTTTAGGTATTATAGAAACTTTATTCATTTAGATAAATTTCTTTAAATATAAAAGAGTAAATAAAGTTAGAAAAATTTCCACACAACACTGTGGTTTGTAGACTGTCAACTGCTACTTTGCCACTTTCTTTAAAAGCTACTGCTACTCAAATGCCATCCTGGAGATGTGAGCCTAAATATGTACTTAACTGAGTATTTATAATTAGCTTTGTAAAAGCAAAGCGATTCTAGCTGATCCTAGACATTACAACAGATCTAGAGCAAACTCTAAATTATTTGGAATTCTGTAAGACTTCATATGATAAAAACAAAAGTTTGGAAACCAGATCACATGATAAACAGGTAAAGATTTGGAGAAAGGTAAAATTGAAGGACATGACAGCTGTCCTCAAATACTGGAAATGGAAAGGGATTAGAGTGCTTATTTGCTAATTTAGAAAAAAATATGACCAAAAACTTAGATTAATAGGGACAAGATTTCTGTACAATAATATGAGGAAACAATTTAAAGTTAGAATAGTTCTAAAATGAAATATGCAACCTTGTGACTTCACAGTCATTGAGGACACATTCAAAGCAAAAATACTATGTAAAAACTGTGGGGCTAGCAGGTGGTGTAGTGGGTAAGTGCTGGACTCCCACATGGTCGACAGCAGTTCAAGTCCCGGACCCAGTGACTTGTGCATGTATGCCCAAAATCCTGAGAGGAGAATGGAGAAGAGATTGTGACATGGCCATCCTCCCTGGAAGGTGATTTTTCACTTGTCTCTGTCTCTCTGACAAGCACACACATCCTAGAGCAAAAATCTCTCTCTCAAAAAAAAAAAAAAAAAAAAAAAAAAAAAAAAGAAAAAACTAGACTATCACCATTAAGTTTATTATGAAGAAAATTATTTGGAGGAGAGATATTGTTCAGAATCATTAGAAAAAAGCTTTTCTGAATATTAAGGCCTTCAGTTAAAGTGAATTTTTTTTCCTGAGTTGGAGGGGAGATGGAGAGAGACAAAAGAGAGAGAAAGTACCATCACAGTGGGACATGATCACACCGTACGCCCTTCTCCATTTCATCCATTTGGAATTTGGAGCGTGCACACACATGGGCCCAATGTGTTTTTCAGGCCACCAGGGCCAGGATTCAAATTGTGCTCTACATCATGGGATCCATCTCTCAATCACTAGGCTAAGGGGCTGGCTCTCCTGAATCCCCTTAGATAGAGCACTGTTGCTAATTTCAACAGAAAACAAAGCTCATCTTCTAGGGCTCGTCCAAATGTCCTGTGCCACATACAGCACAGCCTTTGCTGATGTGGTTTACCTCCTGTGGTCTTAGCTCCTGACCAGGAATCACTGATGTTCCCAGTTCCCAGTTTCCTCTTACAGTACAGAGCAATACGTTACTACTTTATTTTTGTATTTAGAGATTTTTGTGTAGTTTAGAAGCTTTAGCTTGTATTGTGTACATTTATTTGTAACTTAATTCAGTAAGAATTTAATAACAACTTTATCATGCCAGTCACTGTCAGATACAAGACATAAATGGAAAATATGACCAGTCTTTGTGGAGCTTACAAATGATACCATCAGCAATTAGCAGGGCCAGCAGGTGGTGTAGTGGTTATGGTCCTGGACTCCATATGGCTGACCACAATTCTAGTCCCAAAACCAGTGGCTTGAAAGTCATGCCAGGCATGCGTGCATGTGCACCCAAAATCCCAGGGGAAAGTGGGGGAGAAGGGATTGCAGTGTGGTCATCCTCCCTGGGGAATGATTTCTCACTTTCCTCTCACAGTGTCTCTCCAGTGAGCGCACATACCGCATGACAAAAACTTGAGGGAAAAAAAAGGATGTTTTCAATAAGGTCTCATTGGATGGACTATGTGATACCCAGTTTTAAATTTATTTGGAAAAGTCAGATTTGGTTAAATTTCTTCCTTTTATTCTCAGGAATAAGTAGCAGAACTCTCTGTTTGGAATGTAAGAGTGATAGTAAATTTTTACAATTGAAGCTAATAAACTAGTATGACAAAAATGTTGTCATTGCACATTTTTATACTTCCACAGAGAATAATCAGGTAATTATATTCACAATTCTTTTTTAGGAGACTTTCATCGAAAACTTCCACGAACTCCATCCAGTGGAACCATGTCTTCTGCAGATGATCTAGATGAAAGAGAACCGCCTTCCCCTTCAGAAGCTGGTATTGTACCCACCTGAATTAAGTCTCACTAAGCCAGTTCAAATAATAGCACTGCATGATACTAGAAAAATAGTGTGTGTCATTAATTGTCAGTGCATTAATGTGCTTGCCAAAGAGAAAGACAGACAGGGAAGGAGAAAGCATCTCCCAATAGGACATGGTCACATTACAATTCCTACTCACCATTTCTCCATCCTTTTGAAATTTTGGGCATACACATGCACCCATTGTGTTTTTTAGGCCAATAGAGCCAGAATTCCAACTGGGGTCAGTTCTGTGGGATCTGGCTCCCTTAACCATTAGACAACAGGGGGAGGCCCCAAAATAATGTAAGGAATCATTACTTTGCTGAGTATTAAAGTCATGGGAACAGCAGTTGGCATAATGACTATGTTGCTGGACTCCCATGTAGTCTACTGTGGTTTGAGTCCTGGACCCAGTGGGCTTAAACTCATGCTGGGCACGTGTGCATGCGTGCCCAAGATTGCGAGAGGAGAATGGAGGAGAAGGGATTGCGGCGTGACCATCCCCCCTGGGGGGTGATTTCTTGCTTTCTGTCTCTCTGTCTTTCTGGCAAGCGCACACACACACGCACCCTATAGCAAAAACCTCTCTAAAAAAAGAGAAAGAGGGAACCACCAGTTAGCGTAATGGCTATGTCGCTGGACTCCCACGTAGTCGACTGCGTTTCGCGTCCCGGACCCGGTGGCTTAAAACTCACGCCGGGCGCGTGTGCGTGCCTGCCCAAGATCCCAAGAGGAGAATGGAGGAGAAGGGATTGCAACGTGACCAACCCCCCTGGGGGGGTGATTTCTCACTTTCTGTTTCTCTGTCTGTCTCTGTCTGTCTGGCGAGCACATGCGCCCTATAGTGAAAATTTCTCAAAAAAAGATTTCTCACTTTTCTGTCTCTATGTCTCTCTCCGTCTGTCGGGCGGGCGCACGCGCCCTATAGCAAAAACCTCTTCAAAAAAAGAAAAGTCATGACAGTGACTTAAATATATCTCAACAATTAAGTGCATGTATGGACTGATAATGTATTAATCAGATGTTACACATACAACTATAAGAATTAGGAACAAAATCTACTAGACTAAAAATATTGGTATGGGGCTAAAATAGGTAGATACTCTGCTCTTTTATAAACTTAATATGGTGAGTTACTGTTAAAAACGATTTCAGTGAATAAGAAATTCTTAATAAAAACCTCTTCAAAATTAATAAAAAAGAAAAACAATGCAAGAAGCCAAGCAGGAAAAGTAAATAAGTATACTATTTGAGGAGAAGGAAAGTTGTGTATGTTGAAAGATATAAAAAGAAAGTCATTTACTTTAATGGCTTGAATTAGACTCATGTAAATTAGTTTAATACATTCAATACCTCAAACTTGGCACTATTTGCTAAATTAGTAGAGTGTCTGGCCTTCATTATGGTAATTCAGTATACAACCAGGTAGTATCATCCATAATATTACAATAAATCAGGAATAACCTTACCCTTAAGGCAAGTAATGCTGACATGCTAACTTCGTCATGGCTTTCTTTTTAGCATGTATAGGGGCGTTTTCTTTTTTATTATTATTTTATTTAACTTTATTTATTTTAATTTGACCAGAGTGAGAGAAAGAGAAAAAAAGAGAAAGTAAGAAAGCAAGCCACCAGGTTTGAGATTCCAACCTTGGTTGACCATATGGGAGCCCAGCACCCCCGGCCACCACACTGCCTGTCAGCCCCTATAGGGGCATTTTCTAAAAGTATAATGCCACCTATCAACCACTCTTCCCATCTTCATGCAGGGCCTATTAATAACAATATAAATTTGCTGATTCTGCAAACATTATGCCATACTATTTTGAAATTATCTTTTTTTAAAAAAGAATTATTTATTTAATTTTATTTATTCATTCATTTATTTTAATTTGACCAGAGAGAGACAGAAAGAGAGAGAGAGAAAGTGGGAAAGCAAGCTACCAGGTCCGGGATTGGAACTGTGGTCAGCCATGTGGGAGTGTCCAGCGCCTTAACCACCATACCACCTGCTGGTCCCCATTTTGGAATTATCTTACTGGTTTGGTGGTAGGATTTTCTCATAACTAAAATGTTTGCTAAATGTGTATGGTTTGTAAGACACATATAAATTGGATCTTTATTTTGTTGTTACAAATTCAAAATAATAGTTTTTGATAGTATTGAATGATTATAGTCTGAAGATGGTTCAAAATCAGTATAATATGGTATAATTTTTCTGTCATCTTACAGTTTTTATGTACTAATCTATTTCTGTTTTAAGGACCCAATTCCCTTGGAGCTTTTAAAAAAACACTGATGTCAAAGGCAGCTCTCACTCACAAGTTTCGCAAATTGAGATCTCCCACAAAATGTCGGGATTGTGAAAGCATCGTTGTATTCCAGGGTGTTGAATGTGAAGAGGTAAGATCTTTCTGGAATTACATTGTTCCCTTTGTGTTTTTTGCTGCATACTGCTTTGCTATTAATTTTACTTATTAGAATATCTTGCAAATGTATTTTTATTATACCACAGTGTACCTTCTATAATTTTATACTTTATTTTGCTATAAAATGTATTTAAAGCACAAGTAGTTCCGTTTTAAGTCATTTTTGTTTTGTTACTACTCTCCCTATAGTTTGCCCAGTTGTGATTATTCATAAGGTGAATTAACCAGTTTTAAACTGTCTATTTCTTATAGTGTCTCCTTGTTTGTCACCGAAAGTGTCTGGAAAATTTAGTCATCATTTGTGGTCATCAGAAACTTCCAGGAAAAATACACTTATTTGGAGCAGATTTCACACAAGTTGCAAAAAAGGAACCAGATGGCATCCCTTTTATACTTAAAATATGTGCCTCAGAGATTGAAAATAGAGCTTTGTGTCTACAGGTACATTATAATTCTTCAAATTTTAAAAACATAAATGACTATATGATTTGTTCTCATGAAAAAGGTACTTTAAGGAAAAATAATGTCCTCAGTTTTTAATAATTGAATTGATCATATTTATTTGGAAAATGTTACCCCATATGGCACTAACTAGGTTTTTTTCCCTAAAATACTAATAGAAATTGAAGTAGAAAAATCAACTATATCTAGGTGTCTACATTTAACCGTTTTTACTAAAGCAGAATTTTACAATTTTCCCCCCTTTTCTTCTCAAGGGAATTTATCGTGTGTGTGGAAACAAAGTAAAAACTGAAAAACTGTGTCAAGCTTTTGAAAATGGAATGCACTTGGTAGACATTTCAGAATTTAGTTCTCATGACATATGTGATGTCCTGAAATTATACCTTCGACAGGTAAGTTTTTACCCTTGAAACCCACCATTAAAGAAAAAAGAGCAAAAATATGATTTGTATTTTACCGGTAACATTTGCTGTGCATGTGTTTTCATCAGCGGACTATATTGATACCTTTCTGATTATGATTATTAATGTACAGATCAGAGTATATAAAATACGTGTAGAATTTAGGAAACAATAAATAGCGGCCTACAGATGGCATAGTGGTTAAGGCACTGAACTTCCGCATGGCTGACCGCGGTTCAGGTCCTAGACCTGGCAGCTTACCTTTTGACTCCTCCTCTCCCTCTCCTCTCTGTCACTCTTTGGTGAGCACATATTTGGCCTGTAGAAAATTTTAAAATAATAATAAATAAAATTAAAATAATTCTTTAAAAAAGAAATAATAAATAATAAACTCACTTCCCCAACTTAAGAAAATAGAATATTATCATATCTTATTAAAGACCCCTATGGGCTCTCCCAGGTAGGGTCTATTCTTTCTTTTTTTATTTTTTCAGAGAGATTTGCTATAGGGCATGTGTGCTTGCCAGAGAGAGAGAACATGAGAAATCATCCCCCAGGGAAATGGCCATGCCACAATCCCTTCTTCTCCATTCTCCTCTTGGCATTTTGGGCACACACACACACACACACACAAGACTGGCATGAGTTTTAAACTGCCAGGTCTGGGTCTCGAACCACTACATGGTTGACTACATGGGAGTCCAGTGATATAATCATTACACTATCTGCTGTTCCTAGTAGGGTCTTTTCTAAGCATATTGATAAGTATCTCCCTCTTCTTAATGGTTTAAATGTCTATTGTTTATTCCTAAACAATAGATTATTAAATTTTAGAAAACCTACTTGAAAGCATAAATGTATTGGGTCATCAGAAAAGTCATGACGTATTTTTTTGTTTTCCTGTGCAAAAATGCATCATGACTTTCCTGATGACCTAGTAGCTATGCAAGGAAAGGCCAGGACTGACTGTTATGTAAAATGAGTAAGTAGAACAGTGTCTAGATCATGGACTGGCATTGCCTTCATTGATATTTTAAAGGAGCCATTGTGGGAAGTCAGTGGGCAGTGTCATAAATGTATCCTGGGAACATGAAGCTCCCCATGTCTGGGGCATTGGTTAGGGCTACCCTGTAAGCTGGGGACTGGAAGTCCAGCTGGCCAGAGAGTGGATGGCTCTGTTTTCTTTTTATTGTGTTCACTGTAGTACCTGCAGTTTGCAGGAGTAGATCCAAAGAAAACACATCTGTGGGGTGAAATAAGTGACCTTAGTCACTTAGGAACTTGACAGCATATCGTCTAGAGAGCCAAGTACAAAAATGATCTGAGCCAAGCCCACTTCGGTCTCTGAAATTCAGTTGCTCTGATACAGATTCTGTTTAACATGGTAACTAGTATTCATCCCGGGGTCTCTTTTCTACCCTCCCCTTTTATGAGAGAACAGGTCTCATGTCTTCCTCGTTTTTGGTTATTCTCCTGTTATGTTTGTTCTTAAAGTGGGAAAGAAGAAAATATTTGAAATCTTATTTATTCATATATGTCTTTATTCTACTGTTGAATAGAAGTACAGTAGTATGGATTAGTATAGCAAGTTATAGTATTCTAGTCTTCAGAATTTTACAGGTATTGAGTTTTTCTATTTTTTTTTTTCTTTATTTCTAAATGAGAGCGAGAGAGGCAGGCACCCCCAGCAGGATCCTCACACTACAAACTTGCCCCAAGTCCCAGCCAGTCAGGAATATGGGGCATGAGGCGTGTACAGGGAGACCTTGGGAAGCAAACCTGGGACCCTCCTGTATGGCTTCAGCATCACCGAATGTTGTGCCACCTCTGTACCATGGCACATGACCGGCAGTGTTTGTTCTCTTCAAAGCCTGAAGTTCTCATTTCTTTCCTAATTTTATATTGGCTTGTGGGGAAAGTTTTGACACATTTTTGCATAGAAAAAAAATACATCATGACTCATGATGGCCTGTTGTTGTGTCCTATTGAAAGCTTGTAGAACCTTCTTTTTCTCCTCATTATTCTAAAATTTCACAACATTGTGCCTTGATGTAGATGTATTTTTTTTCTCCACTATTCTGGCCACTGGAGTTCCGTCAGTCTGGTTAGTCCTTTAGTTCTTGGGACTTTTCTTTTGTTCTTTTGTTCATTTCCTCTTCGCTGTTTATATCCGGAATTGATATTTGAATACTTGACAACCTATCCTGGTTCTATGGTTCCCTTACCTTTTCCCTAGTATCCATTTCCTTTTTTGTTTTTATTTTCTTCCAATACTTCTAAGAAATTTCTTCAGTTTTATCATCCTTCCCTATTGTAAACTATTTACTTCTGAGATCATGTTTTAATTTCCAAGGACTTGGTTTTCTGTTTTTTGTTTCTTTCTTTTTTTTTTTTTAATAGCATTCTTTCTCTTTTTTTTTTCAGTTTGTTCTTAAGTGTACTTTCTCTTTTTTTTTTTGGATTTCATTTTCTTTTATACATTCAGTCACATTATTTGGCTTACAACATGGATATTTCAACAGGTGAACATTTCTCCCTAGTACAGTTAATAAAACTATAAAGTACCCTCAGCAGATAATACCACATTTCTTTGTCCCATTAATGCTTTGCCTCCCTGTTTTTCTTCTAAATGTCTTTTCTCAGACCCTCCCCTTTCACACACACTGTATCTGGTATTTACATGTATATACTGTGTTTCTATATCCTTTAGTCAATCAGTTTCAGTCATAGAGTGCAAACGCTTGGTATATATTAAGTGGGGACATACAGTGCCTTTCCTTCATAGCCTGGCTTGCTTCACTCAGCAGTAAATCTTCCATATTAATCTACTTCCCATCAAAAACCAGGGTTTTGTTGTTTTTTATGGCTAAGTAGTGTTCTTTCTTTTTTTAATGAATGACATTTTATCTACTTTAAGATATTCATAGACTTTTTTCTCTTTGTTGAGAGTTCTTTTCTCTGCTTAGCTTCCTATCCCTGCCCAGTAGATAAAATAAGCCATGTGTATAATATTAAAATTTCAGGTAGCTACATAAATAAAAATGAACAAATGATGCAGATTTTACTATTTATTTAACATATTTAATCATTTGAACATCTAATCAGTATTTTTAAATTATTAATGGAATATTTTAATGTATTTTTTTAATACTGAGTCTTTGAAATCTGGTATGAATTTTTTATTTAGAGTACATCTCAATCTGGACCAGTGGTCAGTGCTCAGCAGCCATCTGTGGCTAGTGTGGCCACCATATTGACAACACAGTTCTAGACCATGAAGTTGATTTTTTTTCCTGCCCATGTTGATTTCTGTCTTCCATAGTTGTCTGCTTAAGTTGAAAGACTTGGGAATTGAAATCTTTTTAGAAGTTCTTGAACACATGAAGTCTCTAAAGACTTTGACTTTATTGCAGGGTGATCTAAGTCAGCTATTTGGGAAGCTCCTGATGTCTCTGTCTGTAGGCCCCTGTTCTTGGGTTGGTCTCTTACCCCAGAAAAGGGTTTTTGTTGCCTGAAAGTGTGGCACCAGACTCTGGGAGCCAAGCAGGGTAGCAGGGCTGCAGGAGCTCCCATTCAGCATGTGTAGAGTCACACAATGCTCAGTTGCCCACCTATTTCTCTTCCTTGGCAGTGCCTATCCAGAGACCCCCCTCTTCACATTTCCCAGAGAGGAAATCTCTAGACTTCTGGGGAAGAGATTGCTCAGGAGCATTGCTCAGGAGCATGGAGGAGAGACAGGGATGTAGAGCTCCAAGCCTTCTTATATAGCCTACCCCTCCCTGGTGTAAGAGGACCTCGTGCTGGCAGTCCCTGAGTCTCCGTAGGATTCTGTAAATTATGGTAGACCACAGTTTGGGAATTTAACTTTCTTGAGACTAAGTCAGCACTTGTTCCTCTAGTCTTTAGCTTATAACGATGTTGCTTTTGTCTTCTCTCCTATTCTTCTAGTCCTTGTGAATGTAAACTGTATGTTAGTGGGGTTGCAGGAGGGAAAGAAATTAGGTGTAATTATTGGAATCTGCCATGTTAGTCCAGGAAGATATTAGTATCTCTTTAATCATATTTTATAGGATTCTTAATTGAAAAACAAAGGCTGAGCACCTTTGAAAATATAAGTCTTAGAACCAGCAGGTGGCGTAATGGTTACATCACTGGACTCCCACATAGTTAACTGCGGTTCAAGTCTCAGATACAGTGGTTTAAACCTCATGCTGGCATATGTGTGTGTGTGCCCAGGATCCCTAGTGGAGAATGGAGGAGTAGAGATTGCAGTGTGGTCATCCCCCCTGGGGGGTGATTTCTTGCTTTTCGTGTTTCTGTCTCTCTGGCAAGCACCTGTGCCCTATAGCAAAAATCTCTCTCAAAAAAAAAAGAAAGAAAAGAAAAGATAACTCTTAGGATAAGTCATTCTTTATCTTATCTACTTTCTCAGGGAGATAAAGTGAATAGGATCTAATATTATCAGTTCTCATTTTGTCTCAGGAAAATTATGTGACCAAGACTTTCTTGAGGGAAGCATGTCTAATTTTTGTTGTTGTTGTTAATTATTTTATTTAACTTTACTTATTTACTTACTTTAATTTGACCAGAGAGGGACAGAGTGAGAGGCAAAGAAAGAGAGAGGAGGTAAAGTGAGAAAGCATGGCACCAGGTCGGGACTCAAACTGCAGTCGGCCATGTGGGAATCCAGAGCCCTTAACAACCACGCCACCTGCCAGCCCTGACATGTCCAGTTTTGAGAACAGTATTGGAAAATTGTCTTCATTTTTCTCATTTACCATGGGGGTGACTTGAAGCTTCAAGATGTTAAGTAACTTCTTTCAGTTCCCAGAGTCGTGGAGGTAGGAATTGATCGCAAGGCTGCCTCTCTTTAGGACCAGCAGGAGAAACCATAGAATGGGCGCTTAGCCCACCGTAGATGATACAGAACATCAGGTAGCCAGAGGTACAGCGTATTTGCCAACACAGAGCACTGCAGACATAAAATTGTGTCATGGCATTGTGCAAATCAAAATGGCATGCCTTTTGTTAGTTAGAGAGGAGCTTTTTCTTTTAACATACTGAGGAGACAATTTAAGTTGTATTTAAAACTTAAGATGAATAAAATGTTCACAGTGTCTTTCTGGTAGGTTATCTTGTCTGAGATTAATCTTCAGTCTGGTCCAAGTTAAACATAAGGGTCCTATATAGCGTTTGGGTTGTTGTTGGTTTTTTTTTTTTTTTTTTCCCTATCTCTAATATCCATTAAAACTTGCGTTATCAGCTTTTGCTAATTAATTTGATATACTTTGTACATTATCCTGGGTTATTTTAAAAAGAAAAAGGTTGAAGAAGATCATGCTGACTTTGGGGTAGTCAAGAATGTAATGGTGTAAGATATACACCAATTCTTCAGTTCGGTTGTGTAGTGTTAAGTAGAGTTTTCCTGATTATCAGTGAACTCTTTTGAATATAGATCTGATTTATGGTGATGATTTCAGATGTACCTATCAGCCATGTCTGTAGCAAACATATGTACATTTCTAAATGCAGATTGGCTTTAAATCTTGTGAATTCATGTAGTTAATAGTAGTTGACTGTGAACAAAAAATAGACAATGATATTCCTAATGTAATTTGATTTCTTTAGCTCCCAGAACCATTTGTTTTATTCCGGTTGTACAAGGAATTTATTGACCTTGCAAAAGAGATCCAACATGTAAATGAAGAACATGAGACAAAAAAAGATACCCCTGAGGACAAAAAATGGCCAAATACGTGTATAGAAATAAATCGGATACTCCTAAAAAGCAAAGACCTTTTACGACAACTGCCAGCATCAAATTTTAATAGTCTTCATTACCTCATTATACATCTTAGGCGGTAAGAATTTTATTTAAGTAGACCATCCACTAGTGGATGGATAATTGATTTGGGAGGGGGGGGGTTAGTTAAAGTAAACATAACAAAATGCACTGATGTAACTATTTTATAATGTACAGTTCAGTCATGTTAAAAACTTTCAAGAATGTTGTGGTGGTGTTTCTAAAATGAATGTTTCCTTTCTAACACGTTAGAGAATGGGCCATTTACTACATAGCCATACAACCGCATCATTCCCTCAGATGCCTCCTATATGCCAGACCCTGGCTGGGGAAACAAAGATGACAGCTTGGTTTCTGCCATCTGTTGGGCTTATCAGCTTGGGGAACAGACTTGCGGACAAGTACATTACGGCATCCTGTGTTCTCACAGAGCTAGGGACAGCACGCAGAGGAAGATTGGGTGGGGATATAAATCAGAGGAAGTAGTTGAGTCAACTTTAAAGAAATGAACAGTGGTTGGTAGACAAAGAATGTAGAAAAAGTATTCCAGGCAGAGGAAAATTGACATGAAAACACACAGGAATATTTGCATTTGAGAAGTATGAGGGGACATATATTTTTTAAAGATTTATTTAGTTTTATTTATTATGTTTTAATTTGCGTAGTGTACATGTGCTCACCAGAGAGGGAGTGAAAGTGAGAAAGCAAGCCTCCAGGTCCAGGACTCAAACCACAGTCAGTCAACCACCATACCACCTGCTGGTCCCACAGGGGACTGTTAAAAGTTTGTGGAAAAGTAGAATTAAGGTATTAGTTTATTTTGGTGCGACAAAAAAAAAAAAAGAAAAAAAAGAAAAGAAATCCACGCCATTTCTCCATAATACACATTCTCTAGTAACCTTGTGAAGATGCCTTGTGTAAGTAACACAGTTAGGCAACCATATAGCAGAGCAGTAGCAGGACCAAGCAGGGTGGAGGCCAGATAAAGAAAATCTCGCATGCCTCACAGGTGAGTTAACCATCTCCCATCTGTGCCCAATAAAGAATTTTGAGCCAGGAATTCAGCATGCTCAGATTTGCCTGTTAGATCATTCTGGCAGCAGTATGGAGAATGGGTTGGGGGAGAGGCCTTTACTGTGATTCCTCTTCTTGAAAGTCTTAGACATAAAAGATGATGAGAGCTTGAGGTGTGGCCAGGACAGTGGGAGTGGAGATAGAGCAGAGAGGTCTTTAGGAGGGACAGTCAAGTAGGCTTGAAGACTATCTGTGGTCAGTGAGAGAAATTGATAATGCTGTTTGGGGTCCAGTATAAAGACCCAGAAGGATATAATACTTTAGTGTGACAGGGTGGTACAAAACCCCATTATTTTTCTTTCTCTGATAAAACTGCAGTAATTCCTCTACTTATTTAAATTTAATCCTAATACAATACTTTGAAACCCAATAGTGTGTGTGGTCTGTATTTTAATTAAATAAATGTATTTTTCCTTTTCCTTTTCCTAGCAGCTTTGTTGAGGGATAATTCCTAGACTTCTGCAGCCCATTTTCCCTTCACCCTTCCAAACCCATGGGAAAACCACCATCAAGGAACTCAGCTGGCAAATCTCATATAGCCTTGTGTATTCCACTTTGCAGGGTGGTAGATCATGCAGAAGAAAACAAGATGAACTCCAAGAACTTGGGGGTTATATTTGGACCAAGTCTCATTAGGCCCAGGCCCACAACCGCTCCTGTCACCATCTCCTCTCTTGCTGAATACTCCAGTCAAGCACGGTTGGTAGAGTTCCTCATTAGCTACTCACAGAAGATCTTCGACGGGTCCCTCCAGCCGCAAGATGTGGGTAGCACAGGTGTCACTGCACCTCACGTGGATCCAAGCTGTCTTTTAAAGCCTCTGTTATCAGAAGAAAGAGACCAAGAACATTCTGTGAAGTCACTTTTTTTTTCTTCAAAGGAAGTGAGTTTTGATCTTTATGGAATTGTATTAGAACTTCGTGATTCTTATATTAATGAGTTAAGATCGCCAAATGGTATATCTTGAGGTGGGCTTTGTTTCTTCAAGCTTAAAAATTCTCTTTCGCCAACAGGATATGCGTAGTGCAGACAGTGAAAGCAAAATTCGTGAGCCATCTGCATCATCCGAGGAATCAGAATGCAAGCAGAATGCATTGGAAAAATGTGATGTGTGTCTCACTGGTGAGTGGCTGTGAACAAAATATGTTTACTGACTTAAAACTGTGCCCTTAAGCCATGAATAAAAGTCATTGTGAGTGGAGTTGAGGAAAGTTAGAGAATGAAGCTTTATTAATTAATTTATTGTTTCTAACCATTGAGAAGTTGCCTTTTACTATACCTTGTTTTTATGTTTTTATGTTGCTAGAGGGCATGTGTACTTACCTGAGAGAGAGTGCGGCCCTCAGTAGGGCGTGATTGCACCACAATCCGTTTTATTCCATTTCTCCTTCCATTAGGATTCTGGGCACATGCACACATACATCCAGTGGGTTTTTCAAGCCTCCGAGGCTACAACTCAAACCACAGTTGGCTACATGGAATCTGGCTCTGAATGTCAATATTTCACCACGGCACTATGGGGCCAGCCCTAGTGTACCTTATATTTAAGTGAATTTCCTTCTTCGTGATAAACTTTCTTATGAAAAGACGTCTTGGGAGACCAGCAGATGCTGTATTGGTTACATCACTGGACTCCACGTAGCCGACCACAGTTTGAGTCCCAGACTTGGCAGCTTAAAACTCATGCTGGGCTAAGCTGCCAGGTGTGCATGCATGCCCAGATCTCAAGAGGAGAATGGAGGAGAAGGGATTGTGGCGTGGCCATCCCCCCTGGGGGGTGATTTCTCACTTTCTGTCTCTCTGGCCAGTACACATGCTCTATAAGAAAAATCTCTTTTTTTTAAAAAAAAAAAAAGACATCTTGGAGTTCACAGTTTTTATGCTCCTCTGAATTTCTTTTTAGTTTTCACTTTTGCTTTTGCCATCAACTAAAGTCAAGGTAGAAATGTGTTGAGCTCTATGACGGTGTATTAATATCATCTGTTGCTGTAGTTCAGTGTATTGATCTAATTGCTCATAAATAGTCAAAATAGACTCTGGAAATTTTAAAAATTGAGACTACTCAAATGTTTCCATATGCTTTCCACATGTGGCCAGCCTTCAACACATGAGAGCATGCATGTGCATGTCTGCTATTTCCTTGACAGCAGTTGTTTTAGTCACTGCTGCTCTGTATGACATTCTAGTTGCAGTGATAAGTTAGCTGTCAAGCTAGTAGAAAACTTCCCATGTAATTCTACATTGTTGGAGTTGAATTCCAACTTTTAAAACTATAGCCATGTGTTTTAATAGTGTCTGAAAAGGAAGGGAGCTAACATTTACCTGCCTGCCCTCTGCTAAGCATGTGTTTACTGTTCCTGATTTGATCTTCGTAACAATCCTGTGCTATATGGAGTAAGGTTAGTTTCATTCAGCCTATAACTGATAGTCTGAGAAACGTTAATACTGAGGGTTGTGTCAGTAGTAAATTGTTCAGTCAAGATTTGAACCCTATCTGATTCTTAAACCTGCACTGTTTCTACTGTTCCATAAAGCTGGATTATTATTAGGAATAGGAATATAAAAATTTTTAAATATAATTTTTGAGTGCTTCTTATTTTGTGATTCTAAGAACTTGCCTTACTAGATGATCTGAAATACAGAACAGCATAGATGCACTCACAAGTGTCTTTGGACAGATGGGACACCTAGGGATGCTGAGATTCCCTTGCCCAATGCAGAAGTGGTAAATTAGAGCCGAGCTAGAACCAGCACTGGGCTTCGGAGTCTGCCCTGATCTCCACGGTGCTGTTTCTCCCTCAGAACTTGAAGGACATACTTCTGTGCTTATAGTGTGACTGCAATGGGTCGGGTCCCTCGGGATGCTCTATAATAATGTGGGGAGGGATCCAGAAAAGTAAGTTCAGACAGTGTTGGCTCGGAACCTAGGAAAGAGAGGCCTGCAGTTCCAGGTGAGGAAGGTGGCCAGATGAGAAGACCACTGGAAAGTGATTTTGCGGGACACCTGCCTGCAGACCACTGCCTGAGACACGTGGGAGGAGCAGGCCCTGGGAAGAGGGTGGAATGCTGTGCTCAAGGCCAGGTGTAGTCCGGTCAGGGGGTGTCAAGGCCCAGAGATGCTTGAAGTCCAGCAACGAAGAGCATGTGCAGAGGCCCAGAACTTTCCGGGCCCTGGAATTATTTTAGAATAGACAGCAGAAGAGATGGGGTTTTGAGGCACCGAGGTTCTAGGTGAGGGAAGCAGGGACCACAGGACCAGACTACAGAAGAAAGAGGAGAAGTAAACCTGAAAGCAAAGAATATATGGGGAGGGAACCAGCAGTTAGCGTAATGGCTAGGTCGCTGGACTCCCACGGAGTCAACCGCGGTTCGCTTCCTGGACCCGGTGGCTTAAAACTCACGCCGGGTGCGTGTGCGTACGTGCCCAAGATCCCGAGAGGAGAATGGAGGAGAAGGGATTGCGGCGTGACCATCCCCCCTGGGGGGGTGATTGATTTCTCGCTTTCTGTCTCTATGTCTCTCTCTGTCTGTCTGGCGAGCGCACACGCCCTCTAGCAAAAATCTCTCTCTCAAAAAAAAAAAAAAAGAATATATGGGGAGATGGTGGTTTTTACTTAAAAAGAAACTATTCAGCCTTATGAGGAGCAGCTGAGGTATTTAATATGCTTTGTTCTACCTAAAGGGTGTGACAGGAGGCTTGTAATACAGCGAGAACCCTGTCTTAAAAAAAAAAAAAATACTTCAAGTATTTTTTTGTTTTCTTTTTTTTTTTACTAGCTTTTTACTAACAATGTCTTTGTTGCTGCTTATTGTACTGAATTTTAAATCAATTTAAAATTCTAACTTTTTAAAATTAAAAGTATACCTTTAATACTACGTGACTATTTAAATCCTCAAAGTAAATAACTGAGAATATCATGTTGGAAAAAATATGTAAGGCCCATGTTGTTTGGAGAGAGTGTCTGTATATAACTCACTTAAACTCTTATTAACCTTGTGCTACAGAATTAAATAAATCTTTCTTTTCCAGACAACAAAGTACGTTTGCTTCTAGACCAAGAACTTGAATCAGCATCCCAGAAAGTGGAAGAGGTGCATAAATGCCCTAAGCCGCTCGCTCTGAAGTGTGGCAGGGCGGCGTACAACGTGGAGAGGCATACTCCAAGGACCAGGGTCAGACCTGTAAGTTTGCCTGTAGACAGACTACTACTTCTTGCAAGCCCTCCTGGTGAGAGAAATGGCAGAAATATGGGATACGTAAGTCCTGACAAGTTTTCTAAGAGTCCTGTTTTTGAAGGCGTTAATAGAAAAGACACCCCTACTACTGTTTGTCCCAAATATAATGGCTTTGACCAGCAAACTGTACACAAAACTCGAGACAGACAGTATGAACAAGACAACGCAAGTGCCAAAACTGCCATGATTGCTCCCAGCACACTACAGGAAAAAGCAGTGCCAGCAAGCATCCGGGGCCATGGGGACCATCCTGCCAGTGCTACCCAACCCAGTAAGCCATGCACAGAGGCAGGAGGCAGGCCAGCGAAAGAGCTAGCAGAGAGACGGTCCTCCGACTCCTACTCTGCTGTCAGAGCACCCAGGACACTCCAGCCCCAGCACTGGACAACGTTTTATAAACCCCGCCCTCCCGCCAGCAGTGTCAGGGGCGATGAGGAGAAGCCAGCTTCGCCCTTGGCAGCAGCACCTCCTGACACAGCTCACGATCCCCAGTCTCACGGGCTGAAAGCAGTTCCAGACTCAGGCAGCACCTCGGCTTGTCCTGGACAGCCGATTTTTCCATCTAAAGAGAACTCTAAGGAGCATGGCCTGCCCGACGGAAATCCGACTTGTCAGAGACCGAGGCTGAAACGAATGCAGCAGTTTGATGACCTAGAAGATGAAATCCCGCAATTTGTATAGGGTTGTCAAAGTTCAGGTTTTCTCTTTTTGTTCTATGTGTGTGTGTGTGTGTGTGTGTGTGTGTGTGTGTGTGTGTGTGATATTATTTGTTTTATGAAAGAATGTTTCGACGGGGCCCCTTTTGTACAGGACTGTAAATTGTGGGTTTTACTTTTTATCATTAGACTGTATTATCTTCTCTTGGTCATACTGAATGGTAGAATGTTTTTATAGGGTCTCGTTTGTGCCTCACTGGAATTATCTTTAAATTCTGTGTTTTTTAATTTGTCCGTAAAACAGGTGGATTCATATTTTTTCAGGTTCAGTTGATTTTCTCCATAAAATCATCCATTTAAAAGCATCCCTAATATATATGATGTAGTTCTTAAGTAATAGGTGCAGTTGGGGAAAATTAGCTTTATTTTTTGGAGTGAAATTAAGTGCTTATTTATAATATGAATGTTTCCTAATGCAAGTGCCTAAAAGGCCTTTGTTTGATATGAGTATGTTTTATCACACAATATTATCGTACATTTTTGACCATTTGTGCGTTTATGGGATGTATGTAAGCTTCTTTATTTCAATTGGCAATTCACTTCATTTCTTAATACTTACATAATGGCCAAAAGACTTGTAAACTTCTATTTAATTGTATTTTAATTGATTGCCAGTTTTACATGTTGTAGTCAGTTAAAATCTACAAAGAATATGCACTTACGCCCGTTCGAATTATATAGTTCAAGTAAATCTTACTTGGCTTTAGATGGTTTTAATACATTTGGTAGTTTTTTCACCCTCGGCTTTTTTCTACATCAACTCTTGGTTTTCAACAGTTTTGGGTTTTTTTATATTTTATAAATGGTCCCCAAAAAATACCTATTTCAAAACTGAAGTTTTTAAGTTCAGCAACTTTCTTCTTGATATTGCATGGGTTTTATTAAGACCATCCCTTTTGTATGAAATGTTTTGACTTACAGATCATTTTATGTACTTGTTCTGCCTGGACCGTCCACCGTTGAAATATGCATATTTCATCTGAATCAAACAAAGATTTATTTAAGTTGATTGATTTTCAGAGTACAGTTCAGTAAGCCTCATTATTTGGATTTGAGAGAATGTATAGAGGATTGGATCTGCTTTATATATGCAGTTTCCAGTTTCTAGAACTAATGCATTCATGTTATTTTCTGAGTTTCATAATTTTGTCTAAAATAGGATATAAAAGGGACAAAAAAAGCCTCTTTTTGTATGTGTGAATTATATTTCTAAGTAAATGTTTTTGTATGACTGTGTTACACTTGATAAATATATATAAATATTAACTTGTAAAATGATTTCAAGTTTTTGTGACTTCTCTGAACTCGTTGCCTCAGTTAAAGTCTGGAGGGTTTAAGACTGAAAAGTTATCAGTCAGTGACTTAGCGGTCAGTTCTTGGGCTCGTGCATCCTTTAACTACGTCATGGAATGCATCTTACTGAAAGTTGTTTTATAGTTCCCAGTGACGTTAAGGACTAGGGAGAAATGAATTATTCCTCTTTCTACTGAAGCTTTGCTTTTAGTCTTCATTGTACAAAATACGAAAGAAACCTAAAAAGAAAATTAGAGCCAACATTTATTGAGCCCATTCTTCATGCCTAGAACTACATGAATAATTTCAAGTTCACAGTAACAATTGGGTAAGCACACTGTTATTCCTGTGTTACACGTAAGGAAACTGAGACGTAGTTAAATGACATGCTTGTAAGTTCCAGAATCAAATCTCAGATACAGGACTGTCAGATTTTAATGGTTAGTGTTTTGTATTTTTTTTTCCCTAAAGAGTTATTTATTTTATTTTATTATTTTTTATTATTATTTTTTAAATTTGCTGCAGGGCACCTGTGCTCACCAGAGAGAGATAGAGAAGAGAAAGAAGGAAAATGAGAAAGCAAGCTGCCAGGTCCAGGCCTTGAACCTTGGTTGGCCATATGGGAATCCAGCATCTTAACTACCATGCCTCCTGCTGACCCCAGATGGTTAGTGTTTTTAATGGCTGTGATTACTATTAATAATAATATCAGATAGTGTGTAACAATAAAAAATGTACCTTTTAAAAAATTTTATTGAAGTAAAATACACATAAAATGTATAAATTTGCCATTTAAACTTTTTTTAAAATAAGTTTGAGAGAAAGAGTTGGGCATCGTGACAAGATCTTGTCATATGATGATTCCCTTCCCCAGCCTTTCAGCCAGCCAGGGTCTCAGGCCCAGAGTATTTCAGGTCTACCTGGCCCTGAGTCCTGATCATCTCTGTGGCTCCAACATTGTAGAATGCCGTGCTACTGCCTGGGCCACCACAGCTGGGCCCCACTTGAACCGTTTCGAAGTGGTGGTATTAAGTCTATGTGTATTGTTTTACAACCATGACCAACTCTCCTTCACTGAAACTTTTTCATCTATCATAACCAGTCATTGCACTGCAAGTAGAAATACCTGAGACAGGGTAGATAGGGGTTTATTTTGACACGCAGTTCTAGTGGCTTCGAAAGCCAAAGGCATCACAAAATGGCAAAAGGCAGAACTTTCAGGAGAGCAAAGCATGTCTACATTCATGTGACTTTCTGCCCTCTGGTCTTATTCCCTCTGCTTATAAGCCTACCAGAACTCGCTCGAATGACATCACACCCAAAGGCCCCACCCTGGAACACCATGAGGGAATTAAATTTTCACTTAACATCTTTATAATAACAGTCAATAAGATCAAATTCAAGTGCATGAATTTCTGGGAGACATCTGGTCATGCTCACTAAGATCAGAATCTAAAACATGAAACAAGCACAAACCATTATCTAAACCATAATATCATCCCATACTAAAATTTAGAAAACACATTTCTAAACTCCTTCAGTACTCGTGATATGTGGAGACGCTAGTCAAAGACTATGTAATAAGCTTGCCTCTTTCTCCTCACTTAAACCTCACAAATGAGAGTTCCACTTTTGGGTCCTTTCTGCCTTTAGGGTCCACTGACATTTTGTCCAGCCTGGCGCTGTCGGCCTACTGGTCTAACAGTTTCCTGGGCATTAAGTTTCTCCTGAGAAGAGGTTGCTATTTCTAGAGTACCCACAGCATGCACTCTACTCCGCTATCCAATAATGAGTTAGAAATAATTCATCAGGAAGTCATTTTAAGGCCCTTGGAAAGAGATGTGAACAAAGAGAAAAGGCAGTCATGGGGAGTCACTTTGGAGCTGTCAGCCTGCCAGGAAGGTTTGTGGAAAAGACACTGCAAGTTACTGAGAAGTCATTTGTGAAGGGTTGTTGCATCCCTAGACAAGCATGTTTTGCATGCTGAGCACTTCATTTGAATTTGTGAGTAGTCCACATTACTTTTAGTGTACCTTCGGCAATCTGTTTCTTCTGATTCAGAGATGAAGATGATCTGACGCCTGCCAAAGACTTGTTGCCTAGTGATCTCACAAGCAAATAGAATTGTGCCTCACTTCCTTGGGTAATTTAATTTTGAGATGGTATGATGGCTATTCCCAGCTATCATTGAGTTACAGTCTTTGTATTACTATAAACATCTCTTTAAATTGCAACCGTTGTATATTTTTATTTATTTTGTAAGAATTACTTTATTTAACTTTATTTATTTATTTTAATTTGACCAGAGAAGGACAGAGAGAGAGAGAAAGAAAGAAAGCTGCCAGATCTGGGACTCAAACCATGGTCAGCCATGTGGGAGTCTGGTGTCCTTAATCACTACGCCACCTGCCAGCCCCCATTGTGTATTTTTAAATAAGTTATAGTCATGTAATTCTCTGTTGTTTTGTGTTTTCCTAGAGACAAGAAATCATTCGGAGTGTTGGTATGATTATATATTTAGATCATTCAGTTTAGCAAGGTTGCTACATTCACAATCAATACACAGAAGTAAGTTGTACTTCTGTATATCAGCAACTAAGAGAAATTAAAGGTTGTAGAAAGATCTTAACAATAATATAAGAAATTGTTGATGATTTCAGCATGAAGAGAAGAGGGTATGAAGGAGATCACTTAGTTTCTGCTTATAAGCAGGAGAAGGGTCAGCAATCCAGGTGAGAAATAGGGCCTAAATTTAGCCACCATCTGTGGGGATGATGACCTAAATTCCAATTTATTTTTAGAAACATACTTGATTAGTGGATTAGTGACCCATTGTGAATGTGGAGTCGGGCAGTAGAGAAAGGCATATTTAATCTAGAGACCTCAGGACATAATATCTCTCTCCAAATAACATAGTCAAAAAACAAAGGATTAAAGTTAAATGTTCTTGCCTGTTCCTTTGGGTGAAAGAGTTCCCATGACCAGGAGGTAAAGGTTGGCAGACTTCGTCTCAGTACTCTATAAGGAAGTTATTTATAATTAGAACTGGTTTTCAATGCCTTATCTTGTGATCTTGTGAATTCCCCCAAACTGGGAAATTGTTCAAGACAGAAATCTAACCATCTGCTAGGATTAGTATTAGGTAGAAAATCATGCTTAGATCATATATACAGTCTTCAAGCTCCGACCTGTGCTTCTGTGACATTGAATTTAAAGTGAAAAAGATGTTTCTAGATGCTGTCGTATAGGAGGTGGCTGTTTCTCTGTCTCTCATGGAAGAAATAAGTAAGTAGGGCTAGCTGGTAGTGTGGTGGTTAAAGCCATTGTACTCTATGGCCGATCACTGTTCAAGTCCCAGACCTGGCAACTTGCTTTCTCACTCACTTTGTCTCTCTTCCTCTGTCTCTAGTAAGTGCATGTCCTCTGTAATAAATTAAAATAATAATAATAATGACAACAATGGATAGAATTTAATCTTTTTTTAAAAAAAAGAAATAAGCTGGGGCAGGTAGGCAGCATGGTGATTAAAGGCGCTGGATTCCTATGTAGCCGACCGCAGTTTGAGTCCTGGACCTGATGGCTTGCTTTCTCTCTTTCATTTTCTCTCTCTCTCTCTCTCTCTCTCTGCCTCTGTCTTGTCATATTTAAGAAATAATAATAACAAATAGAATTAAATTATTCTTTTAAAAATTAGTAAATTTTTTAAAAATTCAGTTTTATTTATTATTATTTAACTTGACCAGAGAGAGAGAGAAAGAAAGTGAGATAGCAAGCCATTGGGTCCGGGACTCAAACCGTGGTCAGTCTCGTGGGAGTCCAGGGCCTCAACCACCACACCACCTGCCAACTCCAATAAGTAATTTTTTTAGGTATTGCTAAGTTCTAGCAATATCAGGGTAAAGACGTATGTTGTAATATCAGAAAGAATAAGCAAAAGAAAGGAAAATATATTTGAGTAATCCTAAAGAAGACAAGATTGAGGGCTGGCCCATAGTCTAGAAGTTAAGGGAGCAAGATCCTAGATGGCCAACCACAGTTTGAATTCCAGCCCTGGTGGCTTGGAAAACATGCCAGGCATGGGTGTGTGCGTGCTCCGAATCGCAACAGGGTGGAGAGATGGAGGAGAATAGCTTGCGGTGTGACCAGGTTCAGTTGCAGGATGTGCTTTCTCCCTGTCCCTCTCTTTCTCCCCCACCCCCCTCTCTCTCTCTCTCTCTCTGGTGAGCACTCCTGTTCTCTGACAATTAAAAATGTATCTTATTTTAATTTAATTTAATTTTAAAAGAAAAAATGGAAAAAAAGGGAAGATGAAGCAGTGGATTAATAGAAAGTAATCAGTAAAATGTAGAGATGAAACCCACCTAAATCAGTAATTATGTTAACTGAAAGTTGAATATTTCACATAGTAACTAACGTTGAACTGGGGGAGGGACCTATCTACGTCCTGTGTGTGAGACACACATAAAATAAAGGTGCACAGGAAGTACGAGGGTGGAAAAAGGATGCAAACACTAATGAAAAAACTGGTGTACCCCAAGTCATGTCAGATACAGCACATTGTAAGCTAAGGGGCATTAGCGGAGATAGATTCCATAATGATGAAGTCGACCCACCAGGAAGATTTCATAATTCTGAAGAACATTGTTTCAAAATATATAAGGCAAGCAGGCAACCGAAAGAAAAAATGGAAAATGAACATTCATAATGGTTGCTTTAATATACTCTGAACCACCAGACAAAAGAATTAGTAAATGACTGATTGCATTTCCATTAATAGGTGGGGACTTTCCAGATTTTCTATTTATTTTGTAGAAATAGATATGAAGTACATAGTTAACAGACCTGACCTAGTTGACATAATAGCAACAATGACAAAATTAATATTTTATTTAAGCACATATTCAAAATTTCCCAAAATTTAAAGTATGCAGATCATAAAGAAAGCCTCAGAACATTTCAAAGGATTGAAATAATTCAAAATATGCTCTCTGACCTCAGGAAAATTATGGTAGAAATTAGTAACAAAAGATAATTAGAAAATCTTCAACTACTTGGATATTATACAGAGCACACTTCTAAATAACCCATGAATCTAAGAAGAAATAACAGACATTAGAAATACTTATTTTAAAGAATTATTTATTATTTATTTAGTTCTGTTCGTTATTATCATTTTTATATTTTTAATTAGACCAGACAGAGAGAGAGAAAGGGAAAGTCAGAAACCAAGCCAACTGTGGTTCAAGTCTCGGACCCAGTGACTTGAAACTAATGCTGGGTGCGTATGCATGCATGCCCAAAATCCTGAGAGGAGAAAAGATTGTGGTATGGCCATTCCCTTTGGGAGGTGCTTTCTCACTTTCTGTCTCTATGTCTCTCTGGCAAGCTCACATACCCTATACCAAAAATCTCAAGAAAAAAATAGTAAATAAATAAAAAGAGCAGGTAAGTGTAGCAATACTTTAAAATTCAGTATTTAGAAGTCATAATTTTTAAGAGAGTAATTAGCCATAAATTACACAACTAATAAGAAAAGAAGCTTATCTGGGACCAGCAGTTAGCGTAATGGCTATGTCGCTGGACTCCCATGTAGTCGATCTTGGTTCAAGTCCTGGACTCGGCAGCTTAAAACTCATGCCAGGTGCATGTGTGTGTGTGTGCCCAAAAATCCTGAGAGGAGAATGGAGAAGAATGGATTGCAGCAGCATGGCCATATCCACTGGGGTGTGATTTCTTGCTTTCTGTCTCTTTAGTGAACATATGTGCCCTGTAGCAAAAATCTCTCTCTTAAAAAAAAAAAAAAAAAAGGAGGGAGAGTTGGGGAAGGGATTGTAGCATGACCATCCTCCATGGAGGATGCTTTTCTCATTTCTCTCTGTTTCTCTCCAGCAAGTACACATGCCCTCTGGCAAAATCTTTAAGAAAGAAAAAAGGAAAGGCGGGAAGAAAGGAGGAAAATAAAGAAAGGGGGGAAAAAAGGAAAAAGTTTTTCCACACAGCAGCAAGCTTTGTGGACTAATTGTCACCAGCTACTTTTTTCCTCCTTTAAAAGGGACACCATTGGGAACCAGCAGTTAGCGTAATGGCTATGTCGCTGGACTCCCACGTAGTCGACCGTGGTTCGTGTCCCAGACCCGGTGGCTTAAAACTCACGCCGGACGCGTGTGCGTGCGTGCCCAAGATCCCGAGAGGAGAATGGAGGAGAAGGGATTGCGGCGTGACCATCCCCCCTGGGGGGTGATTTCTCGCTTTCTGTCTCTATGTCTCTCTCTGTCTGTCTGGCAAGCGCACGCGCCCTACAGTGAAAATCTCTCCAAAAAAAAAAAAAGGGACACCATTAAAGGCATAGCCTGAAGATATGAGGATAAATATTTGAGTATTTGTAATTCACTTTGAAAAAAAAAACAAAAAC
Organism: Tupaia belangeri chinensis; assembly: GCF_000334495.1. Classification (NCBI taxonomy): domain Eukaryota; kingdom Metazoa; phylum Chordata; class Mammalia; order Scandentia; family Tupaiidae; genus Tupaia; species Tupaia belangeri. The sequence goes on from NW_006203868.1 coordinate 1,345,073, forward strand.
AAAAAGATGTGGTTCTAGCTACCTCGGAAATCAAGACTCCATCTAGAGAAAGCCCTACATTATGTGGAATCCTGCAAGACTTCATATGATTAAAACGAAAATTTTCCAGCAGAGAGGAGCTGAGTAGGTTGCGCTAGTTGCAAATCTTTCTGGTTATTCATGGTCTTTTCTTTCCTCACCACTTCCCTCTCTTTTAAGTTAAAATTGACATTAAAGTGGGATTTTTAAAAGCTCATCCTCTTATTTGAGCTAAGTTGTTACCCGATAAGGCTTCTCATAAAATAATGTATCCAGTGCTATTCAAATTTTCCCCAATGTTATCAGCCTCCCTTAGAATTCTACTGAAGTTATCGCTGGTCAGATAACATTTGAAATGCAACGTGCAACAATTAAATGTATCATTTAAGAAGAATGTGGGCCAACCCAGTAGCCTAGTGGTTAAGGGGGCCAGATCCCACATGGTTCACTGAGGCTTAATAAGATCTCAACGTCGACAACTGGAAAAATACACCAGACATGGATGTGCAGGTGCTCAAAATCCTGACAGGGTAAAGAAATGGAGAAGGGATGTGCAGTACCATGCCTGATCGGGCAATAAAGCAAGACAAGTGAGGGATGGCTTGCACAAAGGAAAATTCTTAGAATCTTAGTTTTAATTAAGCATAATTGGTCTAACTGCCCAAGAAGAGTCAAACTAGACTTCTGAAACTTATGAATATTCTTTCTTTCTCTCCCTCTCTTTTTTTAAAGCTTTTTTTTTTCCCCTTAAGGCACATGCGCTCCCTGGAAAGAGAGACAGTGAGAGAGAAAGTGAGAAATCCCATGGGGGCATGGCCACGTCGCAATTCCTTCTCCTGGGATCTTGGGCATGCATGTGCACATACATACCTCCGGGGTGAGTGTCAAGCCACCGGGCCTAGGACTCACACTGCAGTTGGCCATGTGGGAGTCCAGTGACATAACTGCTATGCCTTCTGCTGACCCCCTCTTGCCTTCTTTCTTCCTTTCTTTCTTTTCTTTCTCTTCCTTTCTCTTGTGATGTTTTCCTCCTTGAAGACTACCATGCTTGTTACTTTTTGGGAGTGGGGGGTTTTATTCTGTTTTGGGTGCTTGCTGGTTATAATATAATCATTGCACATCTCTGTGGGTACGGTATGGTTTTTCAAAGCATCCATACAGTGTGTAATAATCAAATCAAAGGTGTAGACATATTCTTATTTAACATTGAACATGACATTGTTATGCACATTTGATAATAGTTCTTGTTTTGTTTTTTAAGTATGTAATGTGGACTTGTCAATGGCATTTTTCTCTGCTGTGGTATTCCATTCCATTGCCTATCTACTTGTTTACATGCATTCTTGTGTCTGTTAATCATTTGCTCCTGAACCCTCCTTCCCCACCCCTTCTTCCCCAAAGGCATTTTTTCTAAATGCTTTTTTGACTGTAGCTTGCCTTTAGCTCATTATGCACGTGTCTATATATGGAGCCTTTTTATTTCTTTAACGATAACTAATTCACTGTCTTTTTCTGTATGATCATACTTTTAGTTGCAGGAGCTCACGGGTAGTAATGAAAAAGTCTTCACTTTTACTGTAAAATTATGTACTACTAGGGCTAAATTTCAATTTATATATGAAAATAGAGCTCTACATGTTGACTTTGATCTGCAATCTAGTATTAATAATCTCAGGGTCTAAAACGTTGACAACTGGGCATTGTTGAAAACCAAGTTGAGGGACTAGCAGTTAGCGTAATGGCTATGTCGTTGGACTCCCATGTAGTCAACCGCAATTCGAGTCCCGGACCAGGTGGCTTGAATTCACGCTGGGCGCATATGCATGCATGCCCAAGATCCCTCCCTTCTCTCTCTCCCTTACTTCCTTATGTTTTGTTTTTCTTTTTTTTTCTTTCTTCTTCTAGGTGATATTATATATCTATTTGAAGACCAAGAGCTCCAAATGTTATTCCTCTCCCAAAATGAAAAGTCTCCAGGAAAACTCCTATTCCACTTCCTCTGAACCCCAACTGGGAAGCTAGCCACCTAGCTAAGGTGAAAAATAAAGGTGGAGGTAAAGACAAGACTCATAAATTTACCTGGATATAGACTACGCCCTGCAAGAATGCCTCATGAAAGTAATGGCAGAGATAGAGAAAATTTAAATTCAGGCAGATTTGACAAGCATTCTTCCATAAAGGCCCTAGGATATCTCCATTTTGCCCATGGTTAAGCTATCCAAGGGAGGTTCAATAATTTGATTTAGTTGGAATATGAGCCTAGGCCACGTTTTTGTTCTTCTGCTATCCTATCACATAGTTGATCTTAATAAAAGTGCTAAGTGGTGCCAGCTCTGTGGCCTGGTCTGGTGATTAAGGCAGCTGGATCCCATATGGCCAACAAACCAGTTCGAATCCCAGACCTGCTGGCTTGAGAAACATGTGAGACATGCATGCTAAACATTCCCTATGGGAGGGAAAAATGGAAGAGAAGGGATCGTGGTGTGACCATGCCTGCTAGGGGTGCCTTCTCCTCCCCTCCCCTCCTGTTTCTGGCAAGTGCTCATGCTCTCTGCAAGTTAAAAGAAATGAATAAATAAAATAGCTAAGCGTATTGAGAATTTATTGGCAAGATACTGTTCTAAGCATTTTGTGGTCACCTCTTAATAAAGCTGAGTGAACTCTCTGTTGATTTTCAAGGTTATATAGCTATGAACTCAGTCAAACTTAGCTGTTAATTAAATGTCCTTCAAGTCTGTTTGTAAAACACTAGTTGACATTCATCTTTTTTCTCTTCTTTTTATTTTTTCCAGAGAATGCCAGGTTTTTGGACTTAGACAAAGATGTTCTCAGAAATAAAAAAAAAAAATTCAAAAAAATAAGAAAGAAAGAAAACTAGAAAAAAAGTAAATATCTAGATCTTGCTTGGCTCCAAATTCTTTTTTTTTTTTTTTTTTTTTTGAGAGGTTTTTGCTGTAGGACGCATGCGCTTGCCAGACAGAGAGAGACAGAGAGACAGAAAGCGATAAATCACCCCCCAGGGTGGATGGCCACACCACAATCCCTTCTCCTCCATTCTCCTCTCAGGATCCTGGGCACGCACGCACACACGCCCAGCGTGAGTTTTAAGCCACCGGGTCCGGAATGCGAACCGCGGTCGACTACGTGGGAGTCCAGCGACATAGCCATTACGCTAACTGCTCGTCCCGTTGGCTCCACATTCTTGAACAGCTTTCAGAGTGCTGAGAACATCGCAGCCCAAATATTCAATGCCACATATCATTACGTTTTGTGTTTAGAACTTAGAAATAATGTGCTGATTCAAAATTGTTAGTTTCATTGATTTGTTTTTTTCTAAAAACTAATCTCTTTTCATGTCAAGATGATAGATAAAATCAAGAAACAGCTTCACTTTCTTTTTTCTTTTTCTTTTTTTCTTTTTAATTTGCTATGTGGCACATGCACTTTCCAGAGAGAGGAGACAGAAACTCTCGGCTCCTGCACCCCCAGGGGTGATGGCCGCGTCATCCCTGATGCAGTCCCTTCTGTTCCATTCTCTTCTCAGGATTTTTGAGCACACTCGCAGCACACATGCCCAGAGTGTTTTTCAAGCTGCCATGTCTGGTACTTGAACCGTGAAGACATAGATATCTTCACTTTTGGATAATGCACAAATATTTAATAGTACAGAGATCACCTTTACTTAAGCTTGTTTCTGAATAGTTCAGTAAGTCGTGTTATTTGGATAATGACTCTGGTGTAGAAGTAGGAGTCGGCAGGGTACAGCCCATGCCCACGGGCCAAATCTGGCCCCCCACTGTTTCAGTAAATGCATGCTATTGGAACACAATCACGTCCACTTATTCACATGTCTCTATGTGATTTCTTGCTCCAGCATCGAAGTTGAGTAGTTGGGACAGAGGCGTTTCAGCCTACAAAGTCTAAAATATTGACTAACTGTCCCTCTACAGAAAGAAAGGTTGTTGACCCCTGGATTTAATGAGTGCGCCATAGCATGAGTTAAATATTTCACTTGCTCTTCCCATCAGTGTCTGTTTTACGTACAGGAATTCCCACTTCTGGGTTTTGACTAATATGTCTAAGAATAGAATATAGGATGGGCCAAAATAGTCTCAATGTCCTCATTAGTATATGCATATTATATTCTCTTATACTACACGATGCTTCGTATGATCATGTGAAAACTATTTTATTATATAAATACACATACATTTGGCCACTTCTGGCCCCACTGGGACTTAGGTCTCCTCTGAAACCAGGGTCTCTTGGTGTTTATCCAGGCCCGTAAGCCATACCCTTGGTTTTCGACATTCTGAATCATACTTCCCTTGGCTGTGAGATGAAATACATTGTAAGGGAAGATTATTATAGTTCAAAAAGTATTAAGAACTAGAAGGATATGAATAGCTGCCCTTTTTCCTTGAGGCCTTGTTTTTAGTCCTTACTTAGTAAAATGTAAATGAATCATGTTGCCTACGGAAACCTAAAGAGAAAATTACGGTAGCCAACATTTATTGAGCTTTCCTAGTGCCACGTAATCTACATGCATTCTCTCATTTCATCCACACAAGAAGCTTAAACAGTTGGTTGGTAGTTTATCTCTGCTTTACAAACAAGGAAAGTAAAGCTTTATTAACTTAATATTTGCCCAAGATCACACAACCAGTAATTGACAGAGCCAGAACTCTATTCACACAGAGTGGTCAGGTTACAAAGTCAGAGCTGTTAGTCACTATCTTCCTATTAATTAATAGGTATTTATGTGCTTTTAAATGACTTGACACAAGATGACAGATATGCTAATTAGCTTGATTTAATTATTCTACGTGGTATTCACAAATCATAATATTAGTTTGTACCCCCAGAATAAAACAACTATAAATAGTCAATTTGCAATAAAAATTACCTTCACATGCCCTTTAAAAAGTTAAGATAATTGGAACCAGCAGTTGGCGTAATGGTTAAGTTACTGGACTCCCACATAGCCGATCGTGGCTTGAGTCCCAGATCCAGTAGCTTAAAATTCATGCTGGGGGTGCATGCATACGTGCCCAAAATCCCAAGAGGAGAAAGGAGAAGGGGTTGAGGCATGGTCATCCTCACTGGGGGATGATTTCTTGCTTTCTGTTTCTCTGTCTCTCCAGCAAGCGCATGCACCCAATAACACAAATATCACTAAAAGAAAAAAAGTTAAGATAACCAAGCCAGAGATTATTATGGAATTACCTGGTAAACTGCCATCAGTTCCCTCACTGTCACCCTCCATGGGAGTATCATTTCTTGCTGTCATTCCTTCCTTCTTGCTTAGTCTCCCTTTCCCACTCCCCAACAACCCCCCGCCTGTATATTCTGAGGAGAGTTGGGAAATCCTGCCTTCAGGATCTCTTGCATCTCATCTCATCTTATTTATTTTCTTCAGCCTGTAGATACTTTACAGTTTGAGAAGTCCAGTAAACAAGAGAAAATGCTCTGTCTCTACTGGGGAAATCACGAGTCTGCAAATGGGCAGAGCGGCCTGACTGATGGAAACAGGCAATAGCCTTGAGCTCTTAGGAGCCAACTGATGACCAGACTCTTCTAGCCAAGAGGCTAGGACACTGCAGGGTGGTGAGGTGGGTAAGAAATAGTATCTGAGAGCTGGGAAATCACCTCTAGGTAGCCTGGCCTTATGCCTTAAAGACTCAATTACAAATATGTAAGCATTTGAAAATGTTTCTTACTGCAGGTCATTTCTGAGATTTGCTTCGATGCTAGAAATGGAAAAGCCCAGGTCATTGGAAGAGTGACTCCCATCATTCTCTTATTGTTTCCCTATAGTGCTCAGAGCATGAAAACGGATTCCGGTGCACTCTTGGGGAATGCCAGGCTAGGCACAGTGTCTGACACTGAGCATTCAGCAGACGTTTGTTGGATGAATGATCTATTTAAAGAAGGAGGTCTAAAAGGGAAACAAAACTGGCACTACTAGCTTAATCTTAATATTTTTATATTAACTGTATAGTTTAAAACTAGTTTAAAAACATTGTTTATTCCCACATAAATAGTTGGAAAAGATAGAAAAGAAAATATTTCTTACAGTGTACAGTTGAGCACTGGATATTTATGAATACAGACATGGGTAAGGTGTATTTCTGTGATGAAACTTCAGTCTACAGGTTTCAAAAGTAGATGGAATAAGACCCTTCTTTCCTTAGTTTATTTCCTTGAGAAATAGCTCTACAGCTTCATTAGGCCCCACCAGCCTCACGCCTCTTACAGCTATCCACTCTGGAGTTTATTCCAGGAGCGCATGAGTGATCATGTAACAGAAATCTATTCATGTGTGTCAGCTCCATAGCCCGGTTGTTAAATGAGCCAGATACCACATGGCTGGCTGTGGTTTGAACCCTAGCCCCAATGGCTTGAAAAACATACCAGGCACGTGTGCATGCATCCCCAGAATTCTGACGGGAAGAAGGAAGGAGGAGAAAGGAATGCAGCGTGACCACGCCCCATTGGGGGTGCTTTTCCCCTCTTTGACTCGCTTGTCTTTGGCAAGCACATGTGCCCTCTGACAATTAAAAAAACATTTTTTTTTAATCGATGCATGTCATTTCGCCTAGGACCGAGTGAGATGACTTCCCAAAAAGTCAACATCACACTTGATTGGCAAAAACATTGGAGGCGTCCTGCTAGAGAGACGTGATAAGGGATGCCTCCCACCACTACAGTCTAACATGGTAGTAGAAGTATTGGTCAGTATAATTAACCAGGAAAAATAATATAGAGGCAAGGAAACTCGGAAACAAGATAAAATGATCACTACTTGTAAGTGAAATGTAAGTGTAAACCTAGAAAAAAAAAAAAAAAACAAGAAAAAAAAAACCTAGAAAAAAAAATTGACAAACAATAAACTAGTAAGATACTGGGGTGTACTAGCATCCTAATACCACCTACCAGCAACCTTGAAATAGCTCACTGTTCCACCTGGAGATTTCCATCTCTGCTGAGGGGGAAATCGCATCATTAACTGCTTTATTTAGGTTTTGGGATTGTAAAAGGATGTTTATCCTCCCAATTCTGAAACTTCTTTTCAAGACCATGCCCTCAAATTACCCAACAGAATCTTCCTGTACTGATACAAAGAATATAATAAGCTAATTAAGCATTTTCCCAAAGCGGCCTATTAAAAGACAGACAGACAAAGAAAATGCCCTGGAATTCTTGGCATGTTTATCTTCTGGGGGCCCCAGCTACAGTTGGTTTGCCACCTGGTCTAGGGAAGTGCTGGTCCTACCTGAGACTTTCAAACTTGTGTGAATTGGGTCCTCAGAATATTATCAAAGGAAAGGCAACTCTACAGGAAAGGGTTCCTCTAGTTCTTTTAATAATCGTCGTTCATATGTTTCCTGTAACAATACTTACGATCAGATGGTGCTGACCCAATTAGAGGCAAGGATTAAAGAAATCTGCTTAGAATTAAATTGAGCCCACTAAGAATCTGCCATGAGAAACACATTCCACAGAGTACCCTTCCGAGAACCTCTCCCTAGCCACACTGCAAACTTTCATTTGATCTAAACAGGCTTCAAAAAGCTTGTGGAAAAATTACAGTCTAGTTTATTTTGTTGCAAGACATTTTGAAATCCACGTGTAAGTTTTTGTTGATACTCGTTTTCCATGAACTTGTTGAAGACCCGTTGTACATGACCACCTGGAATTCATGTAAACGTGGATGTGATATATGTGCATACATGTTCACAGCATATTAGTTTAGTTTTGCTTTTTTTTTTTGGACACCATAGATAGTCTTATGCAGGACTTAGTTATTTGTAGCTCTACCCTAAAATTAAAATGAAAGTTTTACTTATTCCCTAGGTAATTCCTTTGTGTAACTTTTGTATGGTTTCAAATACACATATCAGAGTTATTTTTTAAAAAATGCAAAGCATTGCCTTTAAAACTAGAACCAGTTGTTCTGAGTATAAGCTTTTAATTTAAAGTTTCCCCCAAACAAAGAGCAGAATCTATCACTTCTCCCCTCAACCAGATGTAATAACATGTGCCCCCAAAATCCCTCCGTGCTTGCCCTAGCCTCTGTCAAATTCGTACTTGTCTTTCTGTCTATACATTTGTTTCTGTCATATTCGATGGATCACTATTGCATTTTTTTTGGGGGGGGGAGAGGTTTTTGCCATAGGGTGCGTGCGCTTGCCAGACAGACAGAGAGAGACAGAGAGATAGAAAGCAGGAAATCACCCCCCAGGGGGGATGGCCACGCCGCAATCCCTTCTCCTCCATTCTCCTCTCGGGATCTTGGGCACGCATGCACACACGCCCGGCGTGAGTTTAAGCCACCGGGTCCGGGACTCAAACCGCGGTCGACTACATGGGAGTCCAGCGACATAGCCATTACGCTAACTGCTGGTCCCCGGATCACTATTGCATTTTATCTAAAATGTGTTTGTACTACATACCCCGTTTACATTAAGTATGAAGAGACCTCAAAAAAGTTCATGGAAAATGAAATTAAGGTACTATTTTGGTCAAAAAGGTTTTGAAATCCATGCATATTTTTTTGATAATATGAATTTTCCATGAACTTTTTAAAGACCCCCCCCCCCCCGATATTATCTATTGTAGACCAAAAAATTCTCATAAGGGACAAACAAGCTCTTTATAGGATTGAACACATTGGTGTTTAATCTCAGCTCTGCATTCAGATCAGTGGAAGAGGGCTGGCCCCAGAGCCTAGTGGTTGAGGGAGCCAGATCCTATGTGGCTGATTGTGATTAGAATCCTGGACCTGGTGGCTTGAAAAACATGCCAGGAGCAAATGCCCTAAATCCTGACAGAACGGAAACGTGGAGAAGGGATCGCAGCACGCACACCTCAATGAGGTGTGCTTTCTCTCCCCACTCTATTCCTGTGCCCCATTTCTCTCTCTCACTGGCAAGTACACACGCCTTTTAACAATTAAAAAACACACACAACACACACACAAATCACCAGAAGAGTTTGTAAATTCAGTTGCTGGGTGCTGACCCTGAAGGTTCTAATTCAGCAGGTGTTGGGGGGAGGCACGTAAGTCAATATTTTTAAGAAGCTTTATAGGTAAATCTGACACACAGCTAAGAGTGGAGAGGCACTTTTAATATTATCCTATTCTGTCCATAGTACCCAGCATAAATTGCCTGGCACACAGACAACCCTCAAAAACTGTTTACATAGCTGGTGAACTGGCTTGACATCAAGCTTTATGAGATGTATTTCTTCACTTGAGTGACACTGGGAGTCATTACACAAGTAGGTCCAATGATTCTGAGTAAATATGATGCGGGCAAACCCATAGCTGCACTTGCTTGATCTGTGTCATTTGAGCCACTAAGTTATTGATTTAACCCAGGCAAGTTCATCCTCTTTTGAAATTTTATTTATTTATTTATTTATTTATTTATTATTATTTTGGTAAGGAAATTCTGGTTGCTAACAATTTAAGATTACAACAAGAAGGTGCCTTTGTGGTTAGAAGACATTCCTCATATTTATAGAGTCTTCTTTTCTTTGAATTAAAAAAAATGAATGAATAGGTAGTCAAATAAAAGCATTACATAACTGATCCCGGAGTGACTCGGGATGCAGTAAGTGAAAATCCCCCAAGATCTGCACATTTGGTTTTGGTGTGTCACGTTTGGTGATGCGATGGGAGTTGTTCTAGTTTCTTAATAGAAACCAATTCCACTTTTCCTCCAGCAGTGACTGATTGGTAGCAATCCTAAGGCTGTGAGAATTAACTCGACTTGGATGAGAGCGCCTGAAGGCAAACCCTGGCACGCCAGTGGAAGACTGGCCTGTCTTTCTGATTTCCTCCGGCTGCCTCTCAAATGTTGGCGTCATCTGGAAAATTCATTGAACATGCAGATTGCAGGGCCTGGCCCCCCAGATTCTCACTGGGTAGCTCAGGCCGAAGTCAGGAATCTGTATGTCTAACAGCCTTCCAGGTTGATTCTTCTAACAAAGGGGGTGCAACACCTGCAGAAAGTTTCCTTGGGGTACACTTTGTCATTTCTCACTTCCCATAGCTGAAGGAAACCTGTGCATAACCTGTGCTGTCATCGGAGTTTTCTTGTGCTGTGGGTATGCTCAGGAGAGCGAGAGAGAGACTTCCATGGGGTGTGGTCATACCACAATCCTTTTCCTCCGTTTCTCCACCTCTTTGTGATTTGAGACACACACACGCACACACAGCGTGTTTGGGATGCCATGGTCACATTCAAACAGTAGTCAACTGGGCCAGCAGGTGGCGTGGCGGCTAAGGTGCTGGACTCACATGGCTGACTACAGTTTGAGTCCTGGACCCTGGCGGCATGAAAGTCAGACCAGGAGAAGAATGAAGGAGAAAAGGTTGTGGTGTGACCAGCCCCCAGGAGGATGCTTTTCCACTTTCCCTTTCTCTCTCTCTGTCTCTCTCTCCAGAGAATGCACATGCTCCATGGCAAAAATAAAACAAAACAACAAACAAACAGCAGTGGACCACATGGGATCCAGCTCCCTATGCACAGGGCTTCAATCCTAGCCTACAGGGCCAGCCCGGCACGAGGCATATTTACTGCTTTATTTCAACCTGTTTTTAAAAAAGTATAATATACCTAAGGACCCTCTATACCTCTTGGAGACCTTTATTTCTGATTGAAATTCAGTCTCAGAGCCAGTGTTTTCAAACCCAGTGAATGAACCCATTGTAATTCATAATCTAATCAAGAGCAACTAAGTAACCTGGCACAGTAACAGCTGTAGAGTGGGGAGCAGTTGGTCAACCATGTGAAAGTGCTCAGTGAAAATGGTGATTCTGGCTGGAGCCTTTGAGGCTACTGAGGAGAAGGGGCTGAGCTTCCCGGCTGCGCCAGCAGCCCTGTGTCTCCCTTCTCGGAGGAAAAGTACCATGGTGGGCAGTGCCTCCCCTTCTGTCAGCCTTTCACTTGATTTTCTTTCTCTGTTTTTCAGCGTGCTTCTTTCTTTCTTCAGAAAGAGAAAGAAAGAAAGAAAGAAAGAGATTCTGTTTGCCAACAGTCTAACACTGTAATTGCTCCCCTTCCCTCCAAGTCCCCGCCGGCCTGGGCCATGCACATGTGTGTGCCCAGCATGTTCAGGGAGGCCCTAGGACCTTGCTCATGTGGGTCCAGTTAGGTTACCACCGTGCCACCGCCTGGCCTTTGCCTTTATCTTTTCTCGTTTTTTCCCTCCCTCTCCATTTTTCTTTCCCTTACTTTTTCTCAGAAGCGTGAGTGAAATCTGGGACGCAGAGCCCTTTGAAGGTGGTAACTTGACCTTTTTTCAAAGATGGCTGGGTGATATATTTACCTGCAGGCTCTAGTTTTCAAGTGCCAGCTTCAGGATTGAAAGAACGTAACAGTTCCTCAAATCAGCCCACTCTTTTCCTCCCTTGGGATGCTCACCATGGTGCTTACCGTCTATTGTGATAACTTCTGAAACGGGGAGGAAATAGGAAATTTGTGCTCCTGGAACTGAATTGGAACCCCAGACAAGCTGCCAGTGTGCGGATGAGTCAGCAAAAGGTCTGGGAGCTATTTGCCATCTATTAGCACAGAAGGAGGCTAGGATGGAAACCAGTGAAAAACAAATGACTCAGTTTTCCTTTTTAGAACATGCCCAATTCCAGGTGCCTGGTTTCCCTGTTTAAATAAAAGGGATAAAACCATGACTGACCAACGTCAATCCAGCCTGGAGAATGCGCAACATCCCTGCTCTGGTGTCAACAGAAAACAGAATGCTTCCCCACTCACTGGGTCACTTTCTGACCTAGAAAGTTGGGTTACTTTTTGCAGAAGCTTGTGACATTACGTACCAGGAAGGGGAGATGAAAGTCAAAGGAAGATTCAACCATGCATGTATTTCCTGCTTTGTCAGAAACTCATGTGGTGGGAAAGAATGAGAAGGCCCGTGTTTCCTCCCCGGTTTTTATACTGACATGCTATGTGACCTTGGCAGGTCATCCAACTCTTTGGAGAGTGTTTCCTCATCTGAAAAATGAGAATAATATCTGGCTGGCTGGGCAGTGGTGAAGCACAGGTAAGTTAGCACACTGGAGTTACTGCACACTTACGTCTACAAAAATGTGAAGTATCTTTGCTGCCATGAAGGGACCTTGGGGATGGCACTGGTTTCTGGGCCATAGAAGGGAAGCCGGAGAAAAGAGAGTGTACTTTTGCATTTAGAGGGGAAAATTCCATGTTTGAATGGACATACTTGTTATGGCAAGTATGTATTTATATGTAGGAAGATGGACCTCCATTTTTTGGTTTATTTATTTACGAGAGAGAGAAATCGGTGTTTTGTTTTTTTTCTAACTTTATTTACCTCATGAGAGAGTGTGCATGTGTGTGTATGCAGGAGAGAGACAGACAGACAGATAGGGCCTCCTCCCACAAGCGGCCCCAGTTCCACACAGATTTTTGACAGGGCCTCACCATGTTGGGATCCTCCTGTCTCAGCTCCTCAGCTCTCAGGGCCACCAATGTGCACCACCACGCCAGCCTGTTTTAAGCCGGGTCAGAGCCAAACCGAGGTCCCCCCTGTGGCCTCAGCCTCCAAGCAGCGACGTCTCAGTAGAGTCCCTCACCATGGCTGAGTGTGGGCCCCTGTGGTAAAAGCTGTCATGTCAGCACTGGTTTCAGGACATGCAGCAAATGCACCAGCAGTAGGCGTTTCCGGTCAGAGTAGTTCTGGCTGTCCTTTGGCACTGCTTTAGACCGGCACTGCGATGGCGTTGTGCCCTGTGATGTGATGTAGGCACCCTCCACAGCCCCTTCCAGCAGCAAAGCCGTGCCACAGATGACGAAGCTGATGGAAATGAACCTTTTCTTTATTCCTGATAGAACGTGTGCATGTGAGAGTGTGTGTGAGAGGGAGCGAGAGGACCACCCTCCACAGACCCTGGTCATGCTGTGATCCCTCCCTCTGGTTCCCCAGCCCATCAGATCCTGGTCATGTGTGCTTGTGCCTGGTGTGTTTCAGGTTGACCGGGCCGGGCATTCAAACCATGGTCACCATGTAGGATCCAACTCCTCTTGAGCAGTGTATTACTGTCAGGCCATTGAGCCAGCTCCAGATGAAATTTTAAGAAAACTTTCCCAGAACAGCCCCCTATGAAGCAGTGGAATAGTCTTTCAAATCCACTTGCATCTGACTTGTGTCCTTATTCAGCAGAATCTTGGAACAGAAGTCCAATCTCCCCAAGCTTGTGTCCTTAACCAGCAGAATCTTGGAACAGAAGTCCAATCTCCAAGTTGACCTTGACTTACGTTCTTGTCTTTGAAATTGGCACATGATGGTGAGAGGGACTTACACACACACGTGCACACACCTGGCCCATGTTAGCCATGGCTATGCTAAGAAGAAAAGTATGCAGTGCCTGAATATGAGAGACAGAGAACCCAGACACCTATTCCTGCCCTAGTGCTGACTCGCCATTTGTCTTTGGGTGAGAAATTTAAACTCTGAGCCTTAATTTCTTCTGAATAGGGGGTGAGGGTGATGGCCATAATATTTGTCCAGCCCACAGGTAGTTGTGAGGATCAAGGGAGAGGGAGCATATGAAAAGTATCGTTAGATACTAAAGGGAGGGCTTTGTTACATTTCTTCTTCTAGCAAGGGATTGGAAGATTTGGAAGGTAGCATAGGAAAAGAAAATTTTATTTTATAAGCTTTAATGGTATATACTGATTACATGTATAAAATTAAAAAAAAAAAATAGAAAGTTCTAATCCGGCACCTCTCAGAGAGGAAGGCTCTGTGCTCTGGAGAAGGTTTGTACGCCTTGCTGGGATAAATTCCTCAGTTCAGGTCCTGAGTGTTTGCCATTCCCTCGCTGCAACTTGACTGCTAAAAGTGGGAAGCCAGTGCCAGCTATTTTGTAGCAGAGTTTGTCTTTGATGACGGGGCTTTCTCTGAAGCCCGCTTCTCTGGGCATTGTTGAGAAACCAGTGTTGATGTGACATGACCGTTAGTCACCTGCCTGTCACAGTCACTCCTTTCATGATATATTTGACCATCTAAAGAACCCTCTCCAAACTATGGTGTGCCTGTGGAAGGGACACACGATGATTTAAAGAGGTGCAAGGAAAAATGTATATTAATAATTTTGTGCTCCAAAGTATTCTAGGAAAATATACAAAACTGTGATTTCACAGATAATGGTTGAGGAGTCAGTTAAGTATGAAAGTGAGTCAGGGCAGCTCATGGCCTGGTAGTTAAAGAGGCTAGATCTCATGTGGCTGACAGTACAGTTTAAGTCTCAGACCCACTGGCTTGAAAAACACATTAGGTTTTTGTGTGTGCTTATGTCAAAAATCCCTAAAGGGAGGAAAAAGGATTCCAGTGTGAACATGCCCAATGGAGGGTGCACTCTGTGTGTGTGTGTGTGTGTGTGTGTGTGTCTAGCAAGCATAAAGTGTTTGGCAAATTAAAAAAAAGTAATTTTTAAAAAGTGAGCCAAAAAAAAAAAAAAAATGAGCCATGAGGCCAGCAGGTGAGATGATGATTAAGGTTCTGGTCTCCCACATCACCAACCACTCCAGGTTGGAGTCCTGGATCCAGTCACTTGAAAATCACACTAGGGTCCTTCCAGCCCAACACTCAGTGAAAAGTCAAAATCCACGTGAATCTGAGGTGGGCTTAGCCCTGCCTCTTTAACCATAAAACCTCTGCCCCTAACCTTTCCTTCTAGCCCAACACCTAACAAAAAGCCAGGTAGGGTGGTCTCTGTCTTCTTTCTGTCTCTCCCTCTCCCTTCTCTCAAAATTTTTCTCTTTTATATATATATAATTTTTTTCTAAAATTTGTAGGTATTGTCTCTTGTCTCTGACCTCTCCTTTCTCTTGCTAATTTCAGAACCCATGTGCATCTGAGGTAGGCCTAACCCCTCATTGTTTTGACTTTTTTTTTTCCCCTTTTCATTCTTTTGTTTTGTCTTTTTTTTTTTTTTTTTTCTTTTTTTGGTTTTTTTTTGGTTTTTTTGTTTTTTCCCCTTTTTTTTCTCAGTGAAAAGTCAAAATCCACGTGAATCTGAGGTGGGCTTAGCCCTGCCTCTTTAACCATAAAACCTCTGCCCCTAACCTTTCCTTCTAGCCCAACACCTAACAAAAAGCCAGGTAGGGTGGTCTCTGTCTTCTTTCTGTCTCTCCCTCTCCCTTCTCTCAAAATTTTTCTCTTTTATATATATATAATTTTTTTCTAAAATTTGTAGGTATTGTCTCTTGTCTCTGACCTCTCCTTTCTCTTGCTAATTTCAGAACCCATGTGCATTTGAGGTAGGCCTAGTCCTGTCCCTTTAGCCAGAAAGACTCTGCCCCAAACCTCATTTCTCATTTTTTTGCCTTTTTAAAAAAATAGTCCCTTTTCATTGTTTTGGTTTGTTTTCTTTGTCTTCTTCCTTTTATATTCTTTCTTTTACCTGACTTTCTCACCCTGCCTCTCACCTTCCACACATTGAATGTCTAGGCAGATCTAGGTGCATAGTGACAAAACATCTGAATACTTTTAGGGTCATAGAAAACCTCAACCGCCACTAAACTGCCACAGAAAGGGAGAAACTCATCATTATAAATCTAAATTAAAATTCCTTTCTGTGGATACCGTGTTGCAAAACACAGTAGTAGAGGGGACATAGGCACAGAAGTACCTTATAGTAAAGTGAGGCATATGAGCTTACAGTAGCATAAATCTAACAAATTAGCCAGATGTGAATATACCACCAAATGACTAAAAAGCAGAGAAGAGAGTCTGCAAAGTGAGCAGCGGGGAGAAATACGGAGCTGCAGTGAGTGTGGCTCATCTCCTCCCACAGGCCTCTGAATTCTTGGTGGAAACCCCACAGCTCACCCCAGGTACACCTATTCCCTTGAAACAAAGGTCTTTATAATATCCAGTTCCACTGACAAAAGTGCGGGTTGCTTGGTGAGGATCAGGGAAACAGAACTACAGAAATATCACAAATCATCTCTTTCTGCACACCTCTAACACTCAGAATTAACTCCAAGAAGTAAGAAGTAACATCTAATCCATCAGATGGCCAGAAACCACTGTGGAGGCACAAGAAATAAGGGGACTCAAGAAAATGTCTCTCCCCCAAGGAGAAAGAACAACCTTCATCATCCACAGACAGTACAATGGAATTCGTGGAAATAACAGATAAAGAATTCAGGATATTCATAGTGACAAAGCTAACAGACATGCAAGAGAAGAGAGATAACGAGTTCCAGGAAGTGAGGAAGTTCTTCCATGATCTGAAAGTGGAAATACTCACCATAAAAAAGAATCAGAACTGTTAGAGATGAAGGCTGTAGTATAGGAAATCAAAATCTCCCTTGAAAGTATTAAAAGCAGATTAGATCATGCAGAAGATCAAATCTCAGATATAGAACCAGAACCTCTGACTTAGAAAAATTCACCAAAATGACTGAGAAAATAACCCCCCAAAATTAGCATAATGTATGAGTAATACTAGATACCATTAGATGCCCCAATATCCAGATAAGCAGTATTCCAGAAGGTGAAGAAACTAATTAGGGCATTGATAATCTATTCGATGAAATCCCAGAAGAAAACTTTTCAAACCTAGGGAGGCATTCAAAGATCTAGACCCAAGAAATACAAAAGACCACATCTAGAATCAACCCAAGAAGATCTTCTCCAAGGCACATCATAGGCATATTGACCAAAACCACAGAGACAAGATACTAAAATTGGCAAGAGAAAAGCATCAAGTTACTTTCAAAGGCTATCCCATCAGGCTAACATCAGACCTCTTGTTGGAAACAATGCAAGCAAGGAAAGAATGTAAAAATATATTCAAAGTGTTAAGTGAAAAAGAATTTCAACCAAAAATACTATATCCAGCGAGATTATCCTGCATATGGGAAGAAAAGATAAAAATATTCTCAGATAAACCAAACCTGAAAAAATTTACCAACACCAGACCAGCTCTTCTAGAAGTTCTGAAGGGAGTACTATACCAGGGAAACTAAAGACAGACAGACAAATAAGAGAACAGAAAAATGACCGAGAAAGAAAAAGGCCAACTTAATGGTAGGGACAAGTTCTGAAACATCAAAATAATGTTGAATGTTAACGGAAAGGTCAGACCACAGTAACACTGCAAATTCAACACAAGAGAGAGAACAAAAGATTGAACTGGTGAAATAGAATTCTATGACTTTTTTCTAAAACATTACTGATTTTCTTCTATGCTTTGTCTTCCAGATTTAAGGATTTTTGTTTTCTTTTGAGTTGTTAATAGGTTCAGCACCTTGTTTAAAAAAAGAATTTTCTTAATGGAAACGAACTTTTCTCCCTTCCTGACCCCTTTGTAGATGGAAAATATTTGTGAGCATTCTTATTTTGTGGCAGAATGGCTATTTGCACAAGTTCAATGATACAATAGTATCTGTGGCCTTGCATCAGAAATTAAATTTTTATGGGGCTTTGTGCAAATGACAGACCAAAATGAGATTAACCTATTTTTTTTTTTCAAATAAGTTAGTTTATACCTCTCTTTAGTAAAAAGAGGAATGGAAGAGAGAGAAAAAAAAATGTTTCAGAAGAAAATTACAGTACACTTATCACTAGATTCTAGCTTTCTCCATACTTTAAGATCTTTTGTGAAACAATAAAATGTGAAAAGAAGAGAGTTTAGTGTAGAAAGGAGGAAGGGGAAAGGGGAAAGAAAAAACTGGTAAAAGTATGCTTAATTGACAAAAAATGAGAAACTATTTCTGATGATAATGTACATACTATTATCTTTGTCTTGACTGACATGCATGATATTTGTGTTGGAAAAAGAAATGTGTACTGTAAAGACATGTGATTACATGTAAATAAATTTTAAAATAAATACATTTTTAAAAAAAGAAAATCACACTAGGTGCATGTGCCTGCGTGTGGACACCCAGAATTCTGAGAGAATGGAGAAGAGACCGTGGCATGGCCGTTCCCCTGGAGAATGATTTCTTACTTTCCTTCTCACGTCCTCTCTCTCTCTGGTGAACACATGTGCCCTATCGCAAAAACCTTTTTAAAAATAAAAAAGAGCCCATTTAAAACCAGCTAAATGTAATCACATATGGGCACTCCATGGACACAACGGACGCAGTGAAAGGAGAAGCAAATGGTTTTAAGAAGCACTGGCAGGACCAGTAGTTAGCATAATGGCTATGTCGCTGGACTCCCATGTAGTTGACTTCAGTTCGAGTCCCAGACCCAGTGGCTTAAACTCACGCCGGGAGCATGTGCGTGCGTGCCCAAGATCCCAAGAGGAGAATGGAGGAGAAGGGATTGTGGCATGGCCATCCCCCCT
>NW_006203868.1:1363461-1368683 GCF_000334495.1 Tupaia belangeri chinensis
TCTCTATCTCTCTGTCTCTCTCTGTCTGTCTGGCGAGCACACGCACCCTATAACAAAAACCTCTACAAAAAAAAAAAAAAAAGAAAAAGAAGCACTGGCAAAAGCTTGCTCTGTTTATCTCAGGGGAGTTTGTCAGGGCTATCTAATTGATCTCTATCGAGCTCTTCATGTCTTCGACAACAGTAATAATGGTCAAGAGGTCTATTGATATTCTCCCCAAAGCGCACCCTGTGCCCCCTACTCTGGTTAAATGCACCAGCCCCGTGAGGAAGGCAATATGAGCCGAAGAGTTGTCTTATTCTCTCCCTGAGAATCGGGCTTTTTCATCTTGCCTTATGGAGAGGGGCCAAACCAGGGCTGCACCTCCGACGCAGTGTGTCTCCACTTTGAAAAGCGACAACGTACTACTGGGATCTTTTTTTAGAATTACTTAATCTAATTTTATTTATTATTATTATTAATATTATTATTGCTTAAAATTTACCATAGGGCACATGTGGATCTTAAAAGTCCTGATCTACACAAAAATGGAAAGCTACCTGTTGATGATAACATATATGATATCTTTAACTGGACTAGTAGGCAGTGTATTTATGCAGGGAAAATTCATTTTATAGGCTTTAATGATATACAGTGATTGAATGTATAAAATAAAAAAATAAATAGAAAGTCCTGATCCAGCACCTCTCAGAGAGGAAGCTCTGTGCTCTGGAGAAGGTTTGTACACCCTGCTGGGATAAATTCCTCAGTTCAGGCCCAATGTTTGCCATTCCCTCGCTGCGACTTGGCTGCTAAAGGGGGAAGCCAGTGACAGCTGTTTCATAGCAAGGTTTGTCTTTGGTGACAGGGCTTTCTCTTACGCCCGCTTCTCTGGGCATTGTTGAAAAACCAAGTTGAGGGACCAGCAGTTAGTGTAATGGCTATGTTGCTGGACTCCCACGTAGTCGACCGTGGTTCAAGTCCCGGACCTGGTGGCTTAAATTCACGCCAGGTGCGTGTGTGTGCATGCCCAAGATCCTGAGAGGAGAATGGAGGAGGAGGGATTGTGGCGTGGCCATCCTCCACTGAGGGGAGATTTCTCGCTTTCTGTCTCTCTGTCTCTGGCTGTCTGGCGAATGCACGCAACCTATCACCCTATAGCAAAAACAAAAAACAAAAAACAAACAAACAAAACACACCTCTCCAAAAAAAGAAAAAAATAAAATAAAATAAAATAAAAAAACAAGTTGACATGATATGACCTCTAGAAAAGCAATGTAGCTTTCTATGTTAAGGGATTTCCATGGACCATGTCACGTCTTTCTCTGAATATGATCTACCCATTTATTTACTTACTTTTTTTTTTTTTGAGAGGTTTCCACTATAGGGCGCGTGTGCTCGCCAGACACACAGAGACAGAGAGACAGAAAGTGAGAAATCACTCCCCAGGGGGGATGGTCACTCCGCAATCCCTTCTCCTCCATTCTCCTCTCAGGATCTTGGACATGCACGCACACGCACCCGGTGTGAGTTTTAAGCCACTGGGTCCGGGATGCAAACCGCGGTCGACTACGTGGGAGTCCAGCGACATAGCCATTACGCTAACTGCTGGTTCCTTATTTACTTACTTTTAATATATACTATATTATATACATTTGTGGGGTACAGAGTGACTTTTCAGCATAAGAAGGCAACTCATAGTAATTCAATCAGGGTAATTAGTGTACTCTTCATCTCAAGAGTTTGTCATTATTTGGTGTCAGGAACATTCAAAATCTCCTAATTTTGCAATTTTAACAGCAGTTGAGAGGAAAATGAAGCATCACTCATTAAGGAAAAGGGCCTGAATGGATTTTCTTGAGGCACTCTTGATTTAATGCAGACATCCTCTCTCATCATTTTAATAGCAATGTCCAGATTTCTTTTTCTTCCCTTTTTCCTTCTTCTTTTTTTGAGATTTTTTGCTATAAGAGGTGTGTACTCGCTGGAGAGACAGAGAGAGGCAGAGAGACAGAAAGCAAGAAATCACCCCCCTGGGGGGATGGTCATGCCACAATCCCTTTTCCATTCTTCTTGTGGGATTTTGGGCACACACACACATACACACACACACACCCAGCATGATGAGTTTCAAGCCTCTGGGTCCAGGACTCAAACCACAGTCAGCCATGTGGGAGTCCAATGGCATAACTATTATGCCATCTGCTGGTGCTAACATCTAGATTTTTTTAATTTAGAGAGTTTAGAGATTCACCAGCAGTCACATAGCTAAGTGGCTAATCTGGGATCTGAACCCTGTTTTGTCTGGTTCCAAAGACCATGGCATTCCACAACACCATAGTACTCATCCCCAAATCGTTGGTTAAGTGATATCAAGAAGCAGTACTTTGAAGATAATTTTTTTTTTTTGAGAGGTTTTTGCTATAGGGCGCATGTGCTCGCCAGAAAGACGGAGAGAGACGGAGAGACAGAAAGTGAGAAATCACCCCCCAGGGGGAATGGCCACGCTGCAGTCCCTTCTCCTCCGTTCTCCTTTCGGGATCTTGGGCACGCACGCACACGGGCCTGGTGTGAGTTTAAGCCACTGGGTCTGGGACTCCAGCGACATAGCCATTACTTCAATTGCAGGTCCCTTGAAGATAATTTTGTAAAGGAATGAAGAGAGTCAGAATTTGTGTAATCTATGGGGACAGAGCTGCTTGTACACCATTCCTGGGGTCTCCCGAGTTGGTTGCTAGGGGTGGGGGGTCTGATTACACCCCATTCTACCATGGCTGTTTTTGTGCTCTCTAAAATGACAGCATCCCGCTGGGGTGGAAACAAAACTGAGTCTGGCATGAAGGAGAGCGGACTCACATCGCAGTGAGCTCGTGGGCCTCTTCTGTCTCCCTCCCCTGCCCCCAGACGTGTGAAGACAGCAGACAGAGACCCAGGCATGAAGTGAGTCACCGAGGAGGGAGGCGATACGGAGCTAGAAGAGAGAGCGTTTTTTCTCTCTCTGACACTTTCAGTTGAAGGAATTTGACAAGGATCCACAGACTTTCTTTGTCGGGCTGAGTAGGCAAGAACCGTGCGAAATGCTTTCCCACGCTGCTGCTCCCTCCGCACAAAGTGCTGCCTAAGGAGTTTCCATTTTCCTTCTGTTTTCCCCATGCTCAAGGTCAAACGGTAACTGAAAAACCGACATCACTTTTGGCCATTGTTTGTTTTTGCCATGTAGTGGGTCAATTGGAAGAGAGCACCCCTTGGTCCCTTGTTTGTTGCGAGATTACAGGGGGGCAGAGGAGCTCTGCACCTGTTGCGGAAACCTCCTCTGGCCCACACGAGTCCAGGTCTTAACCTCCTCCCCTCCCAAACCCCCGAGTGGGGGGCCAGCCCGTCCTTCGTCTTACAGGGAACACACGCCTTCTGTGCAGGCGCTTGAATCTCCACTATTACCCATCTCACTTACAGTAAACGGATCGCTACAGGGAAGAACTGGTTCTGAATGAGTCTGGACCCCGAAACCTCAAGGAGTATTTGGCACTGCGACATCTCTTCCCACTGCTTTTTGTGCTTGTTTTGTTTTGAGTGTTCTTGTTTATTTGTTTGTTTGTTTTAACCGAGTCTTGCCGTGTTTGATTCTCCCATCTCAGCCTCCATGTTAGCTGGGACTACAGGGGTATGCCACCCTCTCCCATGCTTTCAGATAGGGTCTTGCTATGTTGCCCAGACCAGCCTCGCGCTCACAAACCTCCTGCCTCAGTGTCCTCAAGTGGCTAGGATTACACGAGCAGGTGTGCAGCACAGTGCCAGGCCTATCGTTTGAACTGGGACTGGAGCCTGGGCCTCCCATGTGGTTCCAGCCTATGGAGCACAGCGTCTTACCAGAGTGCGTCACCCCAGATGGGTCTCCGTGGCTTGCTTCTGACTGGAGCCTGTTAGAATGTCTGACTCTTGACATACGACCACAGCCGAGCTCAGGAGGCCCTGAGAGTCATAGTGACAGGGATGGCCTTGTTGCGAGGTCGCTCAGGTGTTAGCAGACTCTGCGCTGAGCCCACGGTTCCAAACCCCACTGAGGCTCAGGTGATAACAGCCTAGACTAATTATCTGCCATGAAACATTCCTTAGCATCCCCTAAAACTCTTACCTGGTAAGTATTGTGTGCTTAATACTGAGAAAATGTAGAATCTCTGGGCTCTTGAGGTTTTTCTGAATGTCAAGTCAGCAAAACCCTAAACAGCTTTGAAAGTGAGTGTGTAAAATGTGTGTGAAATAGCAACCTGCTTCCTTCTGTTTAATAGCAACTTATTCTATTTCATTTTGCCACAGCGCAGTTCTTCGTACTGGCATGGGTGGACTCCACCCACCTCCCAGCCACACCTTTTGAAATCCATGGAGACTATCCAAAGGTACCAATGGTTTACATGAATATGTTTCCAAGTCTTTGATTTCCATGTGTGCAAGGGGAGTCTTTAAAAAGTTCATAGAGGGACCAGCAGTTGGCGTAATGGCTATGTCACTGGACTCCCATGTAGTTGACTGAGGTTCAAGTCCCAGACCTGGTGGCTTAATCTCACACCAGGTTCATTTGCATGTGTGTCCAAGATCCTGAGAGGAGAATGGAGGAGAAGGGATTGTGGTGTGGCCATCCCCCCTGGGGGGTGATTTCTTGCTTTCTGTCTCTCCGTCGCTCTCTGCCTTTCTGGTGAGTGCATGCGCCCTATAGCAAAAACCTCTCCAAAAAATAAAAAAGTTCATGGAAGGAGTGGGCAGGTGGCGTTGTAGTTAAAGGGGCTGGACTGTCACGTGGCCAACCAATGGTTCAAGTCCTGGACCTGGAGGCTTGCTTTCTCACTTTCTCTCTCTCTCTTTCTCTTATCAAACTGGAAAATAATAATAATAATAAATAAAGTTAAATAAAATAAAAAGTTCATGGAAAATGCATGTTATAAAAAAACTGTACATGGATTTCAAAATTTTTGCACCAAAAGAAATGCGTACTTTAATTCCATTTTCCAAAAACTTTTTAAAATCCCTTTGTATGATACACCCAAATTGATCTGCCTTTGATAGAGTTAGGGGTGCCAATAGAAACTCTGAAGCAGCCTAAAGAATGAGAACAAAATGGTACAGCAGCAGTGGAGGATGCGACGTTAACTGGACATGGTTTTCCTGCCGTCGGCAGACCTCTGAACCAGAGTAACTGTAGCTGTGCAGAGAACATTCTTGAGAGAATTCCTGCGGATGCTGCTTGACGT
>NW_006203868.1:1368714-1387292 GCF_000334495.1 Tupaia belangeri chinensis
TGACTTAAATGGGCACGCTGAACTGAAATGAACAGGACTCTTTTTGTGTATTTTGCCAGTGAATTAGATGAATATGATGGTGAATGCGTGTGTCTGGGGGAAGGAAGGGTGGGTTGTCTATGAGTCACTCGCCCCTCCCCTTAAAATCTCTAAAACTGTGGGGCCAGCAGGTGGCATGGAGGTTAAGGGTGCTGGACTCCCACATGGCCGACCATAGTTCAAGTCCCGGACCTGGCGACTTGCTTTCTCACTTTCCTTCTCTCTCCCCCTCTCTGGTAAAATGTAAATAAATAAATGAAATAATTCCTTATAAAAATCTCTAAAACTGTATGTAAACTATTCTATCATAGATGGCTGAGTAAACATGGAGTTTGTGTTAAAAAAAAGATCAGAGGAGGGCAAAGGAAAGAAGACAATAAATCCCCACATTTGTTACCAATTTATAATTCACAAAATATTTCCACATCATCTCATGTAACTCCCTTAACAAGCTCCTCTGCCACATTTAAGATAGGAGCCACCAGGTCCAGTGAGCCGCCGCTCATGTCAGGCATCTGCACCTGCGCCTTCCTGCCTTCCCGGCGCCTTTCCTGCCGTGGCCGCGGAATGTAAGTGCCCCTTCCCCTGCCTAAGGCTAATTCCACCTCCTCCCCTTTCTTAGAGACACCATCAATCACCCCAGTAACTTTAGCATCTCTTTCAACTGGCTCTGTTCCAGATATTAGCATGGTTCAATCTCTCCTCTCTTAGGGAAACGAAGACCTCCTTGACCCGATGTTCCCTCCAGCTACTGTCTCCCTCGCTATTTCCCTTCCCAGTCGCAGTGAGCTACTTGAGAACTACATCTCTGTGTCCTATTCTCCAACCCGCTGCTGTCTGCTTTCTGCCACCCATTGAAAACCTTTGTTGCTGTCAAATCCAATGGGCAGCTTTCAGTCTTGTCCTTTCTTAAACCATTTGACATTGCAGACTAGTTCTTTGTCTTCTTTGAAACATTTTCTTCTGGGACCAGCAGTTAGTGTAATGGCTATGTCGCTGGACTCCCATGTAGTTCAGCCATGGTTCGAGTCCCGAACCTGGTGGCTTAAACTCATGCTGAGTGTGTGTGTGTGTGTGTGTGTGTGCCCAGGATCCCAAGAGGAGAATGGAAGAGAAGGGACTGTGGTGTGGCCATCCCGTAGGGGGTTGATTTCTCATTTTCTGTCTCTCTGTCTCTGTCTTTCTGGCTATGTCTCTCTCTGTCTTTCTGGAGAGCGCACCGTGCCCTATAGCAAAAATCTCTCAAAGAAGAAAAGAAAAAGAAAAAAAGAAACATTGTCT
Source organism: Tupaia belangeri chinensis (assembly GCF_000334495.1). Taxonomy (NCBI): domain Eukaryota; kingdom Metazoa; phylum Chordata; class Mammalia; order Scandentia; family Tupaiidae; genus Tupaia; species Tupaia belangeri. Next base: position 1,370,035 of record NW_006203868.1, read on the forward strand.
TCTTTGAAACCCTCTTCCTGGGCTTCCAGGGCACCTCTCCTTCCAGGCTCTCCCCCACCCCCACATCGTCTCTGGCTCAACCTGCCCAGGCTCCTTTACTGGATTCTCTTCCTTCACCTGCTTTTTATAAAATGATTATCATTGAAGTCTAGCATACCTACAGAGAAGTGCACAAATCATAAGTTGTCAGGTTGATAATTTTCACACGCTAAACACACCCACATAACTAGCACCCAGATCAAAAGGCAGAATGTGTTCAGCACCCCCAAAAGGTTCCTTATATCCCTTCCCACCCACCATACCCACCCTCCTAAGAGTAACCACTCACCTGGCTTCGAACGTCAGACAAGAGCTTTGCCTGTGCTTGTACTTTCTGTAACTGTAGGTTATGAGCGCTCCATCCAGCTTCTTTTGCTCAGCATTGCATATGGCAGGGCTGTCCATGTTTGTGTTGGTGTAGTTTGCTTATTCTAATTGGCATAAGGGATTTAACTGAGGAAATATATCACAATTCATTCTTCAATAATGGTTTTTTTGTAAATTTCCACATTTTACTATTAAATAATCATTGCAATAAGACTGGCCCCATAGTGCAGTGGTTAAGAGTTGTGTATAGAAAGCTGGAGCCCACATGACCAACAATGGTTCAAATCCTAGCCCTAGTAGCTTGAAAAACATGCTGGACTCATGTGTGTTGTGTATGTGTGTGTGTGTGTGTGTGTGTGTGTGTATGTGGGTATGTGTGCCCCAGATCCCAATAGGAAGGAGAAATGGAGGAAAAGGGATGGCTGTCTGACCACACCTCATTAGGAGGTCCTCTCTCTCTCTCTCTCTCTCGTGAGCATATGCACCCACTGACAATTAAGAAAAAAAGATTATGATGACGAACACTCACGTATCTCCTTTTTAAACTTTGGGCCCCCGAGTTTCCATCCTAGACCTGTTTTCTTGCATAGGCCCAAATATGGCTCTGAAGTGTTTTGGAGGTAGATGGACAGACTGCTTCGACATATAAGTAGTTCCTGCCACTTCTCACTAAGCAAGAAAGAAGCTCTTAGAAATGTCCAGGAGACTCTTTTCTCAAATAGCACTAAGCTAAAGTTTAATAGCTACATGTTAACCCAATGATCACAACAACCCAAAGTCCGAAATTCTTACAGGCAAGGTTAAATCAGTACCAACTGATGTGCACGATCCTTCTAGGAGAAACTCAATTAGTAAAATAGAATTGATTTCTTTGATGGGGCCAATGATTCCATCATACCTCTCAATCCTGAAGTTCTATTAGTTTGGTGATTAATTTCTGCTCCACTGCAATTAGTGACTAGTCTTTTATGACTCCGTGTAAACGTTCCCAGTAAAGCAAAGTAGAAAACAGGCATGCTGTGCCTGCCGCAAAGACAAGCCAAATCAAAGCAAGAGGCAGTAGCTCCGAGCCACAGGCTCCTTAATGAAACTATGTCACGGAGAGCAGTCGGGACTCAGGCTGTAGGTATTTCAGGTCTGAGCAGAGCAAATGCGATTACATTTGTCTCAAGGCTGTAAAGAATTGTTTATGAGTTTTGCTATTGCTTTAACAATTCAGAAACTATTTTTATTTTGGTGTAATCATTCTCAGAAAAAAATACATTGAAATCTAACAACATAGTTACTAATTCCTAGTAATAATTATTAACTTTTTTTAGAGGTTTTTGCTATAGGGCATGTGCACTCGCCAGAAAGACAGAGAGAGACAGAGAGACAGAAAGCAAGAAATCATCCCCCATGGGGAATAGCCACACCGCAATCCCTTCTCCATTCTCCTCTCAGGATCCTGGGCACTAACACACATGCGCTTGGCGTGAGTTCAAGCCACCGGGTCCAGGACTCGAACTGTGGTCAACTACATGGGAGTCTAGCAACATAGCCATTACACTAAGTGTTAGTCCCAATAATTATTAATTTTATACTTTCCTGAGGAGGCAGGGGAAAACACTCTACTCCAATTATCATGATTTTTAATGTTTTTCTCCTCCAAAGATCTTTTAAAATAGGGACTTTAAGAGACTATGTTTCTAGAAAGAATTGTCTGTCCTATACCAAGTGATTTTGAAACTTATCATTTCTGTCTGATAATAAACTTTATGGTATTGCTCCTACTTTTGAAAATAAAAAGTGTGTTTATAATTTCACCTTGAGGCTCCTTAGGAAGAATTCTGGTAACATTTAGTGAGTGATAAATATATTTTAAACAAATATTTGATTCCAAATTGTAAAGACATATCCCATTTGAGTCATCAGCCACCAAAATATTTGAAAAATCAACTGATGTCATTTTCAATGTTTTTTTTTTTTCTGTTATGTATTTATTTATTTATTTATTTATTTTTGGAGAGGTTTTTACTGTAGGGCGCGTGCACTCTCCAGACAGAGAGAGACAGAAAGTGAGAAATCACCCCCCCAGGGGGGAGGGCCACGCTACAATCCCTTCTCCTCCATTCTCCTCTCGGGATCTGGGGAACACACGCACACGCGCCCAGTGTGAGTTTTAAGCCCCCGGGTCCAGGACGTGAACCGTGATCGACTATGTGGGAGTCCAGCAACATAGCCATTATGCTAACTGCTGGTCCCATTTTCAATGTTTTGATAAACTCCTAAGGTGCTTCCATCACAGCTAACAATGGACGATGCAGCTGTGTTTTGAACCTGCCACACATCTTCCCACTCGTTAGCCCTCACATGGTTTAGCACATTTTGAAGAACTATTGACCTTTTCTTAATGGATGCAAGAATGGACAAGGTGGGGCACTTTGTAGTTCTTCTACTTTACTAAAGACACGGCAGTCCAGCTCTTCTCCTATAAAGTATGCTGCAACTCCATGAGTTTCCTACTGATACTAAGATTGTGATCATGGACCTACCTAGGAATTTTATTCATACAAATTCCAATAGGTTACAATTAATTTTGTATTTTTACCCTATGTCAGTTGGACTAGGTCATAACCTCTCCTCAATTAAGATAACTCACATCATGGGACCTGCAGGTGGCATGGTGGTTAAGGCGCTGGACATTCCCACATGGCCAACTGTGGTTAAGGTCCCAGACCTGGTGGCTTGCTTTCTCATTTTCCCTCTCTCTCTCTCTTTGTGTCTCTCTCTGGTCAAATTAAAATAAATAAACGAAATTAAATAAATAATTCTTAAAAAAAAAGATAACTCACATCAGTCAGAATCCTTTTGGTTACAAGTAATTGAAGGCAAATGTGAATTAATTTAAGAAAAGTAGGTTTCATTGGAAGCAAGGCCTGCAGTGTGTTCTGCTGGGTTGTCTGAGATGCAGGGGCAGCTGTGATCTGGGCAGCTGTAGCTCAGAGCAACTGGACCGGGGGAGCCACTGCAGCTGGGGTTCGGCTCCTGCCTCAGCCTCTCTACATGGGCCCCTCTGCACATTGCCTTCATCTTCTCACTGCAGATCAGATTTCTCCCGGTGGCAGGGAACACACCTTGGGGTTTCTGATGGCCCTGTGGCACTTCTGGGCAAATTAGAAAAAGTGTTCCTTTGGGTAGAGGCGGCCTCAAAGTTGCATAGCTTGGTAAGAAGACAGTTTTGTGAAGAGAGAAAAGCTACTCACATTTCTTGAACGTAGCCCTATACCAGGGTCCAAGGCTTGGTTAATAAAAGCAAATGAGAGTCCAGTCCCTATTCGGCTCTTTGCCTGGGCACCTGTGCACCGTGACCCTGATGACCCAGCCTGGCCTCTACTTTCTCATAGATGCTGTACTTTTGTCACGATAAACCTGTGCTTTTCTCAGGTCCATGGGCAAAAGTGCTGTGAACAGGCTCTGATAGGTCCAGCTGAGGTCACATGACTACACATGACCAAGCAACTATGGCCAAGGTGCAGGGCCCCACAAAGACCTGACTTTGGGGTCAAGAAATGAATGAATCTCTGGAGCCAGGCAGCCATCTTGCTGGCAGCTTCTACCAGACTTGGACTTTTTCATAAACTAAAGCTTATTTATGTATTCCACTCTTACTAAATATTATTTATATTATTTGTAATCATGACTGAAGGAGTTTTAGGTTTTAATTGCCCAATGATTTAGTTTTAAATTTGGTTGAAATAAACTCTAAGTTTTTAAAAGAATTAATTTTATTTACCTTTTTTTTTTTTTCAGTTTGCTACAGGGTAAATGTGCTCATCAGAGAGAGAGAGAGAACAAGAGAAGGAAAGTGAGAAAACAAGACACCAGGTCTGGCACTCGAACCCCTGTCGGCCATGTGGGAGTCTAGCACCCTAGCCACCATACCACCTGCTGGCCCCAATAAACTCTAATTTTAAAAGTAATATTTTTTCCTCTTTCTTACATTACACTTTTATAGCTCAAAGCTGCCTTTATGCTCTGATGTAAATTCATAATGTCTTCCCACCCCACCGTAATCACTGTTTTTGTTCAACATCAGTTGGATAGGAGTCATGCTACTAGACTGTCATCAATCAAATTATAGCAAAGTGCTGATCGTTTGCTAAAAGTTTTCTAACTCAATGAGAGTGAACTCTTTTTAAATTGTATTAGAACCCCATTTAGATGGCTTCAACATTTTTCTTCCCTTTGGGAATTTGGCAGGAGGGATGTTCCTTCGCCAGCCGCAGCTCCCTTCTGTAGCCTCACATACTTTCAAAGCTTACCCTTCCTGGGAGCTCTGCTTCCCCACTGCCAGGGCTTACTCTTCCACTCTTCCGTACTGATGATTCCCAGACCGAGGTTCCAAATGTCTCCATCCTAGAACCTCATTCTTCTGGCATTCCACTCTGAGTTCGGAGGACCACCATCTCACTACCCAACCAATCAAGCCCCAAACCCCAGTCATTCTGACTTATTCCACCTTTCCAGCACCCACTTCAATGGCTGCCATGTCTCCTTCCCTCCTATCACTTTAAACCCTTCCTTTCTCTCCATCAAGACTGTCACTGCCATTTATCGGGATCTCTGCTTCGCTCCAATTCACCCCACGCCGCTGCCAGAGTCACCTAACTGCTTTAAGCAGCATTAAAATCCTTTATCACCGGGAACCAGCAGTTAGTGTAATGGCTATGTTGCTGGACTCCCACGTAGTCGACCGCGGTTCGCGTCCCGGACCCGGTGGCTTAAAACTCACACCGGGCGTGTGTGCGTGCATGCCCAAGATCCCGAGAGGAGAAGGGATTGTGGCGTGACCATCCCCCCTGGGGGGTGATTTCTTGCTTTCTGTCTCTATGTCTCTGTCTGTCTGGCGAGCGCACGCGCCCTATAGTGAAAACCTCTCAAAAAAAAACTTTATCACCTCCTGCATGGTAAAAATCATACTCTAACATGAAACATGGTCTTAATAATTCCATACAGAGCTTGCTTCTGTTTTGGGGTGCCCTGCTCTTACACGCTACTCAGAGATCACCTCAGAGGTGCTCAGTAAATCTTGATTGAATCAATCATGAACAACAACTTTTTTTGTCTGTTCCCTGCCTCCCTTCCTAGCCTCCTCTCCCGGCATCGTCCACCCATACCCTCCACTGCAACCACACTGCTTTCCTGGGCAGGTAGATTTCCTGCCTCCTTGTGTTTGCATTACATTTAAATGACATACTTATTTGAGAACTTGGCATTGCCACGTGGGCATGACCCCGAGCAAAGTATTTCATCTCACTGGGCTTCAGTTTCCTAATCTGTAAAACAGAGCAAAATCTACCTTACAAAATTGTAATGAAAATTAAATGTACTAATATTTGTAAAAAACATATCATATGATATATAAACTATAAACATACTACAGAATGATACATTTTCACTCATAAAGGACTATCTTGGGCTCATCTAGTGGCCTAGTACTTAAAGAAGCCGAATCCCACATGGCCAGCCATGCTTCAAACCCTGGACCCTGTTGTTTGAAAAACATGCCTAGCATATGCATATGCGCCCTAAATCCTAACAGGACAGGGAAATGGAGAAGGGATTACAGCATAACTAAGCCTCACTGGGGTAAGCTTTCTCCATCTGTCGCTCTCTGTTTCTGTCTGATGAGCATGCATGCCCTCTTGCAATTAAAAAAGAAAGAAAGAAAGAAAGACTATCTTAAATGCCATTGCTGCCAAGGAGCTTTTCTGACACCCTAAGTAGAAACTCTCTCTTATTTCTTGGAAGTCTCCCCATACAAGGCCTGTAAGGCCTCATGGCTTCTCTCGTACACTCCTGTGTTACCGAGTTCGCGTCTCCTGTGTACAACCACACCACAGCCTTCGATCCTACTCCCTAGGTCTCTCTCCACCCACGATCTGAGAAGATTTTTTTCTTAAGGTTTTATAATTTTTCAAGGAGAAAAATATATGAGGTTTGAGAAAGCAGACACAAAAAAGTTCATGGTGAAGTACAAGGGAGGCTTCTGTGTGGACTGCCCCTAACGATCACAGATTCATTCCCGCCTGAGCCCATCAGCAAAGCCCCGGGGCCGAGCTGGGACATTAACTGGCTTTCCCACTGTCTCTGCTCATGCCCAAGCTTGTGTCAGGCATTGTTGATCAATCATGGACTCTGTCCTGATGAGCCTGGCATGTTCCAGGGCCTTTGCCAATACCTCTCCAGGCAGCCATGACTAGTAGATCCATTTTACCATGAGAGATAAAACTCATTTACCACCCACCAGCTCAGAGATGCTCTTAAGTAGCTGGCCTAAAGTCACTAGATGAGCAAGCTAAGGGGCTAACAAGGAGAGCAATCCCTTGCAGATGGGGCAAACAAGCTGATTTAACTAAAAGGGGTAATCAAATCCTGGATGCCAGCTCGTGGCAGGCCATTGCAGAAGACAGGCACCCAGCCTGTATTTATGAAAAGACATTTCATAGCAAACTTAAAGTGCCAGGAGCCCCAGGAGGCCCTCTGACATAGGAGGTCTTCTAAGGATCTTGATTTCCCTTTATATGCCCCCACTCATTGTTCAGACACTTGTGTCTTTGGGTTCTCTCTCTCCTAGGAAGAAGCCAGCACTGCGCCTGCCTCCTCTCCCTGACAAAGGGCTTACTCATAATTAACAGGGATTATGCTGTGAAGGGGAAACCTGGCCCTTAATCACCAAGAGAAGGACAGGGCAGAGCTGTCTGAGCAGCGTTTTCAGGCACTGCCTCAGTGAGCCCCGGCTCCTAGAGGTCTGCAGATCCTTGCGTGGTCACCAGCATGCGCTTCCCCAGACAGATTCGGCTACTGCTCTGGAAGAACTGGACCTTGCGGAGAAGGCAAAAGGTAACGGTTGTTTTTGGCAGTCTATAAGTGAGTGCAGCTGACCAACAGGCTGGGAGTGTGGAGTGGGGCTGGGAGAGTGGAGGAGTGGGTGGGCTTGTTGCCATTTAGCACGGATGCAGGACTTAACCATGTGGCTGCTCTGCGCGCCTCTGATAAGTCCCTTCACAGGAGACAGGCTTCCCTGGCCCCAGCCACATGAGCATCTTCTGCCCACCCTGCACAGGACTCCACTGACTGCCCCTGCCTGACCCTCCCCCGCCAGTCCACCCACTCTTGAGCATCCACACCGATACTGTATTTCATAGGTTCTACGAGGCTCACTGCTGTTTCACATTTTCAACATTTCTGACATCGGGATGCAGCTCGCAATCAAGTCCCAGTTTAACTGGACAGATGTTTTTACTCTCTCGGTGGTATGGAAAAATAACAGCACAGCTTACAATTGATGGTGCCTTGGACTCAAGAGATGTAATACATTCTCAACTGCCCCAGACATTTCCCGAGCCCATTCAGTGAGCATATACGGGGCTGGGCTGGACTGGGTGGGGATCGAAAAGCAGATTCTCCCCTGGGTAGACTCTAGGCCTGGCTGAGAAAATCCTGAGTGTTCTGAGACCAAGAGCAATATAAAGTAACATAGGAAAAATATCCCATGAGAAGTGCAGGCAAGAGCCCCGGGGGACCAGAGCCCCTAAGGAGTACATGGAAATGCCAGCTGGTCTCTGTATATTTTTTCTGGGTTGGGGCAAGCAGGGAATATGTAACTATAAAGAAACAAACGTACTTAGCTACAGCCTGCAGAGTCGGGCAAGTGCCAAATGACCAAAGGAGCTGAAAAGAGGAAGGGGGGGGCAGTGAGGGCAGGGGCCGGGGAGGCTGAGAGTAGAAAGACTGAGCAGCAAGGGATGCCAGGGACAGGAAACAAACACACTTAGCTACAGCCTGCAGAGTCAGGCAAGTGCCAAACAACCAAAGGAGCTGAAAAGAGGAAGGAGGGACAGTGAGGGCAGGGGCCGGGGAGGCTGAGAGTAGAAAGACTGAGCAGCAAGGGATGCCAGGGACAGTGCGAAAGGGAAAGGAAAGGGCAGACCCCAGCTGCAGTGTCTGAACCTCGAGTCGGGAGAGCTTTCCGTAGATGGGAGCGGGTGTTCCGGGTGTTGGGAGGAAGGTCAGAGAACTGTGGGGCTGGAACACTGAAAGGCCTATGAGTGCGTACCTCCGACGGGATCTGGGCAGAGAGAGTATAATATGAAAATGGCCAGCTAGGTACAAAGCTGGTAACAGAAGACTTAGTATTGTGGAGACAGCGACTGCAGGACATAGCTACCACCCCAAGGGCTGAGAGAACCCAGGGAAGGAAGTGGGATCATTAAGACTTGGTAGATGGGACCAGCAGTCAGCGTAATGGCTATGTCGCTGGACTCCCATGTAGTCGACTGTGGGTCGAGTCCCGGCCCTGGTGGCTTAAACTCATGCCGAGCGCATGTGCATGCGTGCCCAAGATCCTGAGTGGAGAATGGAGGAGAAGGGATTGCGGCGTGGCCATCCCCACTGGGGGGTGATTTCTCGCTTTCTATCTCTCTGTCTCTCTCTGTCTTCCTGGCCAGCACATGTGCCCTATAGCAAAAACCTCTCAAAAAAATAAATAAATAGATAAATAAAAGACTTGGTAGAAAGGTCTGTGGGACTGAAATCTGGACTTGTGAGGTGGGGGCACAGTGAGGCTGCTGTGCCTCTGAGCCAGGCGCCAGGTGCAGACCCAGGAAGAAGGAGCCACAGCTGGCCGGGAGCTTGGCGCTCAGGTGGAGTGCAGAACTGGCACCCGTACTGGCGGGAACACGGCCCGGCCCTGCAGCAGAAGGCTAGAGCACCTGTGCGTGGTCTGCAGAGGACAGGATGGGGTGGGCGGGGAGAGCCTGCAGGAATCTACCCCCGGTGCCCTCCAGCTGCTTGCCTCTGTCAGGCTGGTGTCATTTCCAAATCAGTTTGAAGCTATTTGTGGCCCTCCAGGAACCAAGTACTAACAGTAGCAAAGACTCCATGCTTTCCTCCTGGAGTCTCCCTCCTTGAGTGAAAACGCTGACAAAATGGGAGCAAGACTCCCTATTCATCTAGTTTTTTTGCTTGTTCCTACAGTCAACAAGCACCTAGTATTGCCAGGCACCGTGTCCAGTGCTGGGTTCACAGTGGCAAGTCAGACAGTCTCAGGCCCTGCCCGCACTGGGCTTGAAGCTATGGATTGCCAAGGGAACCTGCCGGCCACTGTCCTCCCCCATCTGTAAGGAATCAAGGCCTTCAGCTCATTTCACTCTCAATGTGCTCTCCATGGCCCTCAGAAATACACCTGAGGACCGCGGCTGGTGACTGAAATGACGCCGCTGCTGCAGTACACGCGGGGCTGTCACAGGGGAGAACCTTCTTCAGGCAGATTTGGCTCAGGTTTTCTGGCCATTTCTGCTCCCCTTCCCTGGCATTGGTGGGTGTCCCCCTGTTCAAGGTCTCTACCTTTTCCCCAGGCCGATGGAGCCATTCGGGTGGAAGACCTTGGCTCAGGGCCACCTCCAAGGCTGGGTCTAGTCTGGGCTGACATTCGTTTGATGCCATCCCAAAGGCTTGGAAATTGAGATCTCAGCCTGACAGGTCTCCAGACAGCTCCCCAGCTGCTACCACATTCCAGCAGTTTCCATGATGTCTAGGTGAGAATGAGGCATTCCTCATGGCCCCTCAGAAGCTCTGAGAGGGGTCTGCGACTCTTTCCATAAGCAATCTATTTTTCTGGAAACTTCAGCCTCTAGAAAATGGTGACTTTAAGGAAAGCACAACACTCCTAGCCCAGTGTTACGCGTGAGCAGAGCCAGAGTAAAAACAGATACTAAATTTCCCCCGTTCCTCCTCTCCCAATCCCTACAGGCATAAAATGAAAACCTTCAGATCCCTGCTTTCCTTCCTCTTCCTTTTTCCCTTTCTCCGGTAACATTTGTTAAGCATTACTAAGTGCCTGGCACTGTGCTAAGTGAATTACCTCAACCCCCAAAGCCATGAGAGAGGTGCCTTTATTATCCCACTGGTACTGATGAGGTCATCGAGGCCTCAAGGAAAGCTCACTGACTAGTGGGGTGGGGTCTTGGCTTCAAGATTGTCTGGGACTCTAGGACATGGTCATTAGACCACACTGCCCCCGTGGATCTAACCCTAACTGGCTGGTCATGGGTCTCCCCTGGTAGGGTGGCCGTGTCATTTGTCATCCAAACCAGGGCAGTTCTATTACTAACTGCCTCGGGGTCATACATGTAGACCAGCAGTGGCCCTGGCAAACTGGCATGCGTGTTTGCCCGGCACCCAGGTGACTTACACAGAGCCCCTGCCTCCCTGGAATGCAGAGCCAACAGGAGTAGCTCCCACATCCAATTACTGAGCAGAATGTCAGCCACAGAGGGGGAGAAGGGAACTCGGAGTGGGGACAAGGGTGAGCTCAGGGCTGGGGAGACACTGGGGTTGGATGGATGAGGGAAGGCTTCTCCAGGAGTTCATCCCTGTGGCAGACATTCCCAATGGTGAGAGCTCCTTCCCCCGCGTGAGACGGCGCATGCCCACCCTTGTTGGCTGTGGACCAGGCACCGCATCAGGGAGGGTTCCTAGAGGTCAGTTGGTGTGTGTCGGGTCCCTGAGAGCTAGGGCCGCTTGGTGTCATGCTCTGGTGGAGATCTGAGGACTGAGGAGAGCAGGGGACTCGTCATTTTCTGGCCCCCAGACCTAGGCACCTGGTGCAGCTGTGGTCAGCTCAGGGCAGGAGGCTGAGCACCTGGCTCCAAGTGTACCCTCGTTCTGGATCGTATTCGACCCAGGCGGCTAGGGATGCCGCCTGGGTTCTCGGGGCAGAGAGGGGGTCATGCGGCTCATTTCAAGCCTTGGCTACAGGCCTCCCCCTTAAATTGGAAACAGAGTGGGAGGGGAGAAAATCTAACTGGCTAAGTTTAAAAACAGCAAGCATAACTGCCCACCCTCCCTCATGCACGTTGAATGGTAAAGCGAGGAGGAGGGAGGCGGAGAGAGAACAAGGAAATACCGGTTTGGGAAAAAGAATTTCCACCAGCCCCTTTCGGAGCTCGACTGGGCTTAATTAAAGTTACAGACATGTTTGAGGGGAAGGGTGGGGGCAGTTCAAGCTGCTCTGAAAACATGTTTTTAATTATGCTTTGGAATTTCTCCCTAGGGTATGCCTGTGCGTGGTTGAGCGTCAGTGACAAGGATGCCACTCTTGGGAAGGGGGGTGCCGAGTATAGTTCTGGGGAAAGATGGCTGGTGGCTTTGTGCAAGGAGTGAAGTGTGACATGCGACCCCTCCAAAACACACGCTCCCAGAGTTAGAGCAACAACGCTGAGCTCTCAACAAAGATTGCCGACCGATACCCACAGCAATGGCTCCTAGCCTGGACTGCAGCCTGGAATTATTACCCAAGAAGTGCTAGGGGACACAAATCCTGGTGTCCCATGCCCTGAGATGTGAATGTAAGTGTGGGGCACAGCCTGAGATGCCCACGTGATTCCAGCTTGCAGCCCCGTGAGCACCGCTGACCCAGGTCAACGGCGGATCCTCTGCCGGCAGGGATTACCGGCTGAAAGCGGCCCTGACTGGGAGCCGCAGAGAACACAGGCAAAGCAGCACAGGTCCAAGGGCCAAAGAGGGAAGGAAGGAGATTCTAATCCTGCCTCCCACCGACAGGAGGGCTTTAAATCATAGACCAGTTACCTACTTTGCAAATACAAGAATGAACGAGTGAATGAGTGAGTGGATGGGAAGATGCCCTAGCCTGGGTTTAGAACTTTGGTCTGTGGGTCTGGCAGTTCCCTTCTCTGGTGCAAGCCCCTCTTGATATAGGAGCAGAGGCGTCACGTGGCTCATTTCTCAGGAAGCCCCGTTTCCAAACTGGCAACTCAGCAGTTCTGAATCCAGAAAAGGTGGGGACATGAATGCAAGTGGCGGGCAGGTCTAAGAGGCTGCGGATAATTGGAAAGCTATCTTCCTGTGCTTCTGGGTGTAGACAGAAGCACATAGGATGCATGTGCTCACTGGAGAGAAAAGGAGAGGCAGAGAGAGGGAAAGTGATAAGTCACACCCCCGGGGGATGGCCATGAGCAATTTCTTCTCCATTTTTCTCTCGGGATTTTGGGCACACATGCACAAAGGCTCAGTGTGATATTGAAGCCACCAGGTCCAGACTCGAACCACAGTCAGCCATGTGGGAGTCCAGCATCTTAACCACCTGTGCCACCGCTGGCCCCGCCAACTTATTTTCTGATGTGTTATAATTTGGTTGCCAGCATACTATTCCTTACTAGCATGAAAGAAACAAACATGTATTGAGCGCTTGCTATGGTGTCTACCATGTTGATGAGAGCTTATTACAGTTCTTCAAAAGGAAAACAATAAAGGGTTAAATCAAAGAACATGTGACTAGCATCTAGCTGACACACACACAAACACACAGACCCTCACCCACCGAGGTCTTCAAAAAGTTTACGGAAATGTTATCACAAAAAATCTGCACAGGGATTTCAAAATCATTTCCATTGAAATAAACTTCTGGGAGTCAGCAGGTGACGTGGTGGTTGAGGGTGCTGGACTCCCACATGGCCAACTGCAGTTTGAGTCCCAGACCCGGAGTCTTGCTTTCTCGCTTTCCCTCTCTCTCTTTCACTCTGGTCAAATTAAAATTAATGAATAAATAAACAAAGTTAAATAAAAATAATTCTTAAAAAAAAAAAGAAAAAGAAAGAAAAAATCTTTTGTTTTCATTCCATTTTTCCAGAAACTTTCTGAAGTCCCCTTGCACTTAAGTCTCTATCCTGGGCCAGCTGTTTAACTTCTTCAGATCTTACGGGTTTCTTTCCTAAAATGTCTGGAATAGGGATTGGGTATAACTATTCTATTTCCCAATTCGCATTTTCTGTGCTTGTCCCTTTCAGAATTTCTCTCCTCCACTCCCCCCCTCCTGTTCAAAGCCAGAATATGGGCTGCAACAGGCTCTTCTTTTAGAATCAAGAAACCTTAAGCTTTAAATTGAACCTAGATTTAAATGCTGACTTCAACTGTATGCTGATACCAACAGCCTCTTCAAACGTGAAAACCTATATCTCAGTCTGCCTGTATGCAACAGATACCATTGAGGGGGAAATGTTGGTAAACCAGATTTCTGTTGACTTTGCAATGTGTTACAGTATTTCCCAGAGTCATTTGCTCATTCATTCATTCATTCACTCGACCAGTAACTACACAGGAATGATCTATTATGTGCTAGAAGAAGACAAAGTAATGGAGGGGGCAGAAGGAGCACTGGGTTTGAAGGCAGAAGGCTGACACTGTAGGTCACCTGTGCTCTCTGGGCCTCTTTCCGCATCTGCAGAATGAGACATTACAACAAGACCTTTACAACCTGTAGCATCATCATTGTCTGGGCGCATTGTTAGAAACACGAAATTCACAGGACCAGCAGTTGGCATAATGGCTATGTTGCTGGACTCCCATGTAGTCGACCGCGGTTCAAGTCCTACACCCAGTGGCTTAAAATTCACGCTGGGCTCATGTGCGTGTGTGCCCAAGATCCTGAGAGGAGAACGGAGGAGAAAGGATTGCGGCGTGGCCATCTCTCCCTGGGGGATGATTTCACTCTGTCTCTCTCCGTCTTTCTGGTGAGCACACACACACCCTATAGCAAAAACCTCTAAAAAAAAAAAAGAAAGAAAAGAAATACAAAATCTGGGCTAGCAGGTGGTCAACCACATGGTCAACCACAATTCAAATCCCAGACCAGGTGGTTTGAAACGCATGCCAGTTGTGCACACATGCATGTCCAAAATCCTGGGGGTGGGGGGAATGGAGGAAAAGGAATTGCAGTGAAGCAATCCCCGAGGGGGGTGATTTCTCACTTCCTTTTCACTGCTTCTCTCTGTCTCTCCAGTGAACACCCGTGGCCTATGGGGGAAAAAAAAACCTTAAAATTAAAAAGGAAAAGAAAAAGAAATGCAAAATCCACTGGGGCCCTGACGAATCAGAATCTGCATTCATGTGTACAGTCCATGTGAAAAGCACAGACCACGCTGCCTCGATCCTTTATTAAAGTCTTGTGCTAATGCAGTTTTCTAAAATAGAGGCAGAGTAGAACCCAGAGGTACACATAATAAATCAAGGTCGAAGTAGTGTGGGAGGGGATAAAAGAAGGAAGCTCTCTCGGTGACTATTCCACAACCAAAGGCCTACTGCACAGACAGGTGGTACGATGCAGTGCAGCTGTTCTGGTTACGTTTACAATCTCTGAGCATCACTGATCTTTCATGTTGTGTTTTCCAGATTCGCTTTGTGGTGGAACTCGTGTGCCCTTTATCTTTATTTCTGGTCTTGATCTGGTTAAGGAATGCCAATCCACTCTACAGCCAGCACGAATGTAAGCATAGCAGGGGTGGCGTGGGCAAGTCTGGTCATTTTGTTTAGACAGGTCTTAGAGTTGGAAGTCTGAAGATTAGATCTTCTTGTCATCATTTCACATCTACAATGCATAAAACAGATTTATCCTTGGAAATAACAAATTATTTTTTCATTGGCTATGTTAAGATTATCTTTGATTTCAAAAATACATCCTCATTAATTTATGAGACTTTTTGTTTTTCTGATTGTTAATTACTTTGTTTTTTTAAACTGTATTTCACAGTAAAGAGCTTTACTAACAATTTAATATATACTTCCAAATAATCAGTAGAACAAATATCGAATGTGCACAACATAATGTAATGTTGTATGTTAGAAGCAGCGAATATGGGGGCTGGCAGGTGGCGTGGTGGTCGAGGGCACTGGACTCCCACATAGCTGGCGGTGGTTCAAATCCCAGATCTGGATAAAAATAATTCTTAAAAATATAGTGAGTATGGAACCAGTAGATGGTGTGATGACTGGGGCACTGGACTCCCACATAGCTGGCGGTGGTTCAAATCCCAGATCTGGATAAAAATAATTCTTAAAAATATAGTGAGTATGGAACCAGTAGATGGTGTGATGACTGGGGCACTGGACTCCCACATAGCTGGCGGTGGTTCAAATCCCAGATCTGGATAAAAATAATTCTTAAAAATATAGTGAGTATGGAACCAGTAGATGGTGTGATGACTGGGGCACTGGACTCCCACATAGCTGGCGGTGGTTCAAATCCCAGATCTGGATAAAAATAATTCTTAAAAATATAGTGAGTATGGAACCAGTAGATGGTGTGATGACTGGGGCACTGGACTCCCACATAGCTGGCGGTGGTTCAAATCCCAGATCTGGAAGGTTGCTTTCTCGTTCTCTCTGGTCAAATTAAAATTAATTGATTAAATAATTCATTTAAAAAAGGTGGTAAATATGTTTTTATCCTTGATTTGCTTATGCACCATGTACAGACTTTTAAAAATCATACTGTAGAGGCTTGCAGACGGTGTGGTGGTTAAGGGCATAGTACTCCCACATGTCTGACTGCAATTTGAGTCCCAGACCCAACGGCTTGGTTTCTCACTTTCCCTCCCTCTCTCTTACTCTGTCCCTCTCTGGTCAAATTAAAATAAATAAATTAGTTAATTAAATAAAGTTCAATAAAATAATTCTTTTAAAAAACCATACTGTACCCTACAAAGATGTATAATGATTATATGTAAATCAGAAATTACCATAAAAATTTAAGAGAAAAAAAAACAAATTTATCAGTGTTACATAAATTCTAATATTTTAATCCTACACACTCAAAGCAAATATTTGTATGTGGTTACAGAAGGATTGTATGATTATTGTTTTATCTGTATGCTTCTTTGTTACAATTTCTAATTTTTTTAAATTGACATGTAATATTGTATGCCCTTATCATGTACAACATGATGCTCTGAAGTACATATACACTGTAGAATGGTTAAATCTAGCTAATTAACACATGTATTGCCTCACAGTTGTCATTTTTTGCAGTAGGAGCACATAATATTCATTCTTTTTACAATTCAAGAATACAATAATATATCATCACGAACTATGATCACATTGCTGTGCAATAGATTTCTTTAAATTTATTCCTAATTGTAATTATGTATTCTTTAACCAACATCATTATCCATTCTGCTCTAACCCAGTATCCATTCTGCTCTAACTACCTTGTTTTGTTTTTATTATTATGATTGTTATTATTATTTTCCATACCTAAATTTTCACTCATTTTAAAGAAAACAGATGATAAAGAACTACTCTGAAATATTTCAGAGACCAACATAAGGGATAGTTGTATATGTTGCTAGAGAAAAATGAGTAGAAGGAAATCTAGACCATAATGCTTGATAAAACATTACTTCGTAGACCCCCGTGGTGTTGAGAGTCCTAGGGTGAACTTTGCAAGAGTCTCTTTTATGTGATGCCCCTCTGAGAAAGCCTGCATCTGGTTTCTGGCAACTTCCTCTAAGCAACTATTGTGGAATTACGTAAACCTGCTTGGTCTCCTATTCTTGATCTACACCCTCCTGAACAGAAGTTTCAGGGCTCAAGTTCTGAGTCAGCCTCCTGTCTATCACTCTTGCTTCTTTATCTCACTCCCTAGGAGCCTATCCCTGCAACCCTACTGGATGCTTGGAGGGCCGAACCTCTTCTTGCTTAAACCTCACGTCCTCAAGCATCAGCAATCTTGTGGAACCTCCTTAACCTGGCACCATCTAGCACCACGAAATAATTGGACACCTCTCAGTTCCCCACCACACTGCCATCCATTTATTTATTGGAACATTTGTCTGTCTTGCTGGTCTACCAGGAGCCTGAAAGGAGACCTTGTCTCCAGCAGCCACCACAGACCCTGCCTCCTAAATGTTGATGAATGAAGGAGAGAACGAGAGTGGCCTCCCTGAAGAGACCCCAGTTCCCAAGGCCTGCCTCCTGCTTCTCTCCCTGACTAACTCCTTGTCTTCATTTCCTGTTTTAAAGGCCATTTTCCCAACAAAGCGATGCCCTCA
>NW_006203868.1:1387323-1388658 GCF_000334495.1 Tupaia belangeri chinensis
TGTTGCCGTGGCTCCAGGGGATATTCTGCAATGTGAACAATCCTTGTTTTCAAAGCCCCACCCCAGGAGAATCTCCTGGAATTGTATCAAACTACAACAATTCCATGTAAGTGTTGAGAGTCCCAGCGTAGGGGGAGGAAACTGCACACCCGGTCATTCCCGTCGTGCATACTGGAGTGCATGCACACACACGCAGCACTGAAAGTGTTACTGTGGCTTGCTGAGCCCCTAAGTTTTTAAAAACAGGGCAAGTTTCCTCTCTAGAACATTCTGTTAACTGTCAGGGCACTTAGGCAGACAGCTTCAAATGAAAGCCACATGATATGATTTCTTGGTCCCTCTATCCCCCAGA
This sequence comes from Tupaia belangeri chinensis, assembly GCF_000334495.1. Lineage (NCBI taxonomy): Eukaryota > Metazoa > Chordata > Mammalia > Scandentia > Tupaiidae > Tupaia > Tupaia belangeri. The sequence continues at coordinate 1,387,676 of NW_006203868.1, forward strand.
TATGACCTGGAGTCTGATGGCAGCCCCAGCCGACATGTTTCTGCTGCCCTCAGTCATTCATCTGCAGAGAAAAACTCAGTTCCCCCAGCCCCGCCCCAGCCAACCTGACAGATCTCTGCCCTTCAAAAGCTTTTTCTAGGACATGGGAAGTTAGGGAAAATGCCAGGGACCATCCTAAGGGTGGAAAGCAGGCTTACAGGGTGGAGATACTTCTTGGGAGGAAAAGACAAATTCTCAGCCTTCTTTTGGAATTGCCGTTAGTGCCCTGATCTGTAAAATCTTGGGCTATAGCTTGAGATTGGTGGTTCTTGAGAACTCAGGAGAAATGGAAACACTCACAGAACAAAATAATGCATAGGGCTTCAGGGAGCTTGTGAACATGAGGTTAATAACCCCAATCTGGGGTTGAATTCCAAGTCAAATCCCATGGGAAGAGAGTCTGCCTTTGGAATTCTTTGTCGGAGCATCGGGAGTACATGATGTGGGCATATGGGCAGAGCCAGCTTTCTCCACTGTGCTGACCTTGAGCCACACCGTGTGACACTCACACCTGTGGGCCACCACCAAGGGCTGGTTGGGAGTGGGCTTTACACTACCTGTATAAATACTGGTTCTGGTGGAAACTGAGATGTTTGGCTCCTTCAGCCTTTTTTTTTCCCTTCTCTCTTAGAGAAGGTCAGTATAGGGACCAGCAGTTAGCATAATGGCTATGTCGCTGGACTCCTAGGTAGTCAACTGCAGTTCGAGTCCTGGACTTGGTGGCTTAAACTCAGGCCGGGCATGTGTACATGTGTGCCCAAGATCCCAAGAGGAGAATGGAGGAGAAGGGATTGCGGCGTGGCCATCACCCCGGGGGGTGATTTCTCGCTTTCTGTCTCTCTGTCTCTCTCTGTCTGTCTGGCAAGCGCAAGCGCCCTATAGAAAAAAAAAAAAAAAACTCTCCAAAAAAAAAAAAAAGAAAAGACCAGACAAATTCCCCCACA
>NW_006203868.1:1388939-1391026 GCF_000334495.1 Tupaia belangeri chinensis
AAAGTCACAATGTTTTATGGGAAAAAAAAAAAAAACCCCCCAAAAAAAAAAAAAAAGAGAAGGTCAGTATAATTTCCCCAGAACAAACCTACATTTATATTTTTAAAAGAATATTTAGTAGATCAGCCTGATGCTCCAAGGTGGCCTTCTCCCCTAGGAACAAACTGTGGCTGCTTTTGCTGTCCGGTGGCAGACTGAGTAGTTGTGCTAGACACTGCACGGCCTGCAGTCTGCAAGCCTAGAAAGCTTATCTACTTGCTGGTAGATATTCTTGGATTACAGGAGGATAAAAGAGGGAGCACCTGTCTTCCCAGGGCAGTCGGGGAAGTGACTTTTAGCTGGGTTCACGTGGCAGCTCTGGTTTGCACTCTACACGTTGACCTTGAGACTTTTTGAGGTTCCTGAGAAGAAACAACTACCCACCCAGAGAGATCCCGTGGGGTCACATGGTGGGATTGGGGGAGCCTTGGAGACAACTCGGGGAAGACCACAGGCAGCTTCAGTGGGACTGGCGCTGGCAGAGTTTATAGATGTGACTGGGGAAGGCTGAGGAGTGGGGTTTGAGGAAAGAGGCTCCAGACTTTAGCTGGACTCAGCATTTGAACCAGGAAAGCTGTGTTTCACATTTCACACGTATGTTATGGGTGAAATATTTGCTTACTCAAGGTTCTTTTGCTTGAAAGGCACAGAAGCCCATTCAAACATGCTTGAGCCCCAGAAGGAAATACCACCGTCCCTCAGTATGCATGGGGGTTTGGATGCAGGACCCTCACAGATACCCAAACCCACAGGTGCTCCAATCCCTTATATAAAATGACATAGTAGTTCCATATAGGACATATATCCTCCCAGACGACTTACACTATCCCTAGATTACTCACGGTACCTAATGCAATGTAGATGCTGTGTAAATAGTTGTGATATTGTGTTCTTTTAAGCTTGTGCTTTTTTTCCCCAAACATTTTTAGTCTTCAGCTGGTTGAATCTGTAGATGCAGGACCCATGGATACCGAGGGCAAGCTCTATCTGATCTAGATACTAGACCTTCACAAAGCCAAGGGCAGAAAGGCAGGCCTTGGGAAGAAAGGGACAGAAACTAGAAGGCCATCAGGAGCTGCCCCATCAGCTCTCTCTTGTCTGGCCCTGCAAGGTCCAGCCCCTGCCTCTCCATATGTCTTTCCCCATGATCCATTCCCCTCAATGGCTGCCCCTCATTGTCCAGGCTGCTGCTGGTCTCCCAGTTCACAGCATCTCAGTGTGGGCAGTCAGAAGAGCATCTCTGAATACGATCCAAATTCCTAGGATCAAATCTGATTGGCCCAGTATTATGCTCTCTGTCCAATCAGCCTTGGCAGAGGTGTGTGCACATATGTGCATGGGGAGGCGCTTGTGGATGAAGCATGGCTGTCAAAACTTACCCCTGTATATGCGTAGAAAAGCAGGTCTCAGAGAAGTGGGCAAGGCTGGGAAGAACCTCCAATAAAATCTGCCAATATCATCCTGTTTAAGGCTTCTCCAGGCAAAAACATACAGAGCATTGGATTAAGAGATGCATGAACCGTGCCCAAATTGGAAGACTGAACAAATCTTTCACCACCCCATCTGTTATCCTTCATGTACAAGGAAGTGAAACTTATCTTTCTTCTTTTGCCTTGGCAGTATTGTAGGGATCTATAATGTTGTAACTAAGTCAAGCACATGGTATCTTAAAAAAGCACAGGTGGTGTGGTGGTTAAGGCACTGGATATTCCCACATGGCCAACCACAGTTCGAGTCCCAGACCAGGTGGCTTACTTTCTCTCTCTCTCTGTGTCTTTCTCTGGACAAATTAAAATAAAAATGAATGAATAAATAAATAAAATTAAAAAAAAAAATAAGACCAGCAGTTAACGTAATGGCTATGTTGCTGGACTCCCATGTATTCAACCGCGGTTCGCATCCCAGACCCAGTGGCTTAAAACTCACACCGGGTGCGTGTGCATGCATACCCAAGATCCCAAGAGGAGAACGGAGGAGAAGGGATTGCAGTGTGGCCATCCCTCCTGGGGGGTGATTTCTCGCTTTCTATCTCTCTGTGTCTCTCTGTC
>NW_006203868.1:1391057-1400049 GCF_000334495.1 Tupaia belangeri chinensis
CCACGGCCCTAAAAAAAAAAAAAAAAAAAAAAAAAAAAAACAACCCCCCAGAAAAAAAAAAAAAAAAAAGCATGAGGTGTTATTATTATGACAACTGTATATTGACAAAGCTTTGTCCTTTCAGCTTGGCAAGGGTGTATCGAGATTTTCAAGAACTCCTCCTCTATGCACCAGAGAGCCAGCACCTTAGCCATGTTTGGACAGAGATCCGTACCTTGTCCCAATTTATGGACACCCTCCGGAACCACCCGGAGAGAATTGCAGGTGAGCTGGGCTTCAGTGTTCTCAACCATCACTTACCTCTCATTGGAGATATAGGAAAGAATGGGGAAATCTGGCGGAAAAAGATAACAGAGGAAGCAAGAAGGGGTGTTCTCTAGAGAGAGCATGAAGATCACCTTGTGAAGGTGCCTCCTCCTCCTTGACATCCTAGAAGATAGGAAGTTGGAAGGGGAGCAGGAAAGGTCCAGAGAAAGAAGAATGCTAAGAGCAATGGCCTCTGGGAAGTCTGAGACTAGGTCAAGGGCTAGAAGCAGGAGAGAGGGGTTTGTGAGGTCTGGCAAAGGTGTGGAACAGCTTTCATAGGCTCTTAGAGAGTGAGCTACCCAGACGGTCCGAAACCACATGTCTATCATGCCATACGGTTTCTTCTAGTAATATTTAACACCCAGGCCTTCGGCAGAGCAGGTGGAGGGGGGTGACTCAGGGCCAGAGACTTGGAGGGAGGCACCACAGAAGGTCAGGGGAGCTGAAGGTGGTGATTGGACCAGACTGCAAGGGGGCCAGGAGGAGCAAGAAGCCAGGAGTACTGAGATGAGCGAGGGGAAATGGAGAGGCAAGATCTCAGTGGGCTCTTGTTTAAACACTGGGGAAAATGAGCAAGCCGGACGGCTCCGCGGCTGTGCTCAGAAAGCGGAGTGTGAATTAGGGTTTCAAAGGCCGTCAGGATGGCTGAGAACCAACCCCCAAGTGTGGCCATGGTGAAGTACACAGCGCCAAGGTGAAGAAGCATAAGGGTGAGGTGAAGGAAACGAGAAGCCAGGCTGTTGACCACCACATGGACACCGAGGTTATGTAGGACGGTGGCGGGGGCTGGATACCAGGTAGGAGAGACCCTTGGGGTCAAGAACAGGGAGGAGTAGGAATGGAGGTGCTCCCTCTCATCATCTCTCTTCCACAGGGGGGAACAAGAAACAAATAAAACCCAACACCAGTAATCACACCGGTGTCTCCTTTTTTATTTTTTAAAGAGATTTTTGCTATAGGGTATGTGTGCGCTTGCTGGAGAGACAGAGATAGGGAGAGACAGAGAGACAAAAAGTGAGAAATAACCCCTCCCTGGGGGGGAGGGTGGCCATGCCACAAATCCCTTCTCCTCCATTCTCCTCTTGTGATTTTGAGCACACACACATACACATCCGGTATGTTTCAAGCCACCAGGTCCGGGACTTGAACTGCAGTTGACCACATAGGTGTTGACTGTCAGGTCTGTAGTAGGCTCCCCTACAGATGCTGGATGTGGCTGGATGTGGCAGCTAGAGCCCATTTCCTGAAAGGGGGGTCATGAGTGCCGGTGAGGAAGTAAAGCCCCCCCAGGGACCCAGGGACCCAGGGGTTACTGCATCTTATGGGTGGGCTGCTAGTTGGGGGAGATTGTCCAAGGTGATGGGGCTCAGAGGCTACAACGTGGAGCTTCTGGGAGATGTATGACCCTGAGATTGGGGCAGAGTGACTCTAAGGATGACCTTAGAAGATGACAGGAATGAAGAAGGGGTCAACCAAGGGGATAGGAGGGGCTTGAACCAAGGCTTCTGCTCTTGGTTCCCAACGAGACAGGCACAAGAATGGTCTATACCAGATTCCCCATCACCACCACCAGGCTCATTACCCCTGGCAAACTGTGCCTGGACTGGTCTGTGGGGATGGGGGAATGAGCCAGACCGAGGGTCTGCCCTGGCACACGTGGGGTACCCGGTGAAGGAAACAGAGACTTTCAGGAGCACAGGGAAGTCAGGAGGGAAAACTTCTCCCAAAATCTGATCCTCCTTTCTCGTCATTTAGATTGGCAAATTAAGATTGCTTAGTTACATTCTAATTGTTTGGAAAGTAGCAAAGTGTGTACTTTATATAGTTATTGGCCAGGGACCAGATTACAAACAGTACATTCCCTGCTGCTCTGGGTAGAAGAGTTTATCTCAGATTTGAAGAACCTTATAAGGTATGGGCACTATTAGCATTTTTAAAAAGAATTATTTAATTATCTTTGTTGTTATTATTATAAATTTGCTATAGGACACATATACCAGAGAGAGAAAAAGAGAGAGTGAGGGAAAGAAAGCAGGCCTCCAGTCAGTCGTCCGGACCCTAACCATGGATGGGGTGTGCAAGTCTAGTGCCTCAACCCCACACCACCTGCCGGCTCCCACTATTAGCGTTTTAATAGTAAGAATAAAAGGACAGAAGCAACCAGAGAGTGTTTTGTTGCTGCCTTTTGAGACAGCCTTTCCCTGTCACAGTCCTGCCTCAGGACTGACCAGACCAGTTTTGGGCTCTGCTGGTCCTGCCTCAGCCTCCCTGTGTGGTCCGGATTATAGGCACACGCCATTGTATCAGCCTCTAGGAATCAAACATGGTCCTCCCATGTGGCCCGAGCCACGGAACACAGCATCTTAGCTGCAGCACACCAAGGCTGGGCCCAGAAAGTGTCGTTTTATGTTTTTTTGCTTTTGTTTTTCGCCGAGGTTAAATAAGCAGATGAAGACACGGGCTGTCCAACGCCTGCAGTGAATGTGTACCCAATCCCCCAATCCGACCAGTGGCAGCTCTGATGAGGCAGACTTCCATTCGTGTGTCTGATCATCAAACTGAGTCTGGCTGGACGGAGTGCAGAGGAAGTCATTTCAAACCACAGTTTTTGTGGCTTTTACCATGTGTTTATGAGAGCCAAAATCGCTACTTCTCAGCCTCAATGCAGGAATGATTTTAGACGGGCACGCAGGTCGTTCCTCGAGCAGGCCTTCAGTCTGTGGCGAGGATTCCCTAAATGAAAGCAGGTCTGGGACCAGGGGTCGGGGCTAGGGGAGGCCGGCCAGAGCTCCCTGAAGCCTGAGAACCGAGCGCCTGCAGAATCCCTGCCCTTACTGGCCCTGAGAGGGGACAGGGTCCATCCCTGAGTAAGGGACAGTCTCTGAAATAATTTTAGGCCCGAGAGTGACAGGCACTGCCTGCCCTGCAGACTTTCCCCGTCAGTCCAACCGTCACAGGGTCGTTGCTTCCAAGCCCAAAGCCGCAGGGACGTTAAGCCTTTGAAGGCGGGCGGGCGGCTGTGGCTGGTGTGTGCTTTTGCCAGTCGGTCCCCAGTCACCTGGGAAAGTATGCGACGGCAGACCCAGGCAGCATTTTCCTTTCACAGCAAACCTGTAGTGCTGCATTCTCAGCAGGGGAGGATTAATGGACCAGACGGGAGCCCCCTCCCCTCTCGCCCCCAAGCAAGCTCCCAGGCCTCTCAATCATCTTTAAATGCCTCCTTCCGGTGAGCCTTCTGCATTCTCCCGACTCCCCTCCCACCCCACCCTCAGGTCCCCTCAGCTTGGGTCTCAGCAGCCCCCCACCCCCAGTCTCTAATCTTCCCAGGGAAGAGAACAAGAAGAACCACATTTTGAACTAAATGTATTTTTCTGTCCTTGGGCCCCCAGTTCACATTTCTCCCCAGGGAGTCTAACGGAGCTTCTGTCTGGGATCAGCACCTCTTGCACTCGAGGGCCCCACACTCTCCCTACAGGGCGGCCCCGCCCCTCCTCAGGTGCGTGGTGAACCTGCACGCTCCTGCCCCTTCTCCCTAGGGCCAGGACAGCCTAGCCACCTGGGTGGTAAACTAGGCAGAATTGCTCCCAGTTCCCCCTGCTTTGCCCCTAATCCCCAGCAAGGTATTTGGATGTAAGGTCAGGTGAGTGAGTTAAAGAATAACTCAGAGATAAACAGTCAAATGGGGTCCTAACTCTCAGGTCACGACAACGGGGATTTATTGAGTGCCTCTTGCCATTCAACAGATATTTACTGAGGCCCCATTCGGTGTAGGGCTTTAATGCTGTGTGTTAGAGGGAGGTGACCCTAAGGACTTGCCGGTGTGTGCCCAGCTTTGCTAGGTGTGATAGGAGTGTAATAGAAGCACTATCCGTGGCCCTCAAGGGGCTGGGCATGTGCACACACACACACACCCGCGCTCACGTATGTGTTGAGGGTGGTGTTGCCGCAGCGAGCATAAGGCCGTCTATAACAATCGGAAGAAGAGCACTTGAGCTGGCAGCCAAGGGGAAGGAGGAGACTCAGGGGAGCTGGATTTGGAGGATGACAGGATTCACTTGTTGAAAAGGAGGGAAGGGGAGCAGCCCTGCTCAGAGCCTGCATCCTCCAGGGGGCCCAGTCCTATGTCCCACTTCCCCCAAAGCCCTTGGACTTCTCCCATGCAAAGGAGGGTGACATTGACTCCCTGCTGGCACAGCTCATGGGGCCAAGAGTGGCCGCTGTGTGACAGGACCACAGGCCCCGCAGTGCCCCTCTCTGTGCAGGAGGCCTGTGGGGCTGACCCGAGACCCTCTAGGAGAAACACGTCGGCACATCCATCTGGACAAGACGCTCCCCAGGGAAACTCACAGCTCGGAACCAGGCAGAGTGGCTGTCAAGCACTGGGGGTTAGGATGGGGATGGTGGGGCTGCCTGGAGAAAGGAAAATCTGAGACGGGAGAGGATGGGCTGCTGTGGAGTTGGCCAGGAAGGATCAGGGCATCGGATTAGAGAACTGAGGGGTAAGTAGTAGGCAGGCGCCTGGACACCTCGGGGTACACAGGCAGGCGTTTTCGTGCAACTCAAGGCTTTCCCCTTAATGTCGGAATGGCCTCCGAGATTAGGGCCCAGAATGCCCTTCTCTGGCGGGTGACTCCTGAGCTGAGCTGTGGCTGGCTTGAAGCTGAGCACTAGCCCTGGAGGCAGCCGAGGAGGCCATGCTGGTGTGAGTTCACCGGCAGAGGGAAGAGTCTGAATCAGAACAGGCATTGACTGCACGCTCGCTGTTCTCAGCGCTGGGACCTAAGCTCTTCACAGTCTTTATCCCTGGTCACAAGGAGCCTGTGAGGGAGATGGGGAAAAGGGCAGACGCAGGAAGACCGCATCTATGTGTCCCAAGGTCGCTTAACTCTTAGGAGTCCTTTATGCTTCCTTTGAAAGAAATTCCACCTTCCAGCAGATTTCCAGTGGAGCTGGAGAGAATGTGGCAGGGGTTGATGGGGCAAGCCCAGGCAATAGTCCTGGCTCCCCTGTTTCCACTTAAAGCTTTTCTTGCCCTTCATGGCCCATCTTTCTTAGTCCACGTCAATGCCCTGAGCTTAGAGTCCGAGCTGAGATGACGGAAACACCAAGAAGGGGCCTCTACATGTGGACAGGGCACACATCTCGTCCCAGCCCAGACCAGGTCTCCTCGATGTCAGCACTGCAGGCATTCTGGGGCAAGGGGGTCTTCCAGGGGAGTAAGGGCCACCCTGTGCATCGCGGGATGTTTGGCAACATCCCTGGCCTCTGCTCACTAACATCCTCCAGTTGTGACAACTGAAAATGTCGCTGGAGAGTACCATATACTCCCAGCAAGACAAAACTGGCCTGCTCCAGCTCCTCATCCCCATCTGCTGAGAGCCACTGTCCCAGACCAGCCCCTGACACTCACACCCACCCTAGGCTTGCCTTTTCCTCCTTCTGTGCCTTCTCTCTAAACCATGCCAATTGCTCCAGCAGTGAACGCTCCAGCGGCTGTGGTTGACAACCTACGGCAATACCTGACCTCCAGGTGCTTCCAGGGAGCCCAAAGCAGAGCCTTCTGGGAGTCAGGAGTGTTTCCAATCTGTTCTGTTTTCCTGTTTTGACCCATTGCCCTTCAATACCCTGTTCTTTCTCTCATTCATATACAGGAAGAGGAATACGAATAAGGGATATTCTAAAAGATGAAGAAACACTGACACTATTTCTGACAAGACACATTGGCCTGTCTGATTCGGTTGTAAACCTTCTGGTCAACTCCCAAGTCCGTCCAGAGCAGGTAGGTTGGTGTCACTAGTCAGTGGCTCCTGGAGGGGAGGGGTAAGCCCCGTGACTGAGAAAAGCAAGGGAGATCTTGGCTCTTTTCTTCTTCTTCCTTACTTTCTTATTCAGAATCCATAGCTTAAGCCCCATACTTAGAAAAATACGAGGGTCATTGAGATGCTAAGCATTCCGTCTCAGGACTCTGAGGCTCACGTGCTGGCAGTGCAAACATGTGGCTCTGCCTCCTCCTTACAGTGGAGAGGTGCGAGGTCAATTCATGTACTGATGAACATGTAAGGACAGTTTCAGGAATGAGGATCCAGCGTGACCAGGCTCCTGCATCCCAGGGTAGGGGTGGGCAATTTTCATGTTAAGTAGAGAATCTGTCATGAGCTTCCCAGTTGTGATCAATGCTGGGAGGACAATCTAGCAGGGTCTGGAGTTAGAGAAGGACAGGAGGGGTGTGGGATGGAGACAGTTTTAAACGAGATGGCATTCTAACCTGTTGTGTTGCTAGTAATGGGAATACCTGAGTCTGCAAAACTTAAGAGAATAGAGGTCTATTTTGCTCATGGTTCAGAGCATGAGCTGGTGAGGCTCTTCTTGCTGCATCATGCATGAGAGAGGGCAGGAACACACGTGTCTGTGTCTCCCTCGGGCCCCATTTCCTCTCCTATAAACCTGCCAGTGTTCAGGTGGGTTCCCTCTGCTGATAAAATTATTCATTCCCATCAGCTATCAAAGGTCTCACCTCTTATTCCCATAAGGTCTTGCCATTTTCATGGCTTCACAATGGCTCACCAGATTTTAACACATGAATTTTGGGGGTCATCTTTAAACCATGGCGGATGGTCAGAGAGGGCTTTCCTGAGGAGGAGATATTTGAGCAGATCTGACTAGGGAGAAAGGAGACATAGAGATGACAGGGAGAGGAGTTTAGGGTTGGGAATCTGGTAGCTCTACTCCCAAATCTGTCTTGTCTGATTTAATAATCTCGTATTTATATAGAGCAGTTTTACCACTAACAGACAGCCTTCACATCTATCAGCACCTTTGTTCCTCATGATAATTTTGAGCTGGCTGGAACAGCTGGGGAGGCAGCTGTCTGATGATAGAGGAATCTGTGACAGCTCCAGAGCCAGGAGTTGTTAGAGCCAGAGCAAATTCCGAGTCTTCTCATTCCTAATCCATGCACGGTGGATCTCAAAGTCCAGAGGCCACAGCATCAGCCATGCCTGGGAGTTGTTAGGAATCTGCATTCTTGGGCCCTGCCCCAGATACACTGAGTCCAAAACCCTGGAGAAAGGGCCCAGGAATCTGTTTGAGCAAGCCCTCCAAGTGGTTCTGATAGGCTCAAGGATGAGAACCACTACTGCCATTTGCAGTTTCCTGGGGTCCCAGCCCAGCGTCCTGGGTTCTTAGTGTGATGAACACAGTGAGAATGCAAGACAGACCCTCCCAGATACTGTCCTGGCCAGGTCTGCACCTCCTCAGACTACAGGGGAATGGAGACATAGCATGATATCTGAGATACAGGTCTGAGCCCGGAGGAGGGAGGGAGACCCCACCCCAGGAGGGAGGGAGGCCCCACCCCCTGGTCAGGACCTGCTCACAAAGGGATTTTCACACTGGGTCCCCGCACAACAGAGAAGGAGCCCATACCTGCTTTTCTGGCTCCTCAGACCTGAGGTTTTCACTGACATAGACAAGGGGACCTGAGGGTCAGCCCTGAGGCAGCGTGGACGTGAGCCCGATTTGCCCCGTAGCTCCTGGGAAGGCCCTTGGAGGTGGGCCTGGCTGCCTGACCTCCTCTCCCACGCCCTCCACGGGGTGTCAGCAGCATGCTCCCCCTTTGCTTTCTCTTCAGCTCATAAAACTCAAGTGCTGGCAATGCCTGTGATGACTTCCAGTTGGTAATAAAAGGGAGATGGAGATAAGGGCAGGAATTTAGGGGAAATTTCTTCTCAGTTCCTTACTGACGCGGCGTTTAGATCTCTCATTGCTGCGTGTTCGGCGTCAGGGCTGAGGCCTGAATGTGGGAGAGAGAACAAGGGTCAGCAGTCGTGCCTGGTTTATGCTCCCTGGCTCTGATAGCTGCTGCTCCCCTGACCAGCAAGCCCCAGCGTGTCCTGCACTTTGCAGAAGCCCCTCCGTGTTGACAAAGTGCTCGCTGCCCCTCCCATGCCTCCCTTGCTTCTCAGCCTCTTTGCCCCTCTTCTTACTCCCAGTCTTCCTCTTGCCTTCCCCCCAGCTCTGCGATTCCCCATCAGTGCTGTCCCCTGGAGCTTTCAGTCATGACAGGGATGTCCTCTCTATGCCATCCACAGGGCGGCCTGTGGCTGTGTAATTGATCATCTCATTAGACATAGAATCTTCATTCTTTACCGTCAGGACTAGATACCCCGCCTGGTCCTTTCTGCCTGGTGTCTGAGCACAGCTCGTAAGGGGGTGCTGTCACCCCCTCTCTCTCCATCGAGGGGATTATTCAATGATGAGAGTGGTGTAGTTCTCTGGCTCATCCCCCCACCACACCCTCAGCCCCATAAACTCCTGCACACGCCTGCCCTCTTGGTGGTTATTACCTTACTTGCCTACTATAGTGGTTGCAGGGATTTTCAAAATGAATATACGTGAATCACTTAGAGCAGTTTCTGACACGTAGTGAACACTCAGTAAGCGCCAGCTACTTTTACCAGCTAGTCACAGCATTCCCTCATCTGTGTTCTGGTTTCACTGCGTTCCATCTAGCACCTACTCCTGTTTCCATGCCTGCATTTTTAGCTTGCAGAAGCTGCATTTCTCCTTGGAGGACAGAAAAAAATTGTCTTATTCACCTCTGTGTCCCCAGTTACTACTTTTGTACCTGTACGATAGAAAGCCCGGGAGCGGGCCTTGAATGAATGAGAGGCTGAGTGAGGGAAAG
>NW_006203868.1:1400305-1404947 GCF_000334495.1 Tupaia belangeri chinensis
GCTGGACACCTTGACGAGGTTCCAGCTTTCCCAATCCCCAGGCTCATCTTCCATCACTTTTCTCTTCTGGAAGATAAGGGGCTTGGACAAAATGAGCTTCCTGAGTCCCTCCATCTCTGCATGTTTTAAACTCAGATCAGAGAGAATGGTGGGGTTTTGTCTGGGGATAAGAAGCAAGGTGTGGGCAAAAGGAGAGGGCCCAGTTACAGGGGCCTGAGGTTGAAGGAGTCCACACCAACCCATCTCACCTCATGGGTCCACGTGTGGTCTTGACAGTCCCCACGGTGGGAGGTAGCAGAGCCTGCCCTGCTCTGTCTCGGCCCAGAAAACTGTGCCACTGGAAACCTTGGAGAGACTGTGGTGCCCAGGGACTCTCATGCATCTGTTCACAGTACTCGAGACCTGTTCACTGTGGAACACCAGGACCCCAGGAGCCAGTTACTATGCCTGGAAGCCACCAGTCCTTGGCACCTTAGCCTCTAGAGGTCATTGTAGGAAGGGTGCTTTAAGAGCTCCCTGGGAGCTGCAGGATGTGGGCTATCCAGGGCTTAGAGTTGTCAGATAAAACACAAGGTGCCTAGCTAAGTTTGAATTCCAGATAAACCATGAAAACATTTTTAGCATAAGTCCAAATGCCATAATGTTCTGAGGACACAGCTACTCAGCAGGCCAAGGCCACATGGGAGGCCAGGGTTCAGTTCTTGGCCCACTCTAAAAAGCCAAGGATGCACTGGTGCACACTCACTGTCCAGCTACTCAGGAGGCAGAGGCAGGAGGATCCTGACAGTGAGACACATTCTAAAAACACACCACACATACACATGTGTATTTTAGGGTAATTATGCCCATTTCCACCATCTTTGAGACATACTTCTACTGAAAGTTATTCATTATGTATTTGAAATTCCAATGTATTGGGGCATCTGGCACTTTTATTTGCTAAATCTTTTGAGAAAGGACAGAAGGGGTTGGTCATTCCTCTCTGTGGATATGTTCTGGCCACGCCTCCTCCTCAGCCTCTAGAAGGTCTCGATGGGAACTAGACTTCATGAGCTATAAAGGGATCATTAGAATTAAATGGCTCTCCGGTAAAGTGAGGCTGGACGCTGTATTCATTTCCCATTGCTACTATGACAAATCACCGCAAACTGACTAGCTTAAAACAACGCAGACTTATTATTTTACAGTTCTAAAGGTCAGTAGTCGGAAAGTCAAGGTACTGACAGAGCTGTGTTCCTTCCTGGGAAAAGCCATTTTCTTGCCTTTTCTAGCTTCTAGAGCTGTCCACATTCCTTGGCTGGTGGTCCCCTTCTATCTCCAAGCCTGGCAGTGGCCCATGTCTTTCCCACATTACGTTACTCCTGACATTGTTTCTTCTGCTCCCTCTTCCACATTAAGGACCCTTATGATTACATTGGGTTCACACAGATAATTTTTAAAAAATTGTATCCTAGGATCAGTTAATTAGAACCTTAATTCTATCTGTACTCTTTTTTTTTTTTCTTAGAGGTGTTTTTTTTTGTTTTTTTTGTTTTTTTTGTTTTTTTTTTGCCATAGGGGGATGTGTGCTCAAGAGAGAGAGAGACAGTTAGAGGGAAGGTGGGAAATCACCCTTCGGGGGGGATGGCCATGCCACAATTCCTTCTTCTCCATTTTCCTGCTGGGATCTTGGGCACTCACGCACACATGCCTGACACAAGTTTGAAGCCACCAGATCCAGGACAAGAATCGCAGCAACCAGCCAAGGAGTTCAGTGATGTAGCCACTACGCTACCTGCTGACCCCCAGCTGTACCCTTAATCCTTTTGCTGTATAATGCAGTGTATTTACAGGTTCTGGGGCAGCAGGCAGACATTTGGGGGGAAGGAAATGTAGACTTCGGGGAGGTTTCCAGTGTTGTCTCTCTTCCCTGCAGTTTGCTTATGGAGTCCCGGACCTGGTGCTGAAGGACATTGCCTGCAGTGAGGCCCTCCTGGAGCGCTTTATCATCTTTGACCAGCGATGGGGGGCACAGACTGCGCACGATGCCTTATGCTCCCTGTCCCAGGGCACGCTGCAGTGGATAGAGGACACGCTGTATGCCAACGTGGACTTCTTCAAGCTCTTCCATGTGGTAAGAGAGGGGTTTAGCCACTCAGCCCTTGGGAGGAAGTTGAGTCCTGGGGCAGCCAGGCCTGGTGGAAGGCCATGGGGGTGTGTGGGACCCATGAAGTGACATCGTTAGGGCATGAGCCTGGTATTCAGGACAATCCTTGAGGAAGCTCCAGGTTCCTAAGGCCCGATAAATCTTGACTGCTATTTCTAGAACAGACTGAGGAACTTGGGAGTCAGTATTAGGTTCATCATTAAGTGTGGTTCTGGCAGCTTTGTGTCTGCTCCAAATGGGGTAAGCGCTCTGCACCTTCTCTAGCAGCAAGGTGAAGGAAGAAGGTCTGGTTTGACTCCCTGTCCTACCATTTCCTCCTTGGTGATCGGGGCAAGATATTTAACCTTTCTGGCCTCATTACTCAAATATATGAGGAGACTTTAAAAAGTAGATGAAAAAAATGGAATTATAGTCTGTGTTTCTTTTGGTACAAAAATTTTTGAAGTCCATGCAATGTGTTTTCATAATACTCATGTTGCCTGAACTTTTTGAAGACCCCTTGTAATACTTTATAGACCTCAGAGCTTGCTGTTTCTTGACAAAAAAGAGTAACAGAGAAAATATTATAGTCTCAAAACTCTGGACAGCCCTGACGTACTCTACCCTCTGTTCTTGACCTGCATCTCAGAAAGACTGCTGGGGGCCTGATAATGCCACCTCCTTTGGTAGAAGGACGAGAGATTACGTAAAGGGGGTGGGGAGCAGAGGTTCTCAAACTGCAAGTGTGTTATCGTCATCGGGGAAGCTGGTAAAAGAAGCGAGTTCTAAATCTCCCACTCGCTTGGAGTCTCTGATTCAGGAGAACTGAGCTGGGCCCAGACCGTGCCCCGTTATCTTAGGTGACACTGGTAGAGGTCATTACAGGCCACACTTCTAAACACTCAACATCAGAATCCTTCACAGAAGACGACATATGTAATATTTCTGGCGTTAGATTATGTTTTTTTCTTTTGCCTACATTTTAATTCCTGGAACTGCACTGTGGGGAGTGTCAGTCACTGAGAATTTGAAGTTTGCCTTTTTGTTTGTTCTCTCATGTCCCAGAAATCCCACTCTCAGCTTGTCTTTAAAAGCAAGCTGGAGGCTTTTAATAAATGAAACAAAATAAAACAAGACCCTACAGTGTCTGGCTGAGTTCACGCTTAATCTCTTTCAAAGTATGACTTTCCCTTGGAAAGCTACTCTACAGTTTTCCCAGCTCATCAGGATGGGCCTCCAAAGTGGCTTAGAAAGGTCAGGACCTAGGAATGCCACCAGCACTGAGAGCCCCGGACGCTGAGAAGGGTCTCCTAGCTCCCCACACTGCAGGGAGAATAAAGCTATGTGGTCCACATGCCTCTTTCCAAAGTTTGGAAAGGAACTGGATTTAGACACACATCTTGGTTTGTTTTCAGAATCAGATAGAAGAGTCAGGCGACGCAGATACGCTGTTCTGAGCAGCCGCCACGGCGCAGCCAGGAGAGTGCCCGTATCTGCAGAGCCATGAGGGCTGCCTGCCTGGCGTGCGGTGTCCCTGGGCTCAGGGGTCAGCATGCCTGAGCTCCTGTCACTGCGAAGGGAGCGGGGTCATGCCTCTTCTTGAAGCACCTTACCCACTGGTATGAGCAAAGTTACCTCCTAGGGCACAGCCATCAGTTCCAGTGACAGTCCCGGGTGTAGCATGATAAACGGACTCCTGGGCAACACTTTCCATTAGGAACTAGACCTAAAACTCGGGCCACCAGCTTTAGAATTTTTATCCATCACACAGGAAAGACCAGAGGTTTGTCCTTTAACTCTCACATGCTACTCTGCCATGTGCTGAAGTTCAGAAACCAGGGGCTAACCAGGCCGGCTGCCCTCGCTGACCTCAAGTGGGTCCTGTGTGCTCACTTGCCACCCCTCGTGGGTGGGTCCCCACAGTCAGCCCTGCGTTGGCACCTTGCCTCCCTGTATGAGAGTCTGTGCCACAGCAGGTCTCTGCCTGGGCCAGGCACTATGCTGAAGCCAAGGTTCTGGCCGTGAGCCCCCCCACTCTCATAGATCTCAGAGTTAGACCTGAGGCAATTGAACAGGCTTAAAAAAGACCAACACTGGGCCTAAGCGATGGTGCAGAGGTAAAATGCAATGCTCTGCAAGTCAAGCCCACATGGGGAAGTTCTCAGTTCAAGTCCAAAGACCTCCCTGAGTATGCCAGGCACATCCCTTGCCCATGTGGCTGGCCGAGGCTGCAGGTGAGTTGTGGTGTCAAGACCCTGTTGAGGGGGACCAGCAGTTGGCATAATGGCTATGTCACAGGACTCCCACGTAGTCGACCACGGTTCAAGTCCTGGACATAACGGCTTAAACTCATGCCAGGCACATGTGCGTGTGTTCCCAAGATCCCAAGAGGAGAATGGAGGAGAAGGGATTGTGGCATGGCCATCCCTCCTGGGGGGTGATTTCTCACTTTCTGTCTCCCTGTCTCTCTCTATCTCTCTGGCGAGCGCACGCGCCCTATAGCAAAAACCTCTCAAA
>NW_006203868.1:1405002-1406074 GCF_000334495.1 Tupaia belangeri chinensis
AGAAAGAAATAAATAATCTTAAAAAAGATCTTTAAGGGGCCGGCAGGTGGCATGGTGGTTAAAGGTGCAGGATTCCCACATGGTCGACTGTGGTTTAAGTCCTGGACCTGGAGGCTTGCTTTCTCACTTTCTGTCTCTCTCTCTCTCACTCTGTCCCTCTCTGGTCAAATTTAAATAAACAAATGAATAAATAATAAATAAAGTTAAATAAAATAATTTTTTAAAAAAAGATCTTTAAAAAGAAAACAGCAACACCAGTAATGTTTGCCCACTAGAGCAGTGGTTCTTAGGCTTGGTTGCCAGTGGACAATCTAGTCCTCTCCTGGAGGGCTTTTAAAAATCACAAGCAAGTAGAGAGCCAGCCAGTGATGAGGTAGTTAAGACAGCCGGAGCCCACATGACTGCATGATTAGAGTTCCAGACTTAGTGGCTTAAAAACATGTCAGGTGTGTGTACTTGCGTGCCCAGAATTCCTGAAGAATGGAGAAGGGATTGTGGAGTTGCCAACCCCCCTGGGGAATGATTCTCACTTTCTGTCTCCCTCTCTTTCTCACTCCCTGGCAAGCGTACGTATCTTCTAGCAAATCAAAAAACAAAACAAACATGTGGGAGGGGGGCAACCCCATGGCCTAGTGGTTAAATGAGCCAGGTCCCACATGGTTGCCATTGAAGTCCTGGCCCCAGCAGCTTGAAAACCACACTGGGCTCATAGGCATATGTGCCCCAAATTCCAACAGAATGGAGAAATGGAGGAGAAGGGATTGCTGCATGACTATAGCCCATCAAGGAATGATTTCTCCTTTTCCTCTTCCTCTCATTCTGTTTCCCTGTCTCTCACCGGGAAGTACATATATCCTCTGGCAAATAAAATAAAATGTAGGAGGAAAAAAAAAAAACCTACAAATGAGCCTAGCCTGATGGGACAGTTGGAAGCAAACTAAACTGCAGTGCTGGAAGCCACATGGTCAACCATGGGTTTGGATCCCTGGCTGCTAAAGACACACCAGGTACCCAAGATCCTAAGGAGCCGAGGGCTACAGGGAGGGGGTCATGGTGTGATGAGACCCTCTTT
>NW_006203868.1:1406187-1423214 GCF_000334495.1 Tupaia belangeri chinensis
GGGTGTAGCCTGGACTTCAGTGTTTTTTAAAAGCTTCCCAGAAAACGTCAGTGTCTAGCCAGAGTTGAGAATCACTGACCTAGAACATGGGAGTTTTATTTACAGTCTCCTTGTCTGTAGGCCAAGCACCATAACAATAGTAGCCCAAATGCTTTGGAGGCTTCAAAGCACTTTCTTTGATCACCCATAAGGCCAGGGTGTTGTAGGGATACAGTCCCCTCCCTTCTCTTAACGACACTGGTGACTTCCCAAGCCTGGACTGGACCTAGAGACTACTTGGAGGAGAAACCCCTGTGGATATGGGCCTTGGCTGGTCTCTGAGGACTTCCCTGCACGTACTCTTACTTCTGCTTCGATCTCTGTGGGGGAAAGACCTGACCCAGAAGGTCTCAAAGAGGACAAACACCCTGCCTAGTCTTCTGGTACCCTTGAAATGTGCTTTTCCATTTGAAAAAATGGATACAGTGCCTAAACATTAAAATCATCATCATAATAAGTAAATAAATAAATTAGTAAAGAAACCTGAAAGAAATGCCAGCATTAAGATGAGCTTTGCCCCTACTGCTCGTGTGCCCAGGCTATGGGTGTTTTTAGAGAACTGATCCCTGGGGCCAGCATAGGAAGGCTCAGGGCAGACCCCCGGCCTCTGAGAGGACAGCGAGCCAGGCAGGGGCTGCTCAGGCCAGGGAGGGGCCTCGCTGGGACGAGGCTGTTATTGCAGCTGGTTGGCCGGCAGCCACGCTCAGCTCCAGCCCAGCGCCGTGCCTTCTGTTCTCCGGGGCTGGTTCTCAGACGCACGTAGGCCAGTGCATAAATAAGGTTTTACTAAATGTCAAGTCAGTTCTCGTTAACAAAGAAAGAGGCAAAATCTCTGTAAACCAGTGTGACAGCATCTGCCCCTGTTGTGTAAGGAGCTGGGGTTGTGGGTGGGGTGGGGGGTGCAACCTAGAAGACATGGGAACCTGTAGAGCTTAGAGAACCAGAGAGGGAGGTTTGGGGTTGCACCAACTGGGACCAGCTGTGTTTTTCCTCTGTCTCTTGGAGATCAGAAGTGAGTGTTGTCATCCTCAAATAATCCAAATGCAATATCCACGGCTTTACTCCACCCTGCCCAGCCCTGGGTGAACACTCATGCACACATGCTCACACACTATTACACATACTCACTTGCAGCGTGCACGCGTAAGATTTAGTCCCTTTGGGCTTCACCTTGGTTGACATAGCTTGAAAGAGCTCGTCTTCACCTGTGGCCTTTTCCGGCTTAACGCCCCCAGCTTGAAACCCAGTAGCTCAGCCCTGGGCCCAGGGTATCATTAGTGCCAACACTACCTGAAATGTTTCGCACCTCGTAAAAAAATGGTGTGTCAGTTTCGGGTGAGGGGTTGGGAGGTTTCCCATCTGATCTGGCCCGAGGCGTGCATGCCCCCCTCCTCGGCCCCCTACGCCATCCTTCCTGTTTTCTCTCCAGCTCTGGTGCGCAGCTTTGAAATCTTGCTGAGAAGCAAATCTGTCCCTTCTGCGTTGAATGTTTATTTGTGGAAGTTCGGCAGGGGAACCGAGGCGGGTGCCAAGACCTGCCATACTGCTGGGAAATCTGAGTTTCCCCCCTCCCCCTTCTCAATGGATGTTGATAGAGGAAATTTGGCCTCCTCGGCATTTTGGCTCATGGTTTTCCCCTTCGCAAATGCTTCCAGCGAGGCATGATTCAGCGCTCTTTCCTTTCCCTCTACTGCTACGCGGCTGTGGGTCTGCAGTTTCTGACTTCGGATAAGCTGTGCCTCTCAGAGCGCCGGTTCCAGTGAAGAAAGACCCAGTGCTGGGGATCTGACTGCAGGCTCCTGTGAATGTCCCGCTTCGTTCTCGGCTTTGCTCCCGAATTCCTGAGTTGTTGGGAATAAACAGGGTGGACTGCCCGCTGCCCAGTGAGAGCCAGCCATGGGGGAAGTTTGTTCCATTTCAGCGATGTGTTTCCATTTTTGGATGGGTGCGGCAAAGGCCTCTCGAAAAGCCCCCACGTTGCCAGGATTTTTCAGTGACTGTCCCCCCCCCCTTTTTTGAGAGGTTTTTGCTACAGGGTGTATGCACTCGCCAGAAAGACAGAGAGAGACAGAGAGACAGAAAGCGAAAAATCACCCCCCCCCCCAGGGGGAATGGCCACGCCGCAGTCCCTTCTCCTCCATTCTCCTTTTGGGATCTTGGGCACGCATACACACGCACCCGGCGTGAGTTCTAAGCCACCGGGTTCGGGACTCAAACTGCGGTTGACTACATGGGAGTCCAGCGACATAGCCATTATGCCAACTGCTGGTCCCAGTGCTGCCCCTTTAGTGACTTAACTTTGTGACTTCGTCTCTCCCTATTTCTCGATGGGGCTATTAACTTTCTCCCACTATTGCATGAAGGTTTGAGGGGAGAAAAGATGGACTCAGTGCCAGCACAGGGCTGGGGGAGATGGCACAGGGCTGTTGGGTGGAAACAAAACTAAGTCAGGAAGGAGGTTTTTTTGGAAACTTTTAAGCAAGTAGATTTGACTTACAGTATTAGTATTCATTCTGCCCACAACTACACAAATCTGTGCCTGTTATGATCAAGCTTTTCCTAGGCGATAGATTTTGTTTAAAAACAAACAGAAAAGAGGGTACCAGAAAAGGAACCCAGAAAAAGATAGAGAGAAAGGGAGAGGGGGAATGCACCTCCTGTGAGGCGTGGTCATGCCACAGTCCTTTTTCCCTTTTCTCCTCCTGTTAGGATTTGGGGCACACGCTTGCCCTGGCATGTTTTTCAAGCCCCCTGGGTTGGTTACTCAAACTGTAGTCAGCCACAATGGGATCTGGCTCCCTTAACCATTAGGTTACTGGGGTTACCTAACTGGTTTTGGAGTTTTGGTTTTTCAGTTTATTTATTTATTTCCTTTATGGGAAAAAGACAGACAGAAAGGCACCCCTGACAGGGTCTCCCCACGCTGCGATCCTCCCCCGGCTTCCCAGCCTTCCAGCCAGTCAGCATCAGACTGGCTGGGAATGTGAACCTCGGGACTTCCACTGTGGCTCCCGTGTCACACCTGTGCCACTGTGGTTGGGGCCACAATTACATTGCTTCTAAGAAGGATTTTGACTTCCGATATTTCTCATTTCTACAGAATAGTTGCTTTTTATAGGTCAGGATGGCCTTTAAGAATCCAGCAATGGCTCTAAATCTTTTCCCTAGAGAAACGTAAATTCACATAGACCCATTGGGGATGGGGGCTCATGGATCCCGGAAGCCAGACCCCGGGTTGAAACTTTCCTGCCTACCGCTACCACTTGTCCTTTCCTGCAAGGTCTCAGTGCAGCTGCAGCTTCTTCCTTAACTCTCCATGAAGGAAGCAGCACCTCCCACCTACCATCAAGGGACCCAGTGGTTAGAGAATTGGAGGCCCAGCAGCCCCTGGGCCCTCACGCATCTCCTGATGGTTGGAAGACTGGCTCCTGGCTCTGGAGCAGCCCCAGAGTTGCTGCTATTTAAAGGGAATCTCAGCCTCCTCATCTGTAAAATCCCTAAGACCTGGCTACATATCTTACAGGATTGTAGTGAAATTCACATTAGAGATGGAAAAGCAGTTTGAAAGAAAGCACATTGCTCTTACGAAAGCAAGAACACAACTGCTTTGCAGAGGCTCCCTCTCCTCCCCCATCTTCTCCTTCCTCAGACCCCTGGGACTAGGAGGAGGTCTGTCTCAGGGAGTGACCTTTCGTCTGCCCCTAGATTCCAAGCTCAGTTTTGCTTTCATCAACCACAGATACCGGGAGGGAAGTCACTGCAGAGAAAAAGGCCTAGTTTCTGTTGAGCCAAAGAGAGTGCCATAACTTGTCTGTTCACATACCCAGAGCCCACCCCCGGGTTCAGACGCACTGCGTGCTCCGGTGCTGGAGACAGCATGTCTCTGTGGCCTCTCCCAGTAGAGAAGTTTGGCACGTCCTCCCTCTCCCCCCAAGTGGTTGAGTCTGAATTCTCCACTCATGACGCATTTCCTAGCACTCAGGGTGTCCCCTCCTGGTGGCCCCTCACCACTGAAGCCGGTTTCCTCTCTTTTCATCTGATGCTTAACAACTGTCAGGTTGCAACAAACACGCTTCAAATCCACAGTCTCCCGGTTGCCTAGCAACTACTTCCCTCCCGGATGAATCTGGGCTTCCTGTAGCAGCAGCCCAGGACTCCCCCATTCTGTCTGTCTGGGGTTTTGCTCATCTGTGTTCTCTCTTTGGTCTGGATGCTTTCAAGGCAGCAGTCCAGACCTTGCTCTAGAACCTTCCAAAGCCCCCAAAGGCCGTGTCATCTCCTGCAGAGATATTTGTAACCTGAGGCTACCCATCCAGTTAGAAATGAATACTCTCCTAGATTTCTCCTTTGACTCACAGAATGTAAAACAAAACATTGGACTCTTTCACGTGCTGGTACAGTGACTGCTGTTCCATTAACCACCGGACTGAAAGCATCAGCAGAGACTGCTCAGACAAGGTCCTTTGGGACAAGAAGTGCTTTATTCTCCCTTAAGACAAAAGCAAAGTTGCACAGTCTCAAAGGAGACACATTTTTCTGTCCCCTAAGGACCCAGTTAAAGGTCTCTTGGGGCCAGAATCTTCTTGGTCAATGACCTCCTATCAATTTCTTATGCACAGGATCAAGGTACAGGGACCCCTCAGACCAGCCACAGTGGAGAGAGACACGGACCCCTTCTACTGCCCTATTTGTATATCCGGTCTGCCTTGAGAGCCCCAATCATGGCTGAGTCCAGTTATGCCATGAAAGCGTTATTTTGTATTTTGGAAATTGAGAAAACTTGTTTGGCATAGGAAACAGTGGTCTGAGTGTGTGTGTGTGTGTGTGTGTGTGTGCACACGTGTGCCTGTGTGTGCCTGCGTGTATATGTGATAACACTGCCATTTTAGTTTGTGATCTTTTTTTCCAGAAACGTTTCCCCATATTCATTAAAATAAACTTATAGTCACTCCAGGTTCTTTTGGCAAGAATAAGTCATGCAAATTTGAATAATGGGGCAGGGAACCAAAGGAAAAGGGCAAATTATGTTATTATTTATAGCAACCTCAGCCACACCGCTAGTGGACAAGCCTGCCGTATGGAGGGCTCGCTAGGGGCCAGGTTCTGTTCAGAGATGGAAGTGGGATCTAAGACAAAGGCGTGAGTCCAAGACGCTCCTTATTCACCATCTCCCGAAAAGAGCTAGCAAGGGAATTGCAGTTATAATGCTAGGCACAGAGCTGGAACTTAGCAAGTGCTGGCTTAATGAGCAGTATTAAATTCTCGGCAAGACTGGAAAAGCAAGTATTAACCAAACTCAAAAAGGCGTCCTTCTCCTCTGAACGCCAGGTCTTGTTCTTATCTAGCTATCCCCCAGCCACTCTCTCTTGCTGCCTTCCCTCACGTTCCTCTCTCCACCAGGAATTCCTGGCCCTCCCTTTCTATCCAGACACTGCCCTCACCCTTGCAGTCATCAACTTATCTCCTTACGAACCTCAGCTTTGGTGTCACTTCTCCATCCCCAGGTGGAACTGATCACTCCCTCCCTAGAGGTCAGCATCATGTCTGGAGGAGATGTCGCTCGTGGAAACTAAGGCATCAATAGACTGTCTCTTTTCTGCTCGATTATAGTTTATTTACCCACTAATACAGAACACATTTACTGAGCATCCTCTGTATATCACGCCCTGAAGATAGAAAAACGAAACAGGGCTGGGTCCACAGCACAGTGGTAAGGCACTGCTGAAGAGAAGCTGGATCCCGTCTGCTCACCATGGTTTACATCACCAGCCTGGGCTGGCCCCATAGCCTAGTGGTTAACAGGTCTAGATCCCACGCGGCAGATCCCAGTTTCAGTCCCTGACAAGCAGCCTGAAAAAACACATAAGGCACGTGTGCACGTGTGCCTCGAATCCCAACAGGATGGAGAAACGGAGGACAAGGGATGTAGTACAACCATGTCCCACTTGGGGATGTCCCCCCCCCCGTCTCTTTCTCTCTGGCATGCACAAGCACCCTCTGGCAATTAAAAAGTAAAATAAAGGGGCCAGCAGTTAGCGTAGTGGTTAAGGCTCTGTACTCCCCCATAGTCGACCCCGGTTCAAGTCCCAGATCCAAGAGCTTGAAAATCAAGCCAGGTGCATGTGCTCATCTGCCCAAAATCCTGAGAAGGGAATAGAGAAGAAACTTCTATGAGGCCATTGCACCTGGGGGGATGATTTCTCACTTTCCCTCTCTCTGTCTCTGTCTTTTTCCAGCAAGAGCATGTACCCTATGGCAAAACAACTTTAAAATATTTTTCTTAATAAAATAAGATATCTAGTCTAGTCAACCTAAAATATACTGGGCACACATGCAAGTGCCCACAATCCACTGGGCAGGAGGACTGGAAGGAGGGAATCGCGGTGTGACCACACCCTGGGGGAGGTACCCTGTGGACGGTACTTCTCGCTCTTTTACTCTCCTTCATGCTCTGCTTCTCTCTCACACACACACTCACATGCACACACTCACTCTGTTATGAACAAAAAAACCTTTTAAATTTTAAAAAGATTCCAGAACCAAAATAATGCCTAGCCCTATGCTCAATGAGCTAACGGTCTGGTGGGGAGACAGATACATTAAAACATAAGAGCAAACAATGTAGAAACGAGAAGTAAATACACCGAGAATTGTAGGAGGAGCTAGGAGGGACATCTCACCCACGGTGAAGGACGACAGGGAAAGCATGGTTGGGGGACAGAAGGCTTCCTGGAGAAGCTGAGATGGGTTCAGACGAGCCGACTCTGACCAGTACGAGTAGGGTAAGGATGAAGTGGGATGGAATGGGTCAGCCATTTTATCCATTAGTCCCTAAAGTGATCAGCATAGTGAGCCATGAGCTTTGCAGAAGGCTGCAAAAATGTCTGAGACTTGGAGTTAAAAAACTTTGGTTCAGAGGTCAGCAGGTGACATAGTGGTTAAGGTGCTGGATTCCCATGTGTTTGACTGTGGTTTGAGTCCTGGACCCTGCGACTTGAAACTCGCACTGGGCAAACATGCCCAAAACCCTGACGGGAGAATGGAGAGGAACGTACTGTGGCATGGTCATCCCTCTGGGGGTGGAGGTGACTTCTCGCTTTCTGTCTCTCTGGTGAGTGCACATGCTCTATAGCAAAAATCTTTCAAAAAAACCAAAAAACCTTTAGTTCCAAACTAAAAAAAAAGTCTTAGAATTAAAAAAAAATTTTTAAAAATAATTATCTTATTTAACTATATTTATTTATTTTAATTTGACCAGAGAAAGAGTGAGAGAGAGAGAGGGAGAGAGAATAAGAGTGAGAAAGCAAGCTGCCAGGTCCGGGACTTGAACTGCAGTTGACCATGTGAGAGTCCAGCGCCCTTAACCATGATGCCACCTTCTGACCCTATAGAATTAAAATTAATAGATATTGGGGCTGGCAGGTAGCGTGGTGGTTAGGGGCGCTAGACTTCCACATGGTTGACTACGGCTCGAGTCCCGGACCTGGCAGCTTGCTTGACCCTGTAGAATTAAAATTAATAGATATTGGGGCTGGCAGGTAGCGTGGTGGTTAGGGGCGCTAGACTTCCACATGGTTGACTACGGCTCGAGTCCCGGACCTGGCAGCTTGCTATTCGTCTCTCTCTCTCTCTCTCTCTCTCTCTCTCTCTCTCTCTCCCTCTCTGGTAAAATGAAAAATTAATTAATTAATTAATTAAGGTTAAATAAAGTAATACTTTAAAAATTAATAGATAGCAAATTGAATGTTTAAGGGAGGTAGTCTTATTAAACTTTATCAAGTTTAGTATTCGTAAAATGAAATTCAGGGGCCAAGTGGTGGTGCAGCACTACAACACAATGCTCTGCAAAGCCGAGCCGCATGGGGACATTCTGGGTTCTGTCTGAAGAGCTCGCTGCGTACACTACCCCATTGCTAACTTTCCTGGCTGTGTAGTAGGTCGTCCTCCAGGTGGTGTATCCACTGGTGTTTATTGTGGTTGGGCCAGTGTTGGAAGTGGAGACAGCCATAAGGTGGTGGTGAGCATAGGAAGGAATCTAAACTCCACGAGTAGGACCAAGCCCACAGAACTCACACCGCGCTTACCTGTCATGATATGAGACATCACTGGCTACCTCAGACTAGGCGAAGAGTGCAAGGAAGGAAATACATAGGATACCTTAAGAGAGCATGACAGCGGCCAGCAGGTGGTGTGAAAGTTAAGATGCTAGATTCCACGTGGACAACTCCATGATTCAAGTCCCAGACCCGATGGCTGGAAAATTGTGGGGGGGGAGCCAGGAGGTGGCGTGGTAGTTGAGGCACCAGACTCCCACATGGCTGACGGCGGTTCAAGTCCCAGACCCAGTGGTATGCTTTCCCACTTTCCCTCTCTCTTTCTCTCTCTGGTCAAATTAAAAAAAAAAAAATGAAAATGAATAAAATTAAATAAATAATTCTTTTTAAAAAAAGAGAAACGGGACCAGCAGTTGATGTAATGGCTATGTTATTGAACTCCCATGTAGTCAACTGCAGTTCGAGTTCTGGACCCGATGGCTTAAACTCACATCAGGCACGTGTGCACGCGTGCCCAAGATCCCGAGAGGAGAACAGAGGAGAAGGGATTGTGGCGTGGCCATCCTCCCTGGGGGGTGATTTCTTGCTTTCTGTCTCTCTATCTCTCTCTGTCTTTCTGGCGAGCACACACGCCCTATAGCAAAAACCTCTTAAAAAAAAAAGAAAGAAGAAAGAAAGAAAGAAAGAAAGAAAGAAAGAAAGAAAGAAAGAAAGAAAGAAAAAGTCCCGAGAAGAGAATGGAGGAGAAGGGATTGCAGCATGGCCATCTTCCCTGAGAAATAGTTTCTCGATCTCTTTCTCTCTCTGTCTCTCTGTCTCTCTGGTGAGCACCTGTGCCCTGTAACAGAAGAAAGAGAGAGAGAATGGCAGGGCAAGGGTGCGCAGAGACAAAGGCAAAGCAGCATCTAAAACCACCAGAGGACAGTGCGTTCGCACAGGTACTTGCATTAGGGACGAGATTTGAAGAATGAGAAACTAGCCAAGCAAGAAGGATGAAGGGAATGGCATGCTGAGCTGGGGGCTTGAGAGAGACAGGCATGTTCCCAGTGGGGGTGGGATGTAGAAACAACTCCAGTGTGGTGGAGAAGCAGCAGGAGAAACGACTGGAGACAGGGCCAGGCAGCAGCTCATGAAAGGTCATGTTTCTAGCACAAGTGTTGACCTTCTCTCCTGGAGACAGTAGGGAGCCATGGAAGATTTTTTTTTTTTTTGAGAGGGTTTTCGCTATAGGGCGCGTGCACTCGCCAGACAGACAGAGAGAGACATAGAGACAGAAAGCGAGAAATCACCCCCCTAGGGGGGATGGTCACGCCGCAATCCCTTCTCCTCCCTTCTCCTCTTGGGATCTTCGGCATGCACGCACACATGCCCGGTGTGAGTTTTAAGCCACCGGATCCGGGACGCGAACCGCAGTCGACTACATGGGAGTCCAGCGACATCGCCATTATGCTAACTGCTGGTTCCCCAGCCATGGAAGATTTTTTTTTTTTTGAGAGGGTTTTCGCTATAGGGCGCGTGCACTCGCCAGACAGACAGAGAGAGACATAGAGACAGAAAGCGAGAAATCACCCCCCTAGGGGGGATGGTCACGCCGCAATCCCTTCTCCTCCCTTCTCCTCTTGGGATCTTCGGCATGCACGCACACATGCCCGGTGTGAGTTTTAAGCCACCGGATCCGGGACGCGAACCGCAGTCGACTACATGGGAGTCCAGCGACATCGCCATTATGCTAACTGCTGGTTCCCCAGCCATGGAAGATTTTTTTTTTTTTGAGAGGGTTTTCGCTATAGGGCGCGTGCACTCGCCAGACAGACAGAGAGAGACATAGAGACAGAAAGCGAGAAATCACCCCCCTAGGGGGGATGGTCACGCCGCAATCCCTTCTCCTCCCTTCTCCTCTTGGGATCTTCGGCATGCACGCACACATGCCCGGTGTGAGTTTTAAGCCACCGGATCCGGGACGCGAACCGCAGTCGACTACATGGGAGTCCAGCGACATCGCCATTATGCTAACTGCTGGTTCCCCAGCCATGGAAGATTTTTTTTTTTTTGAGAGGGTTTTCGCTATAGGGCGCGTGCACTCGCCAGACAGACAGAGAGAGACATAGAGACAGAAAGCGAGAAATCACCCCCCTAGGGGGGATGGTCACGCCGCAATCCCTTCTCCTCCCTTCTCCTCTTGGGATCTTCGGCATGCACGCACACATGCCCGGTGTGAGTTTTAAGCCACCGGATCCGGGACGCGAACCGCAGTCGACTACATGGGAGTCCAGCGACATCGCCATTATGCTAACTGCTGGTTCCCCAGCCATGGAAGATTTTTGAGCAGAGCAAGTGACATAATTGGATTGGCCTGTTGGGTACCTCAGGCCATAGTGTAGAGAGAAGAGACCAGAGGTGGAGGGACCAGCAAGAAGCCCATTCTGATGCAATATTCTAGCAGAGAAGTGAACGAAGGCAGTCCTAATGAAGGGAGATAAAGATATGGAAAGCATTTACTTAGTATTCATTCATCCAACAATTTAATAATTTTCCATGTAAGAAACCTTGTTTAATTTTTTAAATGATGTATTATAGACTTACTCAACATGTACACTTGAATTCAAAAGCCACTGTCTTAAAACTTAGAATTTGGGACCAGCAGGTGGCATAGTGGTTAAGGGGCTGAACTTCCGTATAATCAATGGTGGTTCGAGTCCTGGACTCAGTGGCTTGAAACACACTGGGCACATGTGTACATGCCCAAAATCCTGAAAAGAGAATGCAGGAGAATGGATTGCAACATGACCATACTCTGGGGGGTAATTTCTCACTTTCTGTCTCTCTGTCTCTTGTCTCTCTAGTGAGCATATGCACCCTGTAGCAAAAATCTCTCTCTAAAACAACTTAGAATTTAGTTCTAAAAGATTCTTATATGTTTAGTGATTCAGTTAGCTTCTATGATGAGCAAAATCAATCAGGACTTGAATTTGGTTTCCAGAAACAAGATTTCATATCAGTCTCTGAGACTTGGAGGCAGCAAACCTGTGGGCTTCCCCACTCCCTGCCAGGGTGCAAAAATGCAGTTTTGAGTTGCTGCATGATCTGGGGCTACACTGCTCTCAATTGGAGGACATGCAAGAGAATTTCTCTGACTTAAAGCTGCGGTGGTAAAGGGAAGGTGCCGTAACTGCTGAATCTCCCAGGGAGTCGTGCTGAATAGAGGAAGAGGCCTCCCTGAAAAGGACATAGAGGCAGAAGGACCCGAGCAATGAAAGAAAGCCCAGCAGTGTCTGCACAGCCCCGGGGTGAGCAGGTGGCCACCCTCCGCAGCAGCTTGCCTTACACCCCTGCAGCTGCACGCACGCTGTTTGCCTTCCTCCAGGAGTCTTGTTTGGTGTCACTAAACCAGCAATCAGAACCACTTTGACGTACTTAATGTCACCATGAAACTATTTGTGATTGACTAGCTCAGCAGGGTGATTTGGAATAAGGGCCTTTGATTTTCTCAATTACATAAAAGAATTTGGTTTCTGAAAACAATCTTGCAGTAAAGGTCCTGTGATCAGAAAGAAGGGAGGGAATGTTTTCAAGAGTTCAGGAGATCACATAGCGCCAGTCAGCCTTGGCATGGGGGTTAAGGTGGCTGGATTCTCACATGGCTGGCTGCACAGTTCAAGTCCCAGACCCAGAAGCCTATAATATGGGCTGGGCCTATGTGCATGCCCAAAGTCCTGGGAAGAAAATGGAGAAGGGATTGTGGAGTGGCCATTCCCCAGGCGGGTGCGTCCTCCCTTTCCCTCTCATCTCCCAATCTCTGTCTCTGGTGAGTGCACATGTCCTGTATCTGATTTTTAAAAAGAGAGAGTGAAACAGAGATCATATAACACTTGGTATGTATATAAAAATACATTATATATATATATATATGTATATATTTTAAACTTTTTTTTTCCTATCAATTACAGCTTCCCACACTCCTAGACAGTGGTTCTCAAGGTATCAACCTGAGATCCTGGGGAGGAATATTATCTGATATGTCACCAAGAATTCAAGAGGTAAGCAACCTGATGATAGTAATTATAATTTCATTATGTCTTTCTGCCATTTTATTACATTTAATATGTCAAGTAATTCAATTGGACTTTACAACTGTTCAAGGAGTACATTTGATCTTTACATTGATTGAGTAATTTCTGTTTCTTTTTTTTTTTTAAGAGGTTTTTGCTATAGGGCACGTGCGCTCACCAGGAAGACAGAGAGAGACAGAGAGACAGAAAGTGAGAAATCACCCCCCCAGGGGTGATGGCCATGCCGCAATCCCTTCTCCTCCATTTTCCTCTCAGGATCTTGGGCATGTACACACATGCGCCTGGTGAGTTTAAGTCGCTGGGTCTGGGACTCGAACCGCAATCGACTTCATGGCAGTACAGCGACATAACCATTACTCTAACTGTTAGTCCTGAATGAGTCATTTCAAAGCACCTGTTCATATCCTAAATTATCTACACTGCTAGATATGAGGCAAAAAGAAAGGAACCATCCTTCTGATTTCACACAGAGAAAGAAATACCACAGGAAATAAGCGGCTTGCCTGGTATGGCCCAAAGCACCAGAGGACTTAACAACTGAATCTGAGACTTTCTAGTATTGAGGAGATTGACCATTTCATTACTGTCTTAAAATCCACATAGATAGATGCCACCAATGATAATAGCACATCCATAGACAGTGCTTATAGGCATGATTCTAAGTGCTTTCCCTAAAACATCAACTCATCCCCCCAAAATTATTAACCCCTTGTGTTGTTTTATAAAAGATGTGCACATTTTTTTTTTTTTGAGAGGTTTTTGCTATAGGGCACATGCACTCGCCAAGAAGACAGACAGAGAAAGAGAAACAGAAAGCAAGAAATCACCCCCCAGGAGGAATGGCCACACTGCAATCCCTTCTCCTCCATTCTCCTCTCGGGATCTTGGGCACACACACACACATGCATCCGGTGTGAGTTTAAGCCACCGGGTCCGGGACTCAAGTTGCAGTCAACTACATGGGAGTCCAGTGACATAGCCATTACGCTAACTGCTGGTCCCAAAACATGTGCACATTTTAACTAACATCTATAGCGCAAGTCTTTTATATAGAAAGTGATTCTTCTATTCAGTAAAGAGGTGCTGGGGACGTGAGCTGATGACAGATGGCACTGCCCTAATGACATCCACAGTCCAACAGAGAAGAGATATGTGAAATAAACAAGTCCCTCCAAGTATGAGTACTATGAAAAAGAGGCAAAGGTGAAACATAATCTTCCCCCAACTTTTTCCCCCTTCAATATTCCCAGCTGACTGAGGCTCAGCCAACTTGGAAAACTGCGTGGCTGGAATCTGTCTTTATAAAACTGAACTCAGCCTGGCATGAGCATAGCATAAGCACTGTGCAGGGAAAGTCAGAGAAGGGCCCATTGGACCGGCGGCCCCCTGTGGCAGTGGGAGTCTCTGTCAAACATTCTTGTCTTCATAGCATTTAAAAATTCCTACCAGTATAATGGGGTTAAAGTTGATAGAGAATGTAAACAAGTCTTCAAAACATATCAACACTCACAATTCTGCATGGGAGTTTCAGAAGTTTCCTTGTTTATCCAGCTAGCAAGTCAAAGCACTTTGTGAACTAGGCTAAAGCAGTTTATATTCATCGATATTAGACTTGACCCTAGAACAGCTCCTTCATCTCCAAGTGCTTTGATTAAATGGGCAACGTAATAATGGTAATGACCCCTTGCAAGACTGTCACAAGACTCCCTGTTGTTGAAGCAATTTGAGATCCTAACTTCACTGTGGAAGCGTGGACTGTGATTACAGGCGTGACTCGCTGAGTAGATTCTACCTGGTCCTCATCAGTTTCAGAGGGCGAGTGTTGGCATGTGGACAAGAGGGATGGCAAGCAAACAGCACTTACTGCAGCAGGAGAGCTGTTTTCAGTCTCACTTGATTGAATCCTAATGGTTTTATACATTTTCGAGTGCCTCTGAGAGTGAGTAATAAGGTGTAGTGGGAAATAAATGCAGCATTGTTTTTATTTTGTATTTTCCCATAAAGCAGAGCCAATGGCATCATGGAGCCTAGACTCTGGCAGCCCTCAACTTAGTCCGGAGTAATACAGAAATGCCTTCAAAGGACAAAGCCAGTGAGTGCTGCCACCCCATGGAGAGGAGAAGATCGTCCCTTCTTAGGTGGCACGAAATTTAAAAGGTGTTTTTACAAAAACGGAGGCTTCACCTGTTCTGTATTTGCTAGGGTCTTAAAATACACACACACACACACACACACACACACACACACACACTGAAACTACAAACCACACACTTGAGGACAATGGAAAAGCTTACATTTGCTAAAATGAAGCTGATAAGATAATTTTTCAAATATAAGAAGCTAAATTTGGAACTGTTTGGCCAGGAAAGTTTTCTCTGACTTTGCCTTTCTAGAACACAGCTATTCCCCATCATTTTATTTCCTGATTTCTTCCCAATAGCCGCATCTTGGTAGGATACCAGACTCAAGGACTTGCTTGCAGTAAAGTAGTCTCTGCATTTCCCACGGACACACTCCCAAGGAATTCGAATAAAGGGACTGAAAGAAGAGAGGTGATAGTAAAATGCTTTCAGAGTCACTCTTTGGTTTTCTTTCAGGTTCATTCTAGTTTTCTCCTGAGAAGATGGTAGTAGGTTTTAGGTTTTCTTTTTTGTTCTTCATAACTAGGTTGCTGAGAATATGAATGTATTCTTTTTTTTTTTTTTTTTTTTTTTGTTTGTTATTTTTTTTTTTTTTTAGTTTGCTATAGGGCGCACGTGCTTGCCAGAGAAAAGAGAAAAAGAGATAGAAATTGAGAAAGCACCCCCAAGGCAGATGGCCACACTGAAATCCCTTGTCCTCCATTCTCCTCTTAGCACCCTGGGCACACACGCACACATGCCCAGCATGTTTCCCAAGCTTTTGGGTCCAAGACAAACCACACAGCTGACTATGTGGGATCCAGCCACATTAACCACCTCCCACTGGCTGAGCCATGATGTTTTATTTTATTTATTTATTTTTAGAGTTTTTTTTGCCTTAGGACACATGCACTTGCCAGAGAGAGAGAGAGAGACAGTGAGAGGGAAAGCAAGAAATCACCCCCCAGGAGGGATGGCCATGTCTCGATTCCTTCTCCTCCACTCTCCTCCTGGGACCTTAGGCACGCACACATAGCTGGCATAAGTTTCAAGCCACTGGGTCCGGGACTTGACCCATGGTTGGTCATGTGGGAGTCCAGTAACATAACCACTATGCCATTTGCTAACCCTTGAATTTATTTTTCTTTTTAAACATGAAAGTCAAATGTACATATGGAAGTCTCCCCAAACTATGGAGTTTGGCTTCACAAGAGATTGAGTCTGCCTGCCTTAAAATAACCTGAAGCCCTTGCCTTGCCCTAGTTTATTCATCGGCCAAGTGTTCAAGACTTGCTATTGGTGACCAGACCCCTCATGCAGAATGGTGGCCCACAGACCTCTACACAACTGCTTAGCATCCTGTCTGACCTCCTGTGTGGCTACCCAGAGGGAGGAGGCTCTCGTGTGTTCTCCTTCAATTGGTATGAAGACAACAACTATAAGGCCTTCCTAGGGATTGACTCCACTCGGAAAGATCCAGTCTATTCTTATGACAAAACAACAAGTAAGTTTTCTGTGTCCCACATGTATCAATAAAGCAGCCTGCAATGTTGATTAAGCCATTGTTTTCAAACTTCCAGATGAAACTGGCTCTGGGGTTGACTCTACCTTGGTCTTATAGAGGGGCATTGGGCAAAGAGATTTCTCCCAGAAAGTTCATTTCCTTTTGTAGAAAAGGGGAGGAGCTCGTAAAGAATTCTGGATGTCAACCATGGAAATAATTGAGGCCCACTTGGAAGGGGAACAGAGGAGACATTTCCCAATGATGTAATTGAACAAGGGTTAAGTTCTAGAGGAAGAGAAGAACAGTAAATGAGAAGGCAACCCAGAGTTGCAAGTAAAGCTCGGGTCAGAAGGGCTCTGGCAAGTAAACATGGCTGTGGGATGATTTTACAAACACAGTACATTGAAATCTAGGTGTTTTACTGATTTACATTGCCAATGTCAAGTCCCTAGTGAGTAATCTTTCCCACCTTTCACTTTCTTTCTTTTCTTTTTTTGCTCCTATGTGATTAAAGGTGGGGTGGGGAAGAAATGTAATTGAGCTACCCTCTATTTAAAAATTAAAAGGAGGTGGTAAGGGACACACAAGAAGTAGCTCAGCTCAGCCATAAGTTAGCTACACACATCAAAGAGATTAAACAGCTAATTCAAGGGAAATTATTGTGGCTACAACTGAGATTCCAAGAGGAGGCCTTGTTTGGCCTCTTGGTCTCTTTCGTCTATAAGTAACCTCTGTTCCTTGGAATAATCAGAAACAGGCTTCTCAGCCTCCTTCCTCTAAAGCAGAATAAGCCACAGGGCAAGCCCCATCCTTTGTTTCTCTGATGAGGCCATTATCAAGAGGCACTGTGGCGTTTTGTTACTAATGACCAGCTCGTTACTGGTGGGGTACAGCCTATCAATTTAGGTTATTTGTCAAATCCTCCAGCAGCGGGGTTAAATGAAACATGTGATTTGGATACACTAATGACTATGTTTCATCATGGCAATGGGGAGTTTCTATAAAATCTGTCCCTTCTCTCTGGCAGCGTCCTTTTGTAACGCACTGATCCAGAGCCTGGAGTCAAATCCTTTAACCAAAATAGCCTGGAGGGCAGCAAAGCCTTTGCTGATGGGAAAAATCCTCTTCACTCCCAATTCTCCTGCAACAAGAAGGATAGTGAAGAATGTAAGCTCCTAGACGGTCTTAATGGCTTATCCCTTGGATCTCCCAGGAATGAGAGAGAGAGAGAGAGAGAGAG
>NW_006203868.1:1424062-1447528 GCF_000334495.1 Tupaia belangeri chinensis
CCAGAGGGTCTGTATGGCTTATCCCTCGTAGCTCCCAGGAGTGAGAGAGAGAGAGAGAGAGAGAGAGAGAGGGGTGTGTGTGTGTGTGTGTGTGTGTGTGTACTTTAATGTACCCTGCTTGCAGCAAGTCTCATGTTTTGCTTTTTGCTAAATGGACCTTTGGGATTCCTCCCCATTCACAGTCATCTTCATCTTCGGAATGCTTTGCTCCAGTGCCTCTGCCTGGGCCCTCCCCTCCTGACTTACAGCCTGCCTGATGAGGTGTTCTTTCCCACTGCTTAAAGTACGGGATATCCCTAATGGAAGGGTTCACAATTCTCTGAACCCTGGCCACCCGAAACAGACAAGGCTAGGGAGAATGGGAGGAAGAGCATTTGCTTTCAGGGAGTCCAAATCTAGCCTTAATGAGGTTCTGAGACAATAACATCATCAATATTACATGTTCCTCTGAAATACCAAGAAATTAGAGTTTGTCAATCTAAGAGGCAGGGAACTGGTAGATGGTTCTGGGAAACAGCAATAGAATGAGAAAATAAAAACACTTCCTCGAAAAGCCTTTCCCAAACAAGGGTTTACGATGGGCGGGAGAGATAGAGCCAAAGGTTCTCTCTTACCTTTTTCTCTCTGTTTTTGTCTCTGCTTCTATCTCCATCTGGTTTTAGGCCAACTCAACTTTTGAAGAACTGGACCGTCTTAGGAAGTTGCTCAAGGCCTGGGAAGAAGTAGGGCCTCAGATCTGGTACTTCTTTGACAAAAGCACACAGATGACCATGATCAGAGTAAGGATGGTGTAAGAGGAGGAGGAGGGATGGGGAAGAGAAGAGCCAGGAAAGTTCCAACTATTTTATTTTTTCCAGGAAAGAATTAATCACCATTGGAGTTAGATCAAAATGTAATAAGCAAGGTCAAAAAGCATTAGTTTGGGAAGCTGTCACCAACTGAAGTAATGACTTCAGGCAGAAGATAAGTCACTTGAATTCTGAGGGAAATCTAAAAGGTGCCATAAACTGATGGCTTCTTGTAGTTGCTTGCTTTTTGTTTTTTAAGAGATAATTTTTTTTTATTAATAATTTGCTATAGGGCACATGAGCTTACCAAAAAGAGAGAGAGAAAGTGAGAAAGCACCCCCTGGAGGGAGATGACCATGCCGCAATCCTTTCTCCTCCATTCTCCTCTTGGGACTTTTGGGAACGCATGCGCATGCACCCAGCGCGTTTTTAAAGTTGCTGGGCCCAGGACTCAGACCACACTTTCATCCATGTGAGATTCAGCCACCTTAACCAACACACTCCTTGGCGAGCCAGTTTCTTGCTTTTATGAATTCATCTGAGGGCCTTAGATTCAAAAGGTTATCTCTTCAAGGGGCCAGCTTTGTAACTATAAAGAGGGCTAACTATGTCTGTCTGATCCTGGGGCCAGCATGCGGTATGGAGGTTAAGGAACGGATCCCACGTGGCCAACTGCTTGCTTTTGAGTCTCAGACTCAGCGGCTTTGAGAATTGCCCCAGGCACACGTGCATGCTTGCCTAAAAATCCCAAGAGGAGAATGGAGGAAAAGGGATTGCAGCATGGCCATCCTCCCTTGTGGGGGTGTGGAAAGGATTTCTCACTTTTTCTCTTACTCCTCCCTGTTCCAGTGAGTGCATGTGCCCTGAGGTAGGGTAAGGTGCATGCACTCACTGGAGAGAGACAGAGACAGTAAAAGGGAAACTGAGAAATCATTCTCAGGGGGCTGGCCATGCTGCAATCCCTTCTCCTTCTTTCTCTTCCTGGGCTCTTGGGCACTCATACACATGCACCCAGCATGAGTTTCAAGCCACCAGGTCCAGAACTTGAACCATGGTCTGCCATGTGTGAGTCCAGAGATGTAACTGCTATGCCATCTGCTGGCCCCTAAGAAAGCTTCTTATATACCATTTCCTGTGCTCTACCCCCTCCCTCACCCCATTTACTATATTACAAAGATCCATGTTAGGGGAAATCAGAAGTTATAGGTGTGCCTTGTAATGTAAGAACGCCCACTATCATTTTAGAGAGCCTTAGAGTCTCTAGCCACAATCATTAAGAATTAGAAATGGCCTAGGGACAAGACTAAAGAGCCTGTGAGAGTTCTAAGTTGTTGCCATATTTTTTTCTTCACAAGGACACCCTAGAGAACCCAACAGTAAAAGGCTTCTTGGATAGGCAACTTGGTGAAGAAGGTATTACTACTGCAGCCATCCTCAGCTTCCTCTCTAATGGTCCCCGAGAGAGCCGTGCTGACAACATGGCCGACTTCGACTGGAGGGACATATTTAATATCACGGATCGCACCCTACGCCTGGCTAACCAATACCTGGAGGTAAGGGCAATAAGCCACCTGAGGGCAATAGAAGATCCCTTGAAGACAGCCCCATGCGTGGGACCTAAGACCCCTTAGCAAGTCAAGTGGTCTTGTGTTTAAACTTCCATTTTTCCCACGGAAGAAATAAGAAATTCCCATCCCATTATCTCACAGCATATCTACCTTAAAATGGTTCCTCCCTCCTACTGGTACTCCTCTTGGCTGGTCACTTGGCTCGCTCTTTCTCCCCGGTCGCCCTTAAAGCATCCTGTCTGTTCTCAGCAATCCTGTTTGCCATTACTTCAGTGACTTTCTGTTTGCCAATGTCCACCAAACCTTGAGTTCTGGGGTCCACTGCTTGCTGGACACTCCTACTCCAGGTTCTATTCAGCATGTCCAAGAAACAAATTTATGTTTCCCTCCCCATAACACTTATCCTAGTCTTGAATTTCCTATCCAGATTAATGTTCTCAACATTTGTTCAAATTCTCTAATGGGATTTTAGAATCATCCTTAATTTTCTTGTCTTTTTTTTTTTTTTCCCCTGGAGGGCACATGTGTTCACTAGAGAAGGAGAGGAGAAAGCACCCTTCATGGGGAATGGTCGCTCTGCAACCCATTTGCTTCCATCTCTTCTTTCTTTTGGGATTTTGGGTATGCATGCACATGCACAAGGCAAATTTCTCAAGTCATCTGGTCCAGGACTCGAACCATGTAGACAGCCATGTGGGATCTGACTGGCTTAACCAACAGGCCACAGAATTAGCCCAACAGTTATCATTTATCAAGTGTCACTTCATGCCAGACACAGTGTTAAGTGCTTTAATAAGGTTAGCATCATTCAATCATCATGACTCTAAGAAGTGTGCACTATCGCTGCCAGCTAACTGACGCGAAAGCCAAGATTTAAAGAGGTTAAAGAAGATCCTGTCCCACAGCCATTAGGAGTAGCAAACAGCATCCCAATCTGAGTGTTCCCCACTCAGAGCCTGCCTTCTGCCTTCTCTGCTACCTCTCCCTCCTTCCAAAATGGGGCCAGGCATGGCAGAAGCAGTAGCACCAAAGGCCAGGGGATTGCTGAGTCATTCCCAACTTGTCTGAAGGCGAGAATGACCTGGGGTGCTGCCTTAGTCCATTTCTGATGCCATAACCGAACACCACTGACTGGGTAATTTTAAACATCGAAGTTGACTTGGCTCATAGTGCTGGAGGCTGGAGTGTCCAAGGGCAGGTTCCCCGCATCTAGTGAGGGTCATCTGATTGCAAAAGGTAGAAGGCAGAAGCACATATGACAGACAAAGCAAAGAGGACTGCTTTTCTAACAGGCCCACTCTTGCAGTAACTCACCCACTTTCATAACAGCATCAAACCATTCCTGAAGGCAGAGACCTCCTGACCAAATCACTTTTCAAAGCCCTCGCCTCCTAAAACAGGTACATTGGCAAGTAAGTTTCAGTATAAGTTTTGGTGGGGCATTCAAATTACAGGACGTGCTTCTTATAAAACACATTCCTGGGCACCAGCGCAGATCCACTGACAGTTTTCCAGCGTAGAGGCCTGATAACCTGTGTATCTACAGACTTACTAGGTTTGTGGAGGCTGGGAGTTCCCTTGTGCAATTACAAAACTGATATCACCCTCATCCCATGGTGCCTCTGCCTGCTAGCCCGCATCCCGCCATACCTGGCAGCCGTTGCTGTGAACCGCCCGGATGTCTACCCTCGAACCACCACTTACTCACTGTCCTTATAACACAGGCAGGATCTTTGCAGGGATGTGAATGGCCAGAGGAGAGAAGCGCTATTCCTTTATTCTAGCAGAATGGAGTTCAGTATTCTCCCAGTGTTTTTTGAGGCACTATAAAGAATACTTCATGCCTTCTGTTTGACTCGGTTTGTGTACCATGTTATAAAGACATCGTTTTCTTAAAGGAATTTTGTGTGTGTGTGTGTGTGTGTGTGTACGTGTGTGTGCGTATGCATTGCTTGTGCTTAAATGCAGCACAAGACGCCCAACAGTAATATATATTAATTGCTTAAATGATTAAGAATGCAGCCTCTGGAGCCAGACTACCTGGGTTCACATCCCACTAGTGGCCGTTTCCACATCTAAATAATGGGCATATTAGTAGTACCTACCGGAAAGACTTGTTATGAGAATTAAATGAGCTAACTCATGTGAAGCACTTGAAAACGGTGCTTGGCATAGAGTAAGCACTTAATAAATATGACTTTTTTGTAACACAGCATTGCATTGTTAGAAAAGTCATGGTGCATTTTTGCATAGAAAATTATGTCATAACTTTCCTGACAACCTAATATAAACAAAAACTTGCTGCTTAGGAGGAGGATAGTGGCATTAGTGCCTGACCTAAGTCAGGCCCAAGCTCCCAGCCACTTTCCTGGTGCTCCTCCAGAGGTTGTAAAACCACACATGGCAACCCTGGGACCTTGCAATCCCATTAGCCAAGCTAAGCACTCATGAACCATAGCCTCTGTGGCCCAGGTCAGTGGCTTTCTATGGGATTCCTAAGAGGAATTTTGGTGTTGGCAAAAGTCCAGCAGCTTTGATGATGTGGCTTCTGATCTTCCTGCCCTTGGGGGTGGGGAGAAGGAAAGTGGGGGTGTCATGAACTGAAAGGGGCAGAGAGAAGAAAGAAGCTTGCAGTAAGGAGAAAGCACATGCTGGGAGATGTCCTGGAAGTTTCCTGTTCTGTTCTTGTGTTTGGGGAGGAGACCTAAAAATTCCCACCATCTACCCCAAGGATTACTCAGTAACAGACATGCCATGAAAGTCCTTCCTGATGGCTCTAAAGGTCTCTCCAGGACAGAAGAAGAGCACGTAGCTTCAGGGATTTGTTGAAGGCCAGCCTGGGGCTCTTTCTCAATGCTAGGATTGTGCTAAAGAGGCTTGAAACATCCTCTTTGACCAGTCTCCAAACCTGCTTCTCTGCCTATTCAAAAAAAAAAAAAAAAAAAAAAAAAAAAAGAGTTGCTTGTATGCAAGTTGGGCTCCACTTAACCTTCTCACCCCTCCTGTGAGGACGGCTGGACCCAGACCTCTGCTAATTAGCTGTGTTACTCTGGAAAAGCCACTTTTCCCTTCTGTGCCTCCATTTCCCTATTCATGAAAGTCCAAGTGATAGGGATGACCTCGACATCTAGTCGTGAAAGAAACCGATCCCATGTGGCCACTCACAGTTTGAATCCTAGCCCTGGTGACTTGGAAAACACACTGGGTGTGAGTGCATGTGTGCTCCAAATCCCAACGAGATGGAGAAATGGAAGAGGGAGTGTGGTGTGACCATGCCCCATAGGGGGGTACTTTCTATCTCTGCTGTCTCTGTCTCTCTGGTGAATGCCATTGGTGGGTGCTTTCTCCCCACAGCCCTGTCTCTCTCTGGCAATGAAAAAAAAAATCCAGTCATGATGCAGTGGAGAGAAGTGTGCAGAGCACTTAGCACATACATACCAGGTATCAAGGAGGCATGTGTGGAACTCCTCTGCCCTTGGGTTCCTTGTCCGCTATGTGGGCAGGGGGTGGGCATGCCCTCCTTTCTGGGTGACTGTGAGGATGACCTGAGAGAGTACTGGGCTTATGTTTTTGTAGACACGCCATACCTGGCAGCTGTTGCTGTGAACCGCATGGATGTCTACCCTCGAACCACAAACCAAGTGAGGAATGTACGCTTTTTGTAGATTCAAAAAGCTTGGGTAAACATTACCAGGGACCGAAAGTCTGCTTTCATGTTATCCCTAATGACTTGACTTAGAATCAGGTTAGTACCATCCTAAAGGCCTTGGGAGAATGGCCCTGGACATCATTCCGGCATTTCTAGGGCTGCAGAACTTTTCTTGACCTCAGAGCCCCTCCCTAACAAAGGCCTTCTACAGTCTCATTCATCCTGTAAGTAGGTTCTGTCTTTCCTCTGGTCCCCTGCCCTTAGCAGGGAATAAGAAAGAAAATCTTTCATCTCCTGGTTAGAAGGTGTACAGTAGACTGGAGAAAGAGGTGACGGTGGTTTGTGGGAACCTCACAGTTCTTACATGTGGAGATACTGATTTCCACAGG
Source organism: Tupaia belangeri chinensis (assembly GCF_000334495.1). NCBI lineage: Eukaryota > Metazoa > Chordata > Mammalia > Scandentia > Tupaiidae > Tupaia > Tupaia belangeri. The sequence goes on from NW_006203868.1 coordinate 1,430,457, forward strand.
CTTTCTGATCACCCTCTGGTCCACATCTTAATGAGACAGGGAAAATCAGTCCTCATAAAGGTAAATGTCTTCAACTGGCATACTCACACATATATACTCCTAATTTTTGTATGTTTTGTTCATTTGTTTTTGAGAGAGAGATATTTGCTATAAGGTGCATGCACTTGCCAGAGAGACAGAAAATGAGAAATCACCTCCCAGGTGGATGCCCATGCCGCAATCACTTCTCCTTCATTCTCCTCTTGGAATTTTGGACACACACATACACACACCCAGCATGAGTTTAAGCTGTTGGGTCAGGGACTCGAACAACAGTCGACTACATGGGAGTCCAGCAACATAACTATTATGTCATCTGCTGGCCCCAACTTATGCATGTCTTTATTCACATGTATTTTGCACAATTAGAAAAATTAATAAATTATTCCTCCTATTGCCCTTTACTTAAAACAAACATAGATGTTCCCCCACTCTCTTTGATTTCTTTGTTTAGGTTAGGCCTGGCACAAAGGAAATACTATTTAGAGTTCACAGTGTATTTTAATTTCACAGTATATTTGAATTTCAGATCTTGAGTTTCACATCAGGAAGCTAAATTCAGCCAAACTTTAATGCGCAAATACCTCTGATCAAGGCATAAAATCGTACTGTAACACTCGTACCTTTCACCACAGCTACCTTTCTCTAAGACTTGAGAAAACATGTGTTCACTGACTTCTTTTTCCTCTGCTGTCAACACGGTCAAGGTACGTGTATAATCTTTTTTTTTTTTTTTTTTTTTGAGAGATTTTCACTGTAGGGCACATGCGCTCGCCAGACAGACAGAGAGAGACATAGAGACAGAAAGTGAGAAATCACCCCCCAGAGGGGATGGTCACGCCACAATCCCTTCTCCTCCATTCTCCTCTCGGGATCTTGGGCACGCACGCACACGCGCCCGGCATGAGTTTTAAGCCACCGGGTCCGGGACATGAACCGCGGTCGACTACGTGGGAGTCCAGCGACATAGCCATTACGCTAACTGCTGGTTCCCAAGGTACGTGTATAATCTTTAGTAGCTTCGTGGTGATTGTCCTGTTGATGAATTACCAGCAGCAGGACTTCATGGACTACGTCTCTGTGCCTTGCTGGCTCCTGCCCTCGCACCACCACCACCCAACCAGAATGTGCTCAGAGAGTGTGTTTTCAGACTAGACTAAGGAAAAACAGGATTAGGAAGATAAAGCGACTAGTCATATTTGGAGTCAGGAGTGTGGATATTGGCAGATTATCCATCGTATTGCTTTCTTCTGCTCATTTATTGACTCCAGATATGTACTGGGAGCCTCAGAGGGAGAGTTAGAAACGGCACAGCAGTCCACACTATGTCAACAATAATTATTTCATGGGCCATGAACCAGAAGTTGCTCATAGGCAATGACCTTATTTTAGGCCTCTTTAGTGTCTCAACAACATAGAACTGGGCTGAGGACGGAAAATCCAGGCAGGCGTTGGGCTGGAGTCATGGTGGTAGAAAGAGACTTACATCGAACCTGCTGTGAGCCAGCCACTGGGTTGGGCACTTTTAATCGTCATCTCATGCAACATCCCTAATGCCCCTGGTAGGCATAATCGTTGTTACTTTATGGAATTGAAAACAAAATCTCAGAGAGGCTGACTGCCTAACAGTCCACAGCAGGTAATTGGGGAATTCAGAATTCTGATCTAGATCTGTCTGGCTCTGAAGAGAACTCTCCTTCACTTGTAATATGTAGGGTATATTAATGGGGGTCAATATGTATTGTTTAGATAAATTTTATACTGAGTTCAATAAAGGTGACAATCATTTTGTAATGTTCAGAATAATAGGTGATATTCCAATTGGGTCTTTTCTGCTTAAGAATAAATATATTAGAATAGAAAACCCAAAAGATGTGAGTTCATGCTGTCATTCATACTTTCGCATGATTGATCTACTGACATTTGAATAAATAGTGTTAATCTTTGACTCCCTAGAAGCTCATAGTCCTGGGAACTGTAAGCATGGGGTAAGTGGTATCTCAAGGGACTGCTAAAACAATAATTCAGTCTGATGGAGCAGACACAGGTTGCGGAGCCAGTTCCAGGGCTTTGCTGTTAAGGCAGCCAGATCCCACATGGTTAACACTATGGTTCTAGTCCTGGTCCCAGCAGCTTGAGAAGCAACTCCAAACGCATGCATGGGTGTGCTCCAAATCCCAACAGAATGGAAAAATGGAAGAGAAGGGATGTGGTATGACCAGTCCCCATGGGGGTGTTTTTTTCCCAACATCCCCCAACCCATCTCTTTCTCTCTCTGCCAAGCACATATGCCCTTTAGCAAAAAATTTTTAAGAAGACACAGGTTGTATAGATCTCATACAGAAAGCCACAAATTCTCTGAATACCGTCAATTCTTCCTCCAAATTCTCTCTGAAATCTTTCTTTCTTCCTCCTTCCCACGAATGGCCTCTATTTACAGAGCCCTGCCCTATCTCTCCTAGCTGGTCACCAGGCCTCAGTGTCTAAACAGTGCTTTTCATCAAGATCTTTCAAACACCCCACACTCACCACAACACATCGCCTACAGCTTCTCAGTGACTCTATGTCGTAAAGGCAAAGTTCTTCCCAGTCTAGCCCATCAGGACTGTCCCACGTTATAGGGGAAAGCATGCGGCCCCAGGCCTCCTACCTCGCATAGGCTAAGACTCCCTCCTCACCCACCTGGACTGCCTGGTCAACACCCACATCCACACTTCAGGACTGAGATCTTTCATCTCAGGCCTTCTTCTATGCACTGAATTCCCTCCAGCTTAGGCCTTGACTGTAATTTCTTCATATGCCCCACCTCCATGGACCTGAACCCCTCAAGGGCTGAAACTGTCCAATTTATCTTTTTGACTTTCCTACTGACCCAGATGGGGTTATAGTGACATAAAATAGATACCCATAAATGCCAAATTAAAATCACAATAATGTCTATGCGGGGCCTTAAAGATCAAATCTGTTGGCTAAGCCAGGCAGAAAGAGAATGTTAGACAGAAGGAAGAGCATATGCAAAATGCCTAGATGTGAACCAGCAAGACAAGGTCAAGAGAAGCAGGTGGGCTGGGTATGGCATAGCCTCAGGGGAGAAGCAGCCGTGTCCAGAGTTGGTTGGCTGTGAAAGTTTCATACTGGGGCAACAGGATACATCTTAGCACCTAAGATAGGCTCTCTGATTGAGGGCCTCATCATTGTTCCACTGCCTGGAACATGAGGATGACAACTGAGCTCCAGTTCAGGTTGTGGTCACTGGTGTGGCCCAACTGGGTGTTGGGACCAGGATGAGATCTGGTTGGTCAGTACCTGGCCCTGCTGATTATCTAATTTTTTAAATATGGCCGTACCCCCTCACAGAGCTATTAGAATTAAACAAGAAACTTGGAGAGCTAACATGCTCCATAGTTTTTGACCAGTTGATTCTGTCTTTTTGGGGACCTAATTAGGCAGCAAGATTACCTGGTGGCTTTGCTGAATTTTTGTATTCCAACTTGACCTTTTTATTTGTGTCATTATTGTATTTAATTTATTTATTTTAGAAACAGACATTTTTTAACAGCTATGCATTTCCTGTCCTTTGTTTTCTGATTGTGATGCACTTCCTCACTCTGTGGGTGAACATTTCAGATGTGTGGTCACAGTGCCCAACGTGTAGTCAAATTTACTGCGGTGCCTTTGGCCTCTAACTCACCATCTCAACCAACCCCAACAGCCCAAAGCGATTGTATCCAGTGGCTTTTTCCATGTAGTGGGAAATAAATCTTGAATGTGGCAGTTTAGATCTGCCAGGAAATTTATCCTGGGATGTTGGCCCACATCCACTGGCATTTTTCAAAAGGAACCCGACGTGTCTACATTAGCACTCGCAGGACCACTCAAGGTGCCCATTGGCATGCGTCAGCTGCTTTGTTCTTGGCCTGAGCTTGGAAGTGAAAGACGTGAGAGGCAGGACTACAGACCCCGCATCTCTAAGGGTACAGTGCCTCCCTTTCCCCAAAGACCTCACCCCATCACGTGCTGGGAGTATTAGTCAAAATATGATTGCCATGCCATGCCATCAGTAAAGGGTGACACCCACTTTGATTATCAAGTTCAAAGAGAAAGAGATATTCTCTTTCTTTCTTTTTTTCATTCTTTGAACATTATTCCCCACCCTATAGATAATGTATCTATTACTTGGTGTGTTTGAGTAGAGACAGAGGTCACAGTTACAGAAGAAAGCCTGCTGCTAGTGCAGCTTCTCTTCCCAACGTGGTGTTTGATTTAGCTGCATAAACAAATGACGGCCTTCTCCAGAGGTCGTGAACACAGCTGCTTGTGCTGCAGAGAGCTGCTTCCACCAGGGTGAACTCTGTTTCCTGGTGAGTGCCAGCAAAACAACCAACAAGGACCTGTAGGACTTGCTGGACTTCAGATGGTGATTGTCCTACCACCTGGGGTGTGCTACAGCAGCTGTGGACTAAAGGGGGCCAGGGAAACCTCCTTTCTGGCTTTATTGCCCTTGGCCATCATGACTTCATCATTATATGGGTTCTCATGAGTTGTGTGTGTGTGTGTGTGTGTGTGTGTGTGTGTTTTAATAATTAATTTATTTATTTGTTTATTTTTATTTGACTGGAGAGAGGAACAGAGAGAGGAAAGTGGGAAAGCAAGATGCCATATCTGGAACTTGAACCACCGTTGGCCATGTGGGAATCTAGCACCCTTAACTACCACGTCACCTGCCTGCCCCCTCACTGAGTTTTTGAACTCTGGCTGCAACATTTGCCCAGAATCTGCCTCTGAGACCATATGACACTGACTTTCTATTCACCAAAAATACCCTTTGAATTATTTTCCTGATAGAGGTGCTAGGTTTGTGTTGAGCTCTTTATACTGGCTGCTCTGTACCTACCACATTCTTCCCTAACATCCATGATTTCACAGTTGCTCACTTTATAGAACCAGATAGTTTTTATGTAGATTCCATGGCCTCAGCCTCATTAGAACTAACTGTTAGCATTTACAAGCTAAGCAGACCAGACCGAATATATCAAAATGTAGGAATTCTAATGAGGGTTTAACTCATCTCTGCCTCCCAAACACTCATGCACATACTTGTGCCGGTACACACGTCCACCAGCCAAGATATCAGGGAGTAGAGTAAGTTCCAAGAGGGAATGAGGTCACTTGCTCTTAAGGCGGGTGGCCTCCTCTGTATCATGAGTCATACCTCAGAGGATGACCCAAGAACTGCTGACTCATGCCCAAAGCAGTTTCCACATGCTCTGCTTGGACCTCTGGGAGATTTAGTGAGGGTGACACTCCGTATTAGCTTTATAAACTCTCCTCTCGGCAGAGTTGTCCAACTTTGACTTAATGGCCTGGGAGCAGTATGGAGCCCCAGTGGGTTAGGCCCCATTTCTCCTACCACCCCTAGTCCTCTGGTGGGACTAGGGTGATGGCTTCTGTCCATAGCATTGTTCTAACCAGATGAGATGCTCTGGGTCAGCTCAGGAGGGCTGTGTTTCCCGACAGAGAATGGAAAACAAATAGCCGCCTTCCTCCCCTGATACGCAGCTGTCATGAACGCAAGGTAACTTGGTTGGGGCTTAAAAGTCACTTTACTATTGATTTTAAAGATATTTTGTTAAAACATTAGGAAAGATAATATTTATTGAGCACTCGTTGTTCATGCGACAGTTTAGTACATTGCAATGCTTGAAAACACAGACTCTGAGGCAGTTCGCTTGATCTCATGGCTCATACACGGACTCGGAGTGTTCTCACTAACAGCTTGTTGGGAGGATGAAATGGGTCAATACAGGTAATGCCCTGGGACCTGTTTCAGGTGTTTGGTAAGCCGTCGGTAAGCATTAGCTTGTGTTCTTACAGTGAAGCATTTGTTGAACCCTGCTCATGTGATGCTCTAAACAAACTTTGGGGAGGGGGGTGTATCCCCATGCGATTGCTAGAGAAGCAGAAGCCACAGCGTTGGGAGAGGCAGGCACAGTGGCGTGCAGGACTGATGGACTCCTCAACTCCACTCCACCAGTCTGCGCTGGGGAAGACAAAGCAGCTTTGAAAACGGGGCAGCTGTTTCAGGGCAGAAAGGTTTGAGCACCTTTTCAGTTTTGTTTTTTCCAGAGAGTATCAGGGTACCAATCTGGGGTGGGGGGGGACACATCAGGAAGCATGAGTATGACTCAGCTGCCTGACAGCCAGGATGGAACCCACGTCATTGCAGGAGTCAACAATGCCATTGAAAACAGCAGCTTATTCCAATGCAGATTTTCCTGTAAGACATGAAAGGACAGTTCAAAGAGAATAGGCTAGAAAGCTCTGAAAGTTATCTTATTAAAATGTATTTGTTTTCATTAGTTTCTTTTTTTTTTTTTTGGAGAGGTTTTCGCTACAGGGCGCATACGCTCGCCAGACAGACAGAGAGAGACAGAGAGACAGAAAGCGAGAAATCACCCCCCAGGGGGGATGGTCACGCCGCAATCCCTTCTCCTCCATTCTCCTCTCGGGATCTTGGGCACGCACGCACACGCGCCTGGCGTGAGTTCTAAGCCACCTGGTCCGGGATGCGAACTGCGGTCGACTACATGGGAGTCCAGCGACATAGCCATTACGCTAACTGCTGGTTCCCTTTTTTGTCTTGTTTTAAGAGTTACACTCTTGTTCGTATTATGGCAGAAAAATTCACTTTTCACCAATTTCTCCAAGTTTATCCTGTGACTCTGGGACACATAGGACTATGTTCAAAATACGTAGTAGTAAATCTGTTCTCCTTACAGCATCCAAGACTTCTAAATTTAAATGAATTCAACTCAGTAAACACTTGTTGCGTTTCTATTGTGAGAAAACACTATTTCAGAGACCGCAATGAGCAAGACATGGCTCTAACCTCAGGGAACTTCCTGGCTGTAGATCTGAGTCGACCAACACAGTAACCAGCAGCCACGTGTGGCTATTGGAATGAATTAAAATTTAGAACTCTGTGTTCTATTGGGTCGTCGGAAAAGTCATGACATACATATGACATACATATGACATGTCATATGACATACATATGTCATGACTTTTCCGACAACCCAATAGCTGGATCACTACGTTTCAAATTCTCAATAGCCATATGGGGTTACGAGCTGTCATGTTGGACAAGGCAGACAGAGAATAATCCATCATTCCAGAAAGTTCTGCTGGACAGTGCTGCACTAGGGCAAGAGTGCTTCTTGCTGAAGAATGTCATGCCTTGACTTTGTGGCTGGAATGGGGCTTACTCTCAGAGGAAGATAATGGGTGCAGAACCTGCTAGTGACCTACGCTGACCTTGGACAAAGCCCTTTACTCCTCTAACCCCAGTTTCTTCACGGTAAAGTAAGAGCACCAGCCAAGACTTCCAAGACTGTCCAAATGCCCCGTGCTGCCGAGTGCCTTGGTAAAACAGTCTGTGTGTGCATGTGTCGTAACATGAAATGCGAACAAGGACTTTCGGATTCACTCTTGTTGTCAGTACTAAAATTCTATACATGTAGTTCTTAACAAACCGATAAAGCAAGATTATTCTATTACTCTTCTTTGTAGAACATTGAGATCACCTGAAAGCAAACTGAAATATGTATTTCTAAAAATGTACCATAGTGGGGCCAGCAGGTGGCATGGTACCTGAGGCGCTGAACTCCCATGTGGCAAACCGCAATTTGAGTTCCCGACCTGGAGGCTTGCTTTCTCACTTTCCCTCTATCTCTCTCTGGACAAATTAAAATAATAATAATAATAATTCTTCAAAAGAGAAAAGAAAGGTGCACCATAGCAAATTAGTTCTGAAGTCTCCTTGCCCAAGCAGCAAATTAAATTCTGTCTACATGGTAGTATCGACAGACACCAAATACCAGGCCCTTGTTCTCAAATAGATGATGAGTCTACATGTTAGATTCCACCAAAACAAACAAACAAACAAGCAAAAACTATAAAACATTGGATCATCAGATAAGTCATGACTTATTTTTGCATAGAAAAACATGAATGACTTTTCCGATGACCCAATAGCAAACCTTACATTATTTTTGTCCAGAAGAAATGAACATTTATTGAGATTCTTTGGTACTTAAGTCCTTTCCCTTACTTAAGGACTGGCCAGTGTTGAGCTAGGCAATGACTATTGGCAAGAGAATAGCTGACTAAAGAAAATCTTTTATCTCCCCTAACTATGATGTATGACCACACTTACTGGCATTTCTTGAAGAGTTACCAATCCCATTTCCTTTTAAAATAATTATCTTCTTAGTATGGTCATTTAAGCCTTGGCCCTATAGTTTTTCTCATGTACCTGAGTTCTTTTTGCCAACATCAGCTAGAAACCTAACAGTTTCCTTTGTTTTCTTTCTTTCTATGGAGAAAAATAAGAATATTCCATGAGACCTGCTTTCAGGGTGTGGCACCTTAGGAGAGGTCTCTAGTTCAGAAGGCCAAGGACAGTGGGTTTGCTACATCCCATTGTTTAAATACAGCCCCTGAACACTCTGAAGCTCCGGGATAGGATTCAGCAGTGGAGGGTTTACCATGCATCAGTTGGGTTTGCCTGCTTTTGACCAGTGCAGTGGAGCTTGGTTCTTCTCCGTCAGGTCCTTACAATCTTCCCACCTTTCTCGCTTCATTATTCTCAAGGTAATAGTTGGAGGAGGAAATGAGCTGAGATTTGATACCTGCTCTACCACCTTGAGGATGCTCCTCAGCCTCTTTGAGCCTAAATTTTCTGGTCTCAAAGAAAAGTGAGAATGGTAATAATCTCTGCTCTGCCGACTTTATGAGAAGTTATGACCATGTGGAAGTCTCTGCGAGCCACACACAGCTAGGCCTCTGGAACCAGCTATTCCTGTGGCTGCTGATATGGCAGGAAGAACTCTGGGTCTGGCATTGCAAAGTGGGAGGGAATCCCGCTCTGCAGCTTTCTGTGTGACCTCAGGCAGGTCTAGTTCAGCTTCCTCCTCAGTACAGTGAGAATTCCAGGTAACTCACAGGCTCTTTGTGGGAATTCATTTGTTCCTAGCTTTCTGTGTTACATCAGCAACCCAGGCTTTCTGCTTTCCCTGGTGCCCCTTCTGGAAACCTTATCTGATCCTATTTGTCATTACCTCTGCCTAAAATCCTCCAGTAGCTCCTGATGACATTTTAGGATTTGCCCAGAATGCTCCTGGCTTTAGCGCTGAAAGCCCTGTTTCCTGGGAGACCTCTTAGATAACGGGTCACACTACAAGTCTAGCAGGACTGACAGTCTTGTCCCCACCCTCCTGTGCAGTGCTCAGCCCTCCCCACTCACCTCTGTCAACTTGTGTTCTGCTCTGTGCCTTATGACCCCTGGAGAGACTTTTATAAAATGTTGGTGCCCTGGCCCTGCCTCCCAAGATTCTGATTCCATTGTTTGGGGTGGGGTCTGGCACAAGTGTCTCTCTAGAGCTTTCCAGTAATGTTAAAGCACAGCCACTGGTGGGAACCATTGATCTATGTTTGCAGGTCCCCAGACACCCCTGCACTTTCCCCTGGCCCTGTTCTTACCTTTCCCCCACTTTCTTTGCTTCTGTTAATTCTTGCTCATCCTCCTCCTAAAGAGTCTCTTCCTCCAGGCAGCTTTCCCTGACCCCTCCAGGAAGACTTACTTGGTTGTTCCCTTCTCTGAGCTCCTGGAATAAACTGGGTTTACTTTCAACAAAACCTGGGCATTCCACCTTATGGTTGCTGGTTGACTCCAACCCTTTCCCTCATTATGTCTTAAGTTTTCTTCAGAAAGAGATCTTATCTTTCCTTCTTGAGTCCCTGGAGTTGAGCAGGCTGTGGTGCAATAGAATCTCAATAAGTATTTGGTGAACAAAGAAATCAAGACCAGGCCTTCCTACCTCTCATGAGTTACATTCTGGAAAAGAAATATCGACACCCGTAGTGCATTACAAGAGGTTGAGGGGAAAACAGATTCAAATACAGCATAAATGCTTTTATAAACCTAAACAAGTGGACAACCCCCTCACATTCGAATGAGAAATTCTTAGTTTTACTCTTTGGCAAATAATGTGTTCTTTCTCTTCCAGGAGGAGAAAAGAGATGTATTAGAGAAATTCCTCCTCTATCAACATTACTTGTCATAGAACTGTAACTGGAAATGGTTTCTTGACTAAATAATTTTGGCTGTCTATTCCTTTCTGTCTTCCTCCTCCTCTCCCCCTCCTTCCCTCAGCTGGCCAGCCTGTGTGTTCAGAGAGAGCCAGGAAGGCTCTACTCCAGGAATGTCTCTCTCCCCCTAAAACGCTTTTATCACCAGGCTTTCAGATCTTCAAAGCAGCCTGTATCCAGTATGACCCCACTCCCTCACCTCTCCATGCTGGGGAGTGAGAGCCGTGAATATCTTTGTCATTTTGAGGACTTGCATATTTGGGCAGCCTCGGACAGCTGAAAAGTACAGTCCTCACTAACTCTGTAGGGATGAGGGGCAGGTCAGCATTCACAAGCCCCTGTGAGCCCACATCTAGGCAGATTGAAAAATTAACACCAGACTCTGAGTTACACAAACATGACGTTCATAGGTCTCCCTGCATTTAACCCATCCCTTGGGGCAGCAGCCCTTATCTAATGCCTGTGGGTTTTGTGTGTGTGTGTGTGTGTGTGTGTGTGTGTGTATGTATGTGTGTGTATGTATGTGTATATGTGTGTGTGCACGTGTGCAGTTGAATCTTTAGGGTTGGTCAGATGCTCAACCTTTGTGATTATTTGCAGTGCTTGATCCTGGATAAGTTTGAAAGCTACGACGATGAAATTCAGCTCACCCAAAGAGCCCTGTCTCTGCTGGAAGAAAACAAGTTCTGGGCTGGGGTGGTATTCCCTGACATGTATTCCTGGACCAGCTCCCTGCCACCTCACGTGAAGTATAAGATCCGGATGGACATAGATGTAGTGGAGAAAACCAATAAGATCAAAGACAGGTGATGTTTTAGGCAGGGCTCATTGGTTCCTCCAAAGTCAGTGGGAAATTATCTTTGATATAGGGGTATTGATTGGGACTGTACTCAGCATCAAAATCAATAAAACTGAGTTAAATAAGAAGAAATAAGGCATTTTGCAGAACTCAAAGTTTTGTCCTTGACTGTGAGCAATTACAGAGTCACATTGCAGCTAGTATTCGTAACAGATTTAAACCGTGAACTAGAAAATGGAAGCGAATAGGTTGGGAACCTTCAGGAGCGAGGTTTCAGGAGAGTGAGTTCTGAGTCACCTCATGTATGTGAAGTAGAAGTCCATTCCCACTCATATCCTTGGTCCCTCTGTGTCTTCTTAGGTACTGGGATATCCCCCCCCTTGGGGCGGCAGCCCTTATCTAATGCCTGTGGGTTTTGTGTGTGTGTGTGTGTGTGTGTGTGTGTGTGTGTGTGTATGTATGTGTGTGTATGTATGTGTATATGTGTGTGTGCACGTGTGCAGTTGAATCTTTAGGGTTGGTCAGATGCTCAACCTTTGTGATTATTTGCAGTGCTTGATCCTGGATAAGTTTGAAAGCTACGACGATGAAATTCAGCTCACCCAAAGAGCCCTGTCTCTGCTGGAAGAAAACAAGTTCTGGGCTGGGGTGGTATTCCCTGACATGTATTCCTGGACCAGCTCCCTGCCACCTCACGTGAAGTATAAGATCCGGATGGACATAGATGTAGTGGAGAAAACCAATAAGATCAAAGACAGGTGATGTTTTAGGCAGGGCTCATTGGTTCCTCCAAAGTCAGTGGGAAATTATCTTTGATATAGGGGTATTGATTGGGACTGTACTCAGCATCAAAATCAATAAAACTGAGTTAAATAAGAAGAAATAAGGCATTTTGCAGAACTCAAAGTTTTGTCCTTGACTGTGAGCAATTACAGAGTCACATTGCAGCTAGTATTCGTAACAGATTTAAACCGTGAACTAGAAAATGGAAGCGAATAGGTTGGGAACCTTCAGGAGCGAGGTTTCAGGAGAGTGAGTTCTGAGTCACCTCATGTATGTGAAGTAGAAGTCCATTCCCACTCATATCCTTGGTCCCTCTGTGTCTTCTTAGGTACTGGGATTCTGGCCCCCGCGCTGATCCTATAGAAGATTTCCGATACATCTGGGGAGGGTTTGCCTATCTACAGGACATGGTTGAACAGGGCATCACTAGGAGTCAGGCCCAGGTTGGATCTCCCGTTGGAATTTATCTCCAGCAGATGCCTTACCCCTGCTTCGTGGACGACTCGTGAGTCTGAGGCTTCTGATCCTCCTCCCTGACAAACGAACTGATTAAGATGCTGGGGTGGGGTGGGAGTGCCCACAAGGCTTAAATGTCTTTGGAGAGAACCCTGGGGGCTGGGGCCAGAGTAGAGAGAAGAAACACACTTCTCTCATACTCTGACCAAGGAGAGTGCTTCTCCCACACTCCAGGCAGGGGCAGTGGTGGGGGAGAGAAAAGAATTTGTGTTGCAGGTCAAAAAGGAAAGGTGGAAATTGAAGCACAAGTAGTGAGGTGGGGGCAGGAGACGAGAGCTACTTAGAGTTCCCACTACGCAGTATGTTTGGTATGCGGGAGGGTTCTGGTCAAAGTGCTTGCCCAATGATTGCCAAATCAGCACCTTTGGACTCTGCATCGCAAGTAAGTCTGGTTCTTAGGAGCCTCCGAGTAATGCAGCTCCCTCCCTAATTAACATTCCCATGATGTATGCTTCATGAAAAGGTGCAAGAATTCGTTGGATGAGCTCAGGCTCTCCCTCCCCAGTCATTGCTATCCCCAGGCCTGTACATCAGTTAGCCATGGTAGGCTAGGCAATGAACCCACTGTTTTGCTAAACATGAATTTGGTAGTGTAAAGGGGGGGGGGTGCTGAGAGGCTCATTTGCTGTCACAGATGGGATAAGAAACACCCCTAGGAGAGCAGTAGGAACCTATCATTGGCTTAGGAATTCAACTCCTAACAAAGCAAAAAAACAAGACCGAAAAGTTCACTATAGTGTACGTGTGTGTCTGTGGGGGTTCTGGGAGGACAGAAACATGCACATCTGGAGAAAAGAAGAGTCACATTGCCAGCTGGAGAGACAGTAGACTTAAGCCCAGGACAGACACAGGAAACCCCTTCTCAACACATTTGTCAAGTTCTCTGGTCTTGGCTCTACAGAAGACTGAAGAGATCGCAGTGGCTGTTCTCCAGTTAGTTTGGGTTTGGACAATAGACAGAGATGGGAAGTAGAACCAGGGCAAAAACCCATATGTACTTTCAGATTCCAAATGGGAGTGGTGGGCAAGGAAGTGGGGAGGTATGGGGAGGCATCAGTGCCTGGGGTCATTTGGTGTTCAAGGATCCTCTGGTGGCCAGTCCCAAAAGTGTGTGCATTATGAACCTACGGTTCTCCCGCTAGGGCCATCTCGAGTGAAACCCTCCCTCGCTGGAATTAGGCCTTTCCTATAACAACACCCAGTGGTTTTCGAAAGATAATGATCCTAAGGGCTTTACTACCACATCAAGTAGAGGGAAAATGTGAAAAGTTCTAATTTAGTATCAGATTGCCCCTGCTTGCTGGAGTGGACGTATAGGGACATATTCTGCCTGTGATGGCTGGTGGAGTCAGTGCTGTTGGCTCACTGATTTTTTGCGGGATTGTTAGCCTGCTGAATGTGCCACACTGATTAATTATTTTGTGCCACTTCCTGCATAACTAGGGTTTGACCGTCCAGAACAGATAGTACTGAGTTGGCTGACCCCTTTGGTGAACCCAATTTCTGGTCTCATCACACCAGTTCCCTTTGTTTGTACTCTACCTTCTTGGGCTTCAGTGTCAGTTCGCATGCATCTATCTATTCCAATCACACCCCACATTATCAAGCTTACAGTCTTTTCCCATAGGGCCTGACAGGGAAGGCCTATACAATGTGACGGACATAGATAAGATTTTGTTTACATTTTACTTATAGAGCATTCATGTGAACTAACCAGAAAGCCACCATCTTGCTCCTGGGAAAAGGTGAAATGTCTTAGATTCCTACTAACTGAATCCCCCATGGAGATTTTTCTGTATTTCTTTCCCTCCATCTGTGCTTTGTTCTCAACAAATTCCTTCAATAAACATTTACTGTCCTCCACCAGCTACAGGGTACTCTACTGTTCTGTTTTTCTCCTCTTTCTTTAGTTTTATGATCATCCTGAACCGTTGTTTCCCTATCTTCATGGTGTTGGCGTGGATCTACTCTGTCTCCATGACTGTAAAGAGCATCGTTTTGGAGAAGGAATTAAGACTAAAGGAGACTCTGAAAAATCAAGGTGTCTCCAATGCAGTGATTTGGTGTACCTGGTTCCTGGACAGCTTCTCTATCATGTTAATGAGCATCTTACTCCTAACTCTATTTATCACGGTAAGCTGGATGGAGACAGCCCAGAAAAATCTCAAGTACTTTGGTTTCTCCCACCTTTCCTCCTGTTAATGAAGTTGTGCCTGCATTGGTCATCTGGCCACCAACAGGAGCATGATATTAGCTTCTCAGCCCTATCAGCTAAGGTGGAAGGCATTCAGTGAGACTTCCCCAAGTCTGCCACCATACTGTAGCATCCTTGCCTTCTCCCACTTCCTGCCCAGGAAGCCACAGTCTGCAGATTCCCCAGCCCCACTCCATGACTATCAGGAGAAGCTGCAGTAGCAGAGTCCAGCACAAAGTGATTGTGTATTTAAAGCGATCCTCACTGAAATGAGATCAGGTAGTGTTTTCCTGGGGTTACCATTTCCAACAACTGGCTGGAAGTGGAATGTGAAGAACCTTTTCAGTGGCATTAGGAGCAGAGACCTGGGCTATATATTAATAACATCATGGTTGCACCATCCATGGCTTCCCCCACAAAAATGCTGTTGCCTTCAAAGCCTCCAAAACCTATATGTTTTCCAGGGTGGAATTTGGAGTCACTCCTCTCTCAGTGATAAGGAGTATTATAGTTGCAGACAGCATGAACTGGTCCATCCTCTGCAAACTTGCAAGCTAGACTTGGAAATTAGACCTTATTTCACAATACACTGCTCTTTCACTTTTGGGTTCTCCACAGAAGATGATCTTTTTCTAAAAATTTATTTATTCATTTAACTCCATTTGTTATTATTATTATTATTTAATTTGACCAGACAGAGAGAGAGAGAGACAGGGAAAGCAAGAAAGCAAGCCTCCAGGTCTGGGACTCAAACCGTAGTCAGCCATGTGGGAATCCAGCACCTTTAACCACCATGCCACCTGCCAGCCCCGAAGATGATCTTTTGTACTTATTGACTGATAAAGAGCTAAGTTCAGATCGTTTGTGATATTTTATTGGATGTAATTTGATATCATCTTTTCTTTTATTGCCAATGGTAGGTACACTTGCCAGAGACAAAGCACTCCCCAGTGGGGAATTGTCATGCCACAATCTTGTTGCTGCATTCCTCCATCCCATCAAGACTTGGGGGTATGCATGCACACAGGCCTGGTGTGATTTTTTTTCTAGCCACCAGGGCTAAGATTTGAACTGTGTTGGTCATGTGGGATCCAGATCCCTATTCATAGCACTTAACCACTGTGCTTCAGGGCTGGCCCTGATGTAATTTTTGGATTTCAAGCTTTGCAAGCTCCTGATGTAGCTTCATCTAACTTGTTCTACCTCTTTGCCATCATTATATTAAGTGCCCCTCTGTACCAGGCAATATATGTTGTGGCCCACAGACAGTGAGCGCCTCCTATCCCATCATGGGTCATACTCAATTGCGTTCTTACCCGATTCAAGAATGTTCCATCACAAATCCTGTTCAACCAACACAAATCCAGTTAAACCAAATCCTGCTTCTTCTCTTTGCAGTGAATTTACCAGATCTAGGGTGTTTTGAGTGTTGCCCTGTGTATCAGGGAGCTGCAGCCTCCACCGAACTGGTGCTAGAGTTCCGTCAGAACAACCTGAGTAGAGGCCCTTCTATTCAAACAACTTGACCCCACCCAGATGTGGTTTTACATTTTCAGAATACCAGAGCTCTACTGAGATGAAGGGAGAAACTGAGCCTCTTGTCTTCTGGGAATCTCTTTTTCCTTCCCATCCTTTAGTCTGCTCTTTTCCAAGTCATTTGGATTAATTGCTGATATTTTCACCCATATAAGTGGCAAATCTCAGAATAAAAATACATATGATCGAGTCGGCAGGCCAGGACCCAGGAAAAATAGTAAAGTTTATTTGAAGGGAATTCACCGTCCTTCCTTTGTTCCTATCTGTTCAAGATACTTAGTGTCCTCAGACTTAAAGGAATTAAAATGTGTAAACATCTGACTTGCCATGGCCTGGAGACTTGGCCCAACTTGTTGCTGATAAGTGTCATTGAGGTTTGTAGTTCCAAGAATGGACCATTAAGACTTCAAAGGTTTTAAGACGTGGACTAAAGAATGTTACCAAGAGTTTGTTACATGGAGGGGTGTCACCTTGTGGGAACCAGAACATTGTTTCAGTGATGATGAGGGAACTTCCCGCACCAGAACCGGATTTTCCTTTCAATGACTCTCCTACCTTTCCCTTGTCCCTTCCTCCCCACCTCAACTATGCAGAGGAGACACTGGAAGCTTCCATTGTTGTCTAAGCTCTTAGGGACAAAAAAGAAAAGTGATCATTAGAGGAAACCAAGGCCAGTAAAACTGTGGGGCCTGGGGGTCAACTTACATTTCTAGCACAAGTCAGTGCGGAATTACACAGCCCAAAAAGTTTGTAGGACTTTACTTTGAGCTAAGTTAATTTTATTCTTAAGAAGAGTAACAACTCTCATAAGGTTCTTCCAGCCGAAAGACCACATATTCAGCTATAGACTTGCTTTTATGGAGTTGCCTGAGATGGAGGAAAAAGTGTGGGGCTTCCCAGGGTGATCAGAAGCTCTCTAATTTTTTTTAAAAATTAATTTTATTACAGAGTGTGCGTGCTTACCAAAGAGAGCTAGAGAGAGAGGGGGAAAGTGAGAAAGCATTCCCAATGAGGCATGGTCATGCTGCAATCCCTTCTTCTTCATTTCTCTTTCCC
>NW_006203868.1:1447740-1523141 GCF_000334495.1 Tupaia belangeri chinensis
CTTCCGCGCAGCTTTGATTATGTTTCTTTCCTAGTTTTCAATCTTATCTGTCAGGGCCCAGCAGGCACAAGAGCAAGCAGGAGAAATGGTGGCCACACAGACCGATGGCACGTCTGTACCACTCAACTCTCACATGCCCTTGACAGAGACTGCTAGTACGGAGAGGAACCCTTTCAAGATATGAACCTGTTTGCAGTTTTAATGTTTTTCTGAAAAAGCATGGAATGGTTTCTATGTTTCACTGTCTTTTAGTTCATTGTTTTCAAATGGGCCATTTCCACCCTCTCATTTAGAGATATGTTCAAAAGGTAGAAGTGATCACAGGATACCTATAGTAAAGGAGAACCAAGAAGGTCAAATACATTTGGACATCACAGTTTGTTTGTTTTTGAGGGTTTTTTGCTATAGGGCACGTGTGCTCGCCAGAAAGACAGACAGAAATCACCCCCTGGGGGAGGAGGGATGTCCATGCCGCAATCCCTTCTCCTCCATTCTCCTCTTGGGATCTTGGGCACGCACACTCATGCACCTGACGTGAGGTTTAAGCCACCGGGTCCAGCACTCAAACCGCGTTCGACTACATGGGAGTCCAGTGACATAGTCATTACGCCAACTGCTGGTCCCTGGACGTCACAGTTTATCCCATAGTATCTTACAGTGTAATTGACAGCAACTCGTGTAGCAAAAGTTGCTAGTTTTGTCTGATTTTCTGCATCGCCACAATGATTAATTCATGAGTTAATGTGAAAGATACTGAGTATTTTCCACAGATTCTATGAAATGTATTTATATAGTATTAATCAATAGGAAGGATCAAGGCCTTTCTAAGTAATTTGGATTAATTACTTATATTTTCATCTATGTGAGTGGCAAATCTCAGAATAAAAGTATAAATGGACAAGTTAGCAGGCCTGGACCCAGGACGAGTAGTAATGGTTCTCTGAAGTGAATTCCTCCCCCTCCTTGTTTCTATGTACTCGGTGCAGATGGTTCTCCTACCCCCAATTTATGGTGGTTAGACTGACGATCTTTTGATTTTATGATGGTGTAAAAGTGACATCACGTTCAGTAGAAACCAAACTTTGAGTACCCATTAAACCATCCTGTTTTTCATTTTTTAGTACAGTATTTAATTGATTGCATGACCTATATTCAATGCTTTATCATAAAATAGCTTTTGTGCTAGATGATTTTGCTAAACTGCAGGCTAGCCTAACCTATGATGTTCGGTAGGTTAGGTGTACTAATGCATTTTTGACTTAACATTTTCAGCTTTCAGTGGGTTTTCAGGACATAATCCCCTATTAAGTTGAAGATCATGTGTATATTCAAGGTCCTTTGACACTCCTAGACCTGCTACCCAGGTCTTACTCCCCGGCTCTAGGCATACTTCTCCACTCTACTCTCTTTCTGTCAAGGACGGATTTACTTAACCCATAATCATCACTGTTGATAGGTAAAATTAGGCACATTAAAATCTAAAAAGTTTATTTGAGCAAATAGAGGCTCACGAATTGGGCAACTTCAGATCACACATAAGTGGTTCACGGCTCCACTGGGAGAGTGCCAAAGAAAGACAAATACTTGGTTGGATAAAATGGAAAGTCCCCAATTAGAGGTTAGTTGGAGGTTTCCGATCAGCTAAGCTAATCTAAATCGGGTTTTGGTTTGCTTTCTTAGGAATCTAGAATGCCAGAGGTGTCTCAGCCTGATGGTCTCCCAATTAATTCTTTTAACATTACTAAGGACTGATAGGCAACCCAATGTGTTACCTCTCCCAGAAGAAAATGGCAAGTGGGGCCCCCTGTTGGCATGGTAGTTACAGTGGCTGGATCTCACATGGTCAACTGCAGTTCAAACCCCAGACCTGTTGACTTGAGAATCACACTGGGCATGAGTGCATGTGTGCCCAAAATCCTAACAGGGGAGTAGAAGAGAAGAGATTGCAGTGTGACATCCCACTGGGGTTTCTTTCTCACTTTCTCTGTTTCTCTCTTTAGGGTGAGCAGACATGCCCTCTAATACTAATTTTAAAAAGAAACAAAAAGGAATTTGTAGGATTGAAGGCATTCAACGCATTGAGTGTACATTGTGGACATTTAGGCACTAACAAGAGGCAGGTGGAAAAGACTTCTGTGAGTAGGATGTGGGGGGGGGGGGGGAACTACTGACACGTGGTCTCTTTGATTTCAGCATGGACGAATCCTACACTACAGTAATCCATTCATCCTCTTCCTGTTCCTGACGGTTTTCTCCACTGCTACAATCATGCAGTGCTTCCTGCTCAGCACCTTCTTCTCCAAGGCCAGCCTGGCAGCAGCCTGCAGCGGTGTCATCTACTTCACACTCTACCTGCCGCATATCCTGTGCTTTGCCTGGCAGGACCGGATGACGGCTGAGCTGAAGCAGGCCGTGGTGAGGGCCTGGGGTTTCCTCTGCAGGGTCTGCCTGCCCTCTGAGGAAGTCCACTCTGCCTTTTGGTTCAAAGGGTCATATGGTTAAAAGGTTAACATCAGGTTAAAAGGCGCAGTGGCAAGGGGGAGTGGTCTTCATCCTAAGGATCCAACAGTTACTCCTCACTCACCTGCTTGATTAATCTGCCCTGAGAAGTCATTGAAAAACCAGCTCAACTCATGGATCTTTTTTGTTTATCCACAAGAGAAGAAGCAGGCGACTTGTGCTCAGTTTCCTTTTCCTACTATTTGAAGAGTCAGAAAGGAGGAGCTTGCCCCATGACTGAATGTCAAGATGTTTCCATTAATTAAAAGCTTTTGTTTCACTTCAAAAGAGCTTGAGTCAGAGAAGTCCTGCAAGTGTCTTTTACATGCTCTACCAGTGCACGCATAAAGGTTGCAGAAACGAGTTTGCTCAGTCAGGCTCTCTGGCCACAAAGGGACTCTGGAAATTGACTTTTGATTGCGTGAGAGACCTCTTAGTGCCAGATTCCCAAACTAATGGTGCTGTCTTTTAGCTAATTGTTTTCAAATGGGCCATTTCCACCCTCTCATTAACCCAGACTCATCAGCCTCAGGTCCTGGAGGGCGTAGTTTTCCTTGTCCTCCAGAATCGCCCTGTCCCTATGTTATGAAGTCAAGAATGGACTACCACCTTCCTCTCATTGGGGAAAGACCTGACTCGTTCTCACGACTCAAACTTGGCTCCAAAGCTGCCAGGGCATATGCATTTTATTTCTCATGTTAAATAAGAAATTAATTGCTGCCATTTATTTTAAGCACCCAGTTTTCTAAAAGGATCACAATAGGTAGTGGTAAGAAATCCTTATGACTCAGCCTGTGGGCAGAGCTGGGCTATTTTAGTAATCACTGGGTAGACGGATGGTTCTTTGAGGACACAGCTAGCTCGCTGGGTATGTGGAACCACCAAGGAACTTTGTAAGTCTGGCAGTTTTGTGGACCAGGTCTAGACTGGGGCCAGGATTTGAACTGTGGTCATGGTATCTAGCTTCCTTAACCACTAGGCTATGGGGCAGATCCAGTCTGAGATTTTTTTTTTTTTAACGTAGTGGTCATTGAGAGGTTATGAGAGCATCTCCTACCTACCCCCCAAACCTGGCCTAGGAAACTGACACTGTGGTAGTCCCTTCAACTGGAAGTCTCTCACAAAGCAGCTCAAGTTAGCTTCTTTGTTCTGCTCAGAACTGAGTTATCTTAAGAAAGAGGTAGAGGCCCAGCATGGTGGTACAGGCAGTAGCATACTGATCTACAGTGCTGGAAGCCATGTGGCCAACTGCAGTTTCAGAGCCCAAGTCACCCTGAAGCATACCAGGTGCACGTATACCCAAGATCCTGATTAGCTGGAGGGCCGGAAGGAGTTCTCAGTCTGAGGAGACCCTGTCAAAGGTGTCTGTCACTCTCTAGTACTCTCTTATGCAAAAGGAGGAAAACAAACTTTAAAAAAAATAAATAAAGAGGTAGGAAGAAGGGAAAAGGTAGGAAGGAAAACATAAGAACCTTTGGTCCTTTGGTGTGTTATACTACGTGGTGTTTGTCATCCCCATCACATTGAACAGATGAGACACTTCCAGTGAGTATTGGGCAGGGGTCCTGAGGACTGAGAGGCATTCCCAGAGTTCTCTAGTTGTGGGAAGGCTGCCTGAACCCTTCTCTGAGGTGGCCTCCTCCCTACCCTGTGGGCCTCTGGGTACTATTTGGTCAGACAAAAGACCCTCTGCTTATCCTCTGTGTCCTCCTTGCCCCCTGCAGAGCCTGCTGTCGCCTGTGGCATTTGGGTTTGGCACTGAGTACCTGGTTCGCTTTGAGGAGCAAGGCCTGGGGCTGCAGTGGACCAACATCGGGAGCAGTCCCATGGAAGGTGACGACTTCAGTTTCCTGATGTCCATGAAGATGATGCTCTTCGATGCTGCTCTGTACGGCTTGCTTGCTTGGTACCTTGACCAGGTGTTTCCAGGTAAGTGCCTCCCTCCTTGGGATACAGGATTCTTTAGATTCCCAGTCCTTTCCCATTTATCTTTTAGTTTGTACTCTCAGAACCACCATTTGAAATTTAAATCTAGAAGTCAAAAGCTATGAAAAAAATCCTGCTGGCTCTAAAAGCTAATCCCAAATCTGACCTCCTCACCACCTCTACTACCTTCCCTGTCTAAACCCCCTTCACCATTACCCCTACTGGCCTGTTCACCGCACTGTGTGCAGAACCTTCCTGAATCTATGTCAAATGGTGTCAGTCCTCCTGTTCAAATGTCTCCAACGGAGTTTCCTCCCATCCAGAGTAAAACCCAGCGTTCCAACCCTGGCCTACAAGATGCTTCATGATCTGGCTTCCAGCTATCTTCTCCAGCTCATGTCTTTTCTTCTCCACACAAGTCCCTGCTCTAGCCGCATGGCCTCGTACTTCCCAAGTACGTCTTTCTTCAGGGCCTTGGCGCCTGCTGTTCTTGCTGCAGGAGTATGTTTCTGTGCCATCCCACCCAGGCTTCAGGCTTACTTCCTCCCTTTGTTCGAATATCTCCTTATTGCTGGGATCTTTCCAGGCTGAAGATTCCAGGTATCTATCACTATATAAAAACACCTCCTGTCCCCTTACCCTGCTTTATTTTTGGAAACATCTATCACCATCTGACATGAGGTATCTTCATTTATTGACTCAGTACCTTTGGTAACGTGAGCCCCTAAGAGTAGGCACATGGCCTATTTGTTACTGTGATAGTCCCAGTGCCCAGAATAGTGCCTGACATTAGGTGGACCTTGACCATATATCTAACTAATCTGCAGCATGGAAATCAGTCCTTGAATCAAAATTGGCTATTTGCACAGTTTTATGTTTACTTTTGTAGGAAATAATGTTTTCCTTCAAATTAGCATTCCCTGTTAATTAGATAAGTTCCGTCTCCATTCAAATGGTCTCTGAGCCACCTAGTAATCTCCCTATGCTATGATGGTTGGGCCTGGTCCTTGATGCTGTGGCCAAGAACAGGCAGAGGAGAAGGAGGCTGGACTGGGTCCCTGAGAGGGACACACTCATGACTCTCAGATCATCTCGGGGCAGCCTTGGTTGGCAGAAATAAATAGGCAGCAACTTCATATAGAAGAAAGATCACTAGACTGAGCCAGGATGCCCGTGTTTGAATCCTAACTGCATGAGTGTATTCCTTTCCTAGGACTAACCACAACCAAGTGACTTAAAACAGTAGAAGTTTATATCTCACAGTTATGAGGGTTAAAGCCTAAGTCCAAGGTTTTGGCAGAGCCATCCTTCCTCTGAAACCTTTAGAAAAAGGATCCAACCTTGCTTCATTCCAGCTTCCAGTAGTTTTGTGGCGGTCGGGCATTCCTTGGCTTGTGTTGCATAGATGCATCACTCCAATCCTCATGGACACATGGCATTCTCTGAGTGTGTAACTGTCTTTTTTTTTTTTTTTAAGAGGTTTTTGCATGTGCCCGCCAGAAAATGGAGAGAAAGCGAGAAATCACCCCCGGCCTCCGGGGGGGGGGGGGGGGGGGCACAATCCCTTCTCCTCCATTCTTCCCTCGGGATCTTGGGCACACACACACATGTGCCTCGTGTGAGTTTAAGCCACCAGGTCCAGGACTAGAACCAAGGTCGACTACATGGGAGTCCAGCGACAGAGCCATTACGCCATATGCTGATCCCAGTGTGTATCTTCTTTACATGGTTGTCTTCTTACAAAAACACCAGTTGTATTGGGTTAGGGGCCCACCCTACTTCATCTCATCTTAACCAATCATATATGCAATGACCCTTTTCCAAACAAGGCCACCTTCTGGGTTAGGATCCTCATGGATTTTTTTCTCCGTAACCACTACGCCATGGGTCTAGTCCCCTACACTACTTCTGATGCTAGATGTGTTTTCTTCTGACGCCAATTAATTCTATGACATCAGCGGGGTGTCGGTTCAGTTTTGACACTATTGAGAAGTATTCCAGCCTCCAGGCTCAGTCCCATAAGACACTCCCACTTCAAATGGTGGTGTCCAGCCTCCCCATACTTCTGTCCAGTCATCTACAAATTTGGGGGCTCCACGTCCCTCCCACCAGTTCAATAATTAGCTAGGATGACTGATGGAACTTAGAAAAGTACTCTACTTACAATCACAGTTTTATAGAAAAGGACACAAATCGAAAAGAGCCAAAGGCAAGAGATGACTAGGGTGTTTCCATTCCCTCTCTGGCCGCTCCCTTTCCCCAGCACTTTGATGTGTTTACTTAACCTGGAAGGGTTCTGCTTCTTATTGTTCAAGAGTTGTTATAACCCAATCTCCAGCCGTGCCCACCCCCCACCCCCTGCAGGTTAGAGGTTGAGGAAAAAGATTCTTCTCTTCTCTTTGTATGTTTGGTCTTTCTGGTAACCAGTCCTCAGAGGGGGCCCTAATAATGTCCCTGCCCCATGTGCCTTATTAACATAAATTTAGGCATGGTGGTTGAAAGGGGCCCATTATAAGTAATAAAAAATGCTCCAGGGACCAGCAGATGACATAATGATTACGTTGCTGGACTCCCATGTAATCAATCACAGTTCAAATCCCGGACCCAGTAGCTTAAATACACACCAGGCATGTGTGTGTGCATGCCCAAAATCCTGAGAGGGGAATAGAGGAGAAGGGATTGTGGTGTGGCCATCCAGCCAGGGAGTGATTTCTCGCTTTCTGTCTCTCTGGCAAGGGCACACGACCTATAGCAAAGCAAAGCAAAACAAAACAAAACAAAAAACTCTCTTAAAAAGAAAAAAGCTCCTATCACTCAGGAAATTGCAAGTATTGTGAGAGATCTGTGCCCTGTACAAGAACTGGGAATAAGGATCAAGCATATTTTATGTTATATCAAAAGACCAGGCATATTTCGTGTTGTAACACAGACCCAAACACATGTTTTTTAGAGGGAACATAATTCAACCCAGCGGCATGGGTGGGAGCAGGACACTTGAACTTGCTCGAATTTTTTCTATCTCACCAAGTCATTGAAAAGAGATACAATAAGTAAAAAATTAGTTGTATTAAAATTGAAATTGAGCATAATCCTAGAGCTTTATTTCAGCCAAGCAAAAGCTTTCATTTGTACATCAATTATTTGCTGAGCAGCACCTGTGAGTAAGGCTCAGTAGGTCCGGGTTCAGGGATAGAGTGGTAAAAGTGATGGGCCCAGGCCTGCCTCACTCGAGGACAGTCTAGTGGTTTCATGCCAGCTCCCTCAGGGCAGGGCTGGATCTATCTTTCCTACTACCCAATCCCAGAGGTGTCATGAAATATGTGACAACCATTAAAAAAGCAGATAGTGTTTGCCAAAATCAAGACTGCAGGGAACAAAATTTGCTAAGAGAACTACACCAGAAATATTGGAGTCTTTCTTGTAGCCCAGATGGATCCAGTAAAATGGGTTAGGACGGTCAAGTGGGGAGGGTGGACTGTTAAGAATAGTGATATTATGGGACCAGCAGATGGCATAGTGGTTATGTCGCTGGACTCCCATATGGCTGACCATGGTTTGAGTCCTGGACCTGGCAGCTTGAAACTCAAGCAGGCCGCATATGCATATGTGCCTGAAATCCTGAGCGGAAAATGGAAGAGAAGGGATCGCAGCGTGTCCATCCCCTCAGGGACTGATTTCTCGCTTTCTGTCTCTCTTTTTCTCTCTCTCTGTTTCTCCAGCGAGCACATGTGCCCTATAGCCATATTAAAAAAAAAAATAGTGATATTAGAACCAGAATAATTGATAATTGTGTTGGAATTCTACATTTCTATGATTAATTAGCTGTGATCTAGGGCAGATGGTTCAAACTCTGGATGCCTCCCGTTTTTTATCCACAAGAAAAGTATTACTACCTATCTCCTAGAGTTATTTTGAATATTAAATTAATTAACACATGGCAAGTGCTTACAGCAATGCCCACCACAGAAAGAGTATCCAACAAATATTAGTGTTTATCATCCTTACTATTATCTGGCAATTAGTGAAAATGGACATTATTTAATTATTGACTGAAATGTTTTCTTGGCAACCTAATGTCAACCAAGATATTCTACCTCAGGAGTGCTGATAACACAAAAATATGACCTTTTGGGTTAAAACATTGAAAGAAGTAGTCTTTATGGATAGCCGTTTAATGGTTTCTGAACTATAAATATCTGTAATTACTCTTTGAGGTCCAGCTAGATAAGATTTAGATCTTATAGAATCATGGCAAGGAGACACAGAGAAACTACTTAGGCTTTGTCTCTTTATTTGCCTATTTTTAGGGGACTATGGAACCCCACTTCCTTGGTTCTTCTTTCTACAAGAGTCTTATTGGCTTGGAGGTGAAGGTGAGTTATTAAGTATTGAATTTTTAAAAACTTAATGCTAAAAACTAGCTCCCTGGGCCATGCACAGGAGGTGTGTGGGTTGCAGAGGTGACCTTTCACATCGTGTGATTGCTGATAAGGCAGCTGCCCCCTGGAGGCTCTGCCCCTGCAATGCAGCATCACAGACTCCGGGAACCCCCTTGTCTTAAGGGTCAGAGGGAGTAGCTGAGAATTGATAAACTCTTGTGTCCTGCATAGCTTGTCCCGATGGATTATGTCACCCTACTAAAAGAATGTCACACCACTTCAGGGTTCAAATTACTTTTGCAAGTTTTTCATTTAGCAGAGATCCAGGGAATCGAAAACGAGCCTTTGCATCTGTCTCCTGCTGTCTCTTCTTGTCTTTTGAGTCCTCTCCAGTTTTTCAAAATAAAAATTAATTCATTCTCCCAAGATGAGGTCTCATCCAGAGACTGAGAAAGAACTATTGATCATCAAGGCAGATACTCTCAACTCTTCTGGTATTAATCTTTCTTGTGATTGAAGAAGGCTACAAGGGCATTTGCCCACCATGCACTTAGGTAAAATTTACCTTTCCTACTGAAAAAAAGAGGAAGCCTGACGTTTGAGAAATGAGGATAAGCACAGACTCTTTTTGAGGTCTGAGGGAGTCAAAATTCTGGAGCTAAGAGCTAGGGACTCCCCTAGAGTTCAGAGGTTCTAGAAGCAACAGAAATTAACGTTCCAAGCTGTTGTTCGCCTACCCCCTTTTTGCTTAATATTATTGGTCCTGCACCAGGATTTACCCTTTGAGCACTAAGACAGATTTTTCTTTCTCTAGGAGTTTAGTCTAGAGGTCTTAAAAGACTTGGGCCAGGTTTCTTTGTTTTTGTTTTTAATGGTTGAAACAAGTAGCACTTCAACAGCTACGTTCTTTTTTTTTTTTTTTTCCATTATATTGGTTTGTCCATCTTGTCTCTCTGTAACTTTAAAACTTCTACTATAATGAAATTGTAATCCCATCATAAATGGAAAATTTCAGCCCAGGAGTGTGTTCCTGAGTGCTTTTAATGTCAAAGCAGATACTTGCATATAAGACTTGTAGGCCTTTTTCTCTGTTTACAATCCCAACAGACATTCTGCCTCTTGAGGAAAAAAAAAAAAAAAGACAAATGTGTCCCTTCAAAAGTGAATCACATATATTTTTGCTAACAGAGCCACATTTTTTTCACCTTTCTCATGGGCTAGACTGAAAGAGATTCCTAAAATTCTCTAAAGTCAGAGAAGACTGAGTTTCTTCTCCTAACCCCTTCCTTTCACTGATGAAATAAATGGACCCAAGAGACATCCAATACCTTGTCCAAGTTTCCACTGGTCCCTTGGGACAACATCTGGAACTCAGACACAGATTTCCTGGCAAGGAGCTCACTCCAATGGCTCAATTCTTCAGAGGGATATTTCCCTTGCTATTTTATTACACATTAGTGCAGTATGATAACTAATAAAGCGATCCAAGGAATTGTGGGGGAATCATGCAAACATCCTGTAGGGAGCAGAAAAAGAAGTAGTAGAGGTGGCACACAGCTGGTCACCAGGCCCATTACCTGCTGTTGCAAGTACTCCTGCAAACCTATAGGGGGCGGCATGGACGGAAAGCCCCGGCTGGCTGCTGCTCTAATACCCGCCCTGTTCACGGATGTGCACTTGAGGCCAAGAGCCCTTAGCTGCTTGGCAACAGTGGTTCCCTCCTGGCCCTACTTTCCTGTCTGGCTGGCTGGTCCAGCTTCTTTTCCCCTTCCAGGATGTCTTAATATCCTTTTAAACCAAATGCCAAATTTACAAAAAAAAAAAAAAAAAAGTGTTGGGGACGGCGTGATTTTACACTACACTTCGCAGTTGGTCTAAGCCGGTACCTCTACTAGGCTGCACCCTGGTGTTAATTCTAGATACCTGAATGCCCACATAGGTGGATTTCTCAGGGAAGCCATTTCTCAAGCTGTATGTTATTGATAAGCTGGTTGCCATCAGACCACCTCGAATGGACTTTGACATATCTGGATTGGAATGAAAAGCACCAGTGATGGACTGAAACACACCCATTGCAAATCCAGTCTTGGTTTCGTTACTCTGTTTTTGTGCATCACGGTCTCTGCCATGGAGGGCCCCGCCTGGCACGTAAGAGGATGAGGTGAAATTCTCCAGGTCTGAAATTCTGGCTACAAAACTCCCTCTGGGCTTGGCAGTGATGCACAATCGTGCTTGGATACTTCACAGACCAGCCACAGGTCACAGGATGGGGGCCCTCTGGATGGACTGGGCTGGGCCAGGCCCCTCAGGGGATGCTGACTTGGCCTGCTGAGGGAGCTCTGTCTCCCCACTGCTAGGAAATTCACTTGGCTCCTTGGCCTCTCCCTTCCTTTCTTGCCTTGCTGGTTCTCACCTCTCACTGGAGACTAATGCTAGCTTTGGTTGCTGCAGGGTGTTCAACCAGAGAAGAAAGGGCCCTGGAAAAGACTGAGCCTGTAACTGAGGAAATGGAGGATCCCGAACGCCCAGGAGGAATGCATGGTAAAAACCCAATAAAGAAAGCAAAGCAGAGGTGAGGAAAGGGCTCTGACCACTGAAAGGCCGGAGCAAAACACCTCCTGACTGGTGAAATGGAGACTGGCTCTATTGACAACTGTTAAACCTGATCCTTTCTCAAGGGTCCTGCTGCATGTGCGCAGAGTGAATGGTCCAGCCAGACATTAACACATTTTTCCTGGAGAAAGCAAACCCCAAGTATGTAGTGTGTTTGTGCCCTTGTTAGGCAAACCCCAAGTGACTTACACAAATGTGCTGACTTCCGAGGATTTAGCTAGAACAATAACTTGGGTCACTGGGACTTCAAGCGGATATGAGCTATAAGGAAAGACAAAAATAAATGCTTCTGTGCACTGGGGGAAAGAGAGCCTAGTGGAGCTCACCGCACTTCACTTGTGGTTTGCAAATCTGGAAGCCCATTCATTCAAGCCATCAAAAAAGCCTTTCCTGACCGTGGAAGTCACCTGAGACTTCCTGAACTGGTGGACCGGGCGTATAAGTGCCGTATCCCTGGTTTTTGCTCCTGAAACATTTCTGCATCCCTCCCAAGGTTTCTCATTCCCTAAGCATATGCCTTTCTCTGTGGGTGCTACAGTGCTTGTACCACCGTACTCTGGTTTAGAGAGACAGAGCATCAGGCCTCTGTGCCTCTGGCCCACTCCAGGTGCCATTTCAAAGCTGAGGAAAGAGGCCCTCAGTCCCTCACAGAGCTGGTTTACAATTAGCAGCATTGCTAGAAGACCCTCCTCCCAGAGTGGAATGACAGAGCTGAAACCAGGAAGCGGGGGACTAGTTCCACCTCAGCTATAGGCAAGGCTGGGAGGTACAAATAGAAAAACCAGTGGGGTTTTTGTTGTCGTTATTGTTACAATACCACACAATGATAAAGTTGTCTCACAGAGGGTGAACTGAAGCAGAGAGAGGCTGGGGGTCAGGGAGAAGTGGTGACCATGTAACCTCCAGGCCTGCCCTGCAGCAGTGTGAGAGTGCAGGGAGGGGCAGGGTATGAGAGACAGTGACAAGGAAGAGTCAACCGTCCTACCCAGGTAACTGGAAAGCTCTGGCTGTCTAAGGAGCAAGAGGTCAGCTTTAGTCAATGTTCAACCAGATTTGAGCTGAGATGTCTAGGAGGTGGGTCCAAGGAGTAGACATGGGTGAGTCTAGAGGAAAGTGTGGTTTGGGGAAGAAGATGAGGAGCCTAAGCTGCTGTCAGGAATCCGTGAGGAAATGATCAGTAAGCTATTGAAATCAAGGGCCTGGGGCTGACTGAGCTTAGTATCTCTGTGTAGACAGTGAGGCACTATGGTGAGCATAGTCCTGGGTTTGAATCTTAATTCTGCCATTCATGAGCTATGGGACTTTGATAGACACTGGATTTCTCCACTCCTCACCTATAGAAATATAAAAATGGGTATATCTATCCATGGGGCCATCCAAAGGATACAATAAATAAATAAAGCACTTGAAACAGTGCCTGGCATATACTAAGTGCTAACTAAAACTCTTTGATACTGTTTTCACCATTATTACTCTGCAGTCTTCCTTACAATGGTCATGGCTGAAGCCATGTGGTAGGTGACTTTATAGACAGAAGACGAAGGCCTGAAGAAAGAGCCTTGAGAAAGCGTACTGGGAGGCATTGTATTTACATCATGTTAATTTTTTCCTCCAAGAATCCTTCTTTGAACGTGAGCTTCCAGGATTGGTTCCTGGAGTATGTGTGAAGAATCTGGTAAAGAGTTTTGAGCCGTATGGTCGGCCAGCTGTGGACCGTCTTAACATTACCTTCTATGAGAACCAGATCACCGCATTCCTTGGTCACAATGGAGCAGGGAAAACCACTACCTTGTGAGTTTTCTGGCAAAGAGGCTGGATTGCCATGCTGTCCCGGCATTCCCTGGCATTGTTCTTTCCCCACTAGTGGCTATCTCCTTTTTCCCACTAACTTCAGTGGCAAAATTGTACTCTATATTTGTGGTATACAAGAATTTACGAAGTGTGTTGCAGTACTCAAAGCTCGCTTACATATGTTGTTTTATGGGACTCGCCAAAGAAACTCAAGAGAGAGGTGGCCTAAGTTTATTGACCCATTTGTGTGCCAGAGAAGTGGACATTAAAAGAGTTGAAGTGTGGGGCCATCAGGTGGTGCTGTGGTTAAGGTGCTGGACTCCCAAGTAGTTGACTGCTGTTTGAGTCCTCAACCTGAAGGTTTGACACACACAAGGGGGACCAGCAGTTAGTGTAATGGCTATGTTGCTGAAGTCCCATGTAGTCAACCCTGGTTCGAGTCCCAGACCCAGTGGATTAAACTCACGCAGGGTGTGTGTGCATGTGTGCCCAAGATCCCAAGAGGAGAATGGAGGAGAAGGGATTGCGGTGTGGCCATCCCCCCTGGGGGGTGATTTCTCGCTTTCTCTCTCTCTGTCTCTCTGGTGAGCACATGCACCCTATAGCAACCTCCCCCCCCCCAAAAAAAAAGAAACTCACTCTAGGCACACATGTGTGTGTGCCCAAAAATCCCATGAGTAGAATGAAGGAGAAGGGACTGCAGTGTACCCATGCCCCCTGGAGGGTGAGTTCTTGCTTTCTGTCTCTCTGTCTCTCCAGGGAGCTCATGCACCCTATAACAAAAACCTCTCAAAAAAGAAAGAGAGAGAGTTGAAGTGACTTTCCCGAGGCCGAGTTGTAGTGGGTTAGCAGGGCAAGAGCCAGGTCCTCCCAGCACACCACAACTGCCTCTTGTTTCTAACACGCTGAGGCCTTTATCCCCCCCTCAACCTCTCCGGCATCACCGTTGTCCATGGTGATAAAGTCATGATCCTCATCCTCACATGCACAGGGTCGGAGAGTACTATTTACATTCCAGGAGCATTCCTGTTTCTATCAATAATTAGGCAGGCTTCAACGTCAACAAGGGACCTTGGAGAACGTAAAAAAAGGATGCAGTCTCGAGAAGGGCCTGTGGGCTAACAGCCTCGTGACTGAATGCCAAGTTTAGGGACGACCAAAGGCTCTGTGTGGACCTTTCACCTCAGGAGACTCCCTCACTTCTCCGAGGGGCCTGAGCGCCATCTGCTGAGAGAAGAACCCAAGGAGTAGCAGATGCAGATCTCTCAGGGGACAGTGAACTCCTGTGATCCGATCTCTTACTCTCTTGGTTTCTTGCAGAGCCCCAGGAAGGAACAGCAGTGTGTACACCCTGCCCTGGAATGTTCTCTAGGGTGGTTCAGTGTGAATGGAATGTGGGGCTGGTGCCATTAGGTTTGGTTCTGTTTCCCTCTAGTGGTTGATCAGAGGGAAGATTAGAAGATTTCAGCTCCTAAATCCAAGTTCAGAGAGCCCGAGATTACGTCAGAAGGCAGGGACAGGGCCGGTGTGATGTCTACAACGATTTGCTTTCTCTCCTTGTTCACTAATAAGGTCAGAGAGCTCCACGCACGGTCCCAGGGCTCTTCAGAGGCAAACACGTTACTTCAGCCATTGGCGAAAGGCAGCTTCGGGGGCGGGGGGCAGGGAGTGGGGTTATAGCACGATGTTGAATAACATTAACGTTTAGTTTTATTTTATGCTGGCGCTATTCTAAGGGCATTACATGTATTAACTCACTTAATCCTCGCAACAACCCAAAGGGGTGGGAGTCATTGTTTTCTGTTTAACACACACACACACACAAATGAAAAACAAAACAAAATAAAAAAAAAAATACTGCTTTTGGGCTTTTAATGTTTTGGATCCAAAGATGATATTGTTGGTAAGCCCCCCACCTGGCCTCCACCCGTTAGCCACTAGCTGTACTTTGACTGCTACAAATGCCTGGGCTTCTCCCCATCAGGACCTCACTATGGGTGTGGTAATGGCAACACCCAGATTTTTAATATCTGCTGCTCACCCGGCAGGCAAAGCATGGAGCCCCGCCCTGAACACCTTTTTGTTTCTTTGTTTTTAGTTTTTCATCATAGGGTATGTGTGTTTGCCAGAGAGACAGAGAGACAGAGAAAGACAATGAGAGGTAAAGTGAGAAATCACTGCTTCCCTCAAGGAGGATGGCCACACCGCAATCCCTTCTCCATTCTCTGTCTGAGATTTTGGGCACTCATGCACACACGTGCATGCACACACACAAGCCCAGAGTGATCTTCAAGCTGCCAGGTTCGGGACTCAAACTGCAGTCGGCCACGTGAGAGTCCAGCACCTGAGCCACCATGCCACCTGCTGGCCCCCTGAACACCTTGAAGAGAGCCCCTCTGGCACCAGGCACTGTGAGGGCTGGTTGGGATACCCGTGTCTCCAAGTGAGCGCTCTTGACCGAGAATCCCAGAAGCCCATTACTGCAGGCCTGGGGGCACTAAGAAATAAGTAGAAACAAAGAAAAAAGGCAGATGTGATCCTCTGTGTGAGGGCCTGGTACTAAACATTCTACGGGGGACTATTGGTGCCACAGCTAATAACGATTCGAGTTCGATCCAGGGCCCTGGCAGTAACCACAGGGAGAGTCCTCTCTGGTCCTGGTGTGGGTGCTGCCTCTCAAGGTCCTTCTCAAAGGCCTCCTCTCCTGTGGTTGCAGGTCTATCCTGACAGGGCTGTTGCCACCAACATCGGGGACTGTGCTCATTGGGGGAAAGGACATTGAAACCAGCCTGGACGCGATCCGGCAGAGCCTCGGCATGTGTCCACAGTACAACATCCTGTTCCACCAGTAAGTAAAACAGCAATGGAGACACCAGCCCCACCCCCATGCCCTGGCCTCACCTCTGCCTCTCAACACACATGTTCTTTCTTTTCTTTTTTGAGAGAGGTTTTTGCTCTAGGGCACGTGTGCTCGCCAGAAAGACAGAGAGAAACAGAGAGATAGAAGGCGAGAAATCACCCCCAGAGGGGATGGCCACACTGCAATCCCTTCTCCTCCATCCTCCTCTTGGGATCTTGGGCACACACGAACACGTGCCTGGCGTGAGTTTAAGCCACCGGGTCTGGGACTCAAACCACGATTGACTCAATGGGAGTCCAGCAACATAGCCATTATGCCGTCTGCTGGTCCCATCTAAATACATTCAAAGTTTAAAGGAAAAGCAATTTCAACCAAGAATAGTGTACTTGGCAAGATTATCCTTCATGTGGGAGGAAAAGACAAGAACATTCTCAGATAAACAAAACTTGAAAGAATTTATCAGCACCAGACCAGATCTCCAAAAAATTCTCAAGGGAGTACTATATCAGGGAAATTAAATACAGCCACACTGAAATAAGTGTTCAAAAACTAAGAAAATGGCCAACTTAATCATAGGGACAAGTTTGGAGTTGAATATTACAAACCAGGATTTAATCAGGAAAATCGAACAACCACAGAAGATAAAGTACATGAGACTGATTTGGTGAAATAGAATTTTATGACTTTTGACTAAAACATTGCTGATTTTCTTCTAGGTTTGGTTCTGTTTCCCTCTAGTGGTTGATCAGAGGGAAGATTAGAAGATTTCAGCTCCTAAATCCAAGTTCAGAGAGCCCGAGATTACGTCAGAAGGCAGGGACAGGGCCGGTGTGATGTCTACAACGATTTGCTTTCTCTCCTTGTTCACTAATAAGGTCAGAGAGCTCCACGCACGGTCCCAGGGCTCTTCAGAGGCAAACACGTTACTTCAGCCATTGGCGAAAGGCAGCTTCGGGGGCGGGGGGCAGGGAGTGGGGTTATAGCACGATGTTGAATAACATTAACGTTTAGTTTTATTTTATGCTGGCGCTATTCTAAGGGCATTACATGTATTAACTCACTTAATCCTCGCAACAACCCAAAGGGGTGGGAGTCATTGTTTTCTGTTTAACACACACACACACACAAATGAAAAACAAAACAAAATAAAAAAAAAAATACTGCTTTTGGGCTTTTAATGTTTTGGATCCAAAGATGATATTGTTGGTAAGCCCCCCACCTGGCCTCCACCCGTTAGCCACTAGCTGTACTTTGACTGCTACAAATGCCTGGGCTTCTCCCCATCAGGACCTCACTATGGGTGTGGTAATGGCAACACCCAGATTTTTAATATCTGCTGCTCACCCGGCAGGCAAAGCATGGAGCCCCGCCCTGAACACCTTTTTGTTTCTTTGTTTTTAGTTTTTCATCATAGGGTATGTGTGTTTGCCAGAGAGACAGAGAGACAGAGAAAGACAATGAGAGGTAAAGTGAGAAATCACTGCTTCCCTCAAGGAGGATGGCCACACCGCAATCCCTTCTCCATTCTCTGTCTGAGATTTTGGGCACTCATGCACACACGTGCATGCACACACACAAGCCCAGAGTGATCTTCAAGCTGCCAGGTTCGGGACTCAAACTGCAGTCGGCCACGTGAGAGTCCAGCACCTGAGCCACCATGCCACCTGCTGGCCCCCTGAACACCTTGAAGAGAGCCCCTCTGGCACCAGGCACTGTGAGGGCTGGTTGGGATACCCGTGTCTCCAAGTGAGCGCTCTTGACCGAGAATCCCAGAAGCCCATTACTGCAGGCCTGGGGGCACTAAGAAATAAGTAGAAACAAAGAAAAAAGGCAGATGTGATCCTCTGTGTGAGGGCCTGGTACTAAACATTCTACGGGGGACTATTGGTGCCACAGCTAATAACGATTCGAGTTCGATCCAGGGCCCTGGCAGTAACCACAGGGAGAGTCCTCTCTGGTCCTGGTGTGGGTGCTGCCTCTCAAGGTCCTTCTCAAAGGCCTCCTCTCCTGTGGTTGCAGGTCTATCCTGACAGGGCTGTTGCCACCAACATCGGGGACTGTGCTCATTGGGGGAAAGGACATTGAAACCAGCCTGGACGCGATCCGGCAGAGCCTCGGCATGTGTCCACAGTACAACATCCTGTTCCACCAGTAAGTAAAACAGCAATGGAGACACCAGCCCCACCCCCATGCCCTGGCCTCACCTCTGCCTCTCAACACACATGTTCTTTCTTTTCTTTTTTGAGAGAGGTTTTTGCTCTAGGGCACGTGTGCTCGCCAGAAAGACAGAGAGAAACAGAGAGATAGAAGGCGAGAAATCACCCCCAGAGGGGATGGCCACACTGCAATCCCTTCTCCTCCATCCTCCTCTTGGGATCTTGGGCACACACGAACACGTGCCTGGCGTGAGTTTAAGCCACCGGGTCTGGGACTCAAACCACGATTGACTCAATGGGAGTCCAGCAACATAGCCATTATGCCGTCTGCTGGTCCCTTATTAATTTTTTTTTTTTTTTCCCAACACACATGTTCTCTAGAGCCCAGCTCAAGGATGCCAGGTCTGGGCATAGGTGGCGATACTCTTGTTTAGTTTCCCTGTGTTTGAGGTCTCTTGTCCCACTTGCAAGGTGGAAATGGTCCCTTGGGATACAGGACTGTGCCTCTGGTGCTCTGAGCTGAGGTCTGCCCCCTCAGAAAAGTGACACCACCTCTTCTCTGACAGAGTGACCGACCATGGGCCCCTTGCTCAGCCCTGAAACATTCTTCTTAAGGACCAAAGAGAGGAGGGCTGCCGTGTCTCTGTTTTAAAAAACAACAATATTGCCATATGTTTATCACTTATGAAATTGTCTTTTAGGTTTATTTTTTCAGAGAGAGGCAGACAAATAGGTGCCCACGATGAGGTGCTCAAGCCGTGATCCGCTCCATTGTCAGGCAGCCCGGATCAGGGCATGTGTGTGTGCCGTGTGCTCAGGGAGGTCCTGGCATGAGAGCCTTCCCCATGTGGGGCTGGTTGCATCACTGCTATGCCTCGCCTGGTCCTCTTTCCTTTTAAACCAAGACACTGAAGACCAAATTTTCAGGGTGCTTTTCAGTTGCCTTTTTTGTTTTTCCAGTTAAAGTATCTTCTATTTATTATTTAAGATGCTAAATGTGGTCATTGAGCAAAGAAGGAAGGCAGAAGAAAAGGAAGGAAGGGAGGGTGGGAGGAAGGAAGGAAGTATAAACAGAAAGAAGAAAATAAGTCACCTTAATTTCTCTCCCCAGAGAAAACCACTCCTTGTATTTAGTTTTTTAGTTTTCTCCTATACTTGTATAGATGTTCATACAGACTATACAAAGGAGAATGAAACTATGCATACAATATTCCAACCTGCCATTTTATTTTAATGTGATGGCTTTTTCTAACTGAAGGTATCATGAACATCTTTTCATGGCATTATATCTTCTTCTATAAAATAATGTTAATATTAGCATACTATTCCATTGAATGAAAGATTTTTTTTTTTTTGAGAGATTTTCGCTGTAGGGCGCGTGCGCTTGCCAGACAGACAGAGACATAGAGACAGAAAGCGAGAAATCACCCCCCAGGGGGGATGGTCGCGCCGCAATCCCTTCTCCTCCATTCTCCTCTCGGGATCTTGGGCACACACGCACACGCGCCCGGCGTGAGTTTTAAGCCACCGGGTCCAGGACACGAACCGCGGTCAACTACGTGGGAGTCCAGCGACATAGCCATTACTCTAACTGCTGGTTCCCCTGAAAGATTTTTTTTTTTAAGAGAGATTTTTGCTATAGGTCACAGGCGCTCGCTAGAGAAACAGCGACAGAAAGCAAGAAATCACCCCCCCCCAGGGAGGATGGCCAAGCCACAATCCCTTCTCCATTCTCCTCTTGGGATCTTGGGCACGCATGCGCATGTGTGAGTTTTAAGTTGCTGGGTCTGGGACTCGAACTGTGATCAACCACGTAGGAGTCCAGCAACGAAACCATTATACCATCTGCTGGTTCCTGAATGAATAAACTATTTAAGCCATCCTTTCTTGTTAGATATGTAGGTGGAGTCTGTTTGTTTTGTTTTTGAATCTCAAACAACACCATGAGGAATGCCTGGATTGCTAAATTTTTGTGTTTACCTTTAATTCTCTCCGTAAGATAAACTGCCAGGAAGGGGCTTGTCGATCCCCCATTGCCTGTCTCGTTGTCCTGTCCCCATAGCCTCACGGTGGCTGAACACATCCTGTTCTATGCCCAGCTGAAGGGGAAGTCCTGGGGTGAGGCCCAGCTGGAGATGGAGACCATGTTAGAGGACACAGGCCTCCACCACAAGAGGAACGAAGAGGCTCAGGATCTATCAGGTGCCTGGTATTGGAAAAAGACGGGGCTCCCGACGGCGAATCTGGAAAATGGGAGCGGGGTGGGGGCGCTGTATAATAGGAGAGCCCCCCAAGAGCTGGAAGTGCTGGGGAGATGTCCTGAGAATCTGAAAGCAGTCCACCTCTGGGCCATTCTCCACATGGAACGCAGCATCGCAGCAGCCTGGGCTTTATTCATTCTGCCGTTCATGTGTTTGAACTAAGAGTGAGGACAGTCTTCAAATGACTGGCTCCTAGGAGGCAGGGGTTACCTGCTCTTTGTTAAAGGGCCTGTACGTGACCAGGGTTTTGAGTGTTGTATGAAGATCTAAGGAGGCAGCTTCAAACTGCTGCCAGATTCAAGGGCTCCCTTCATGCCGCCAGCCCTGGGCCTTTCTCTTTCCTCGTCGGTCCCTCCTGTGACCTCCACCCCCCACCTCCCGTGCCTCTAGGTGGCATGCAGAGGAAGTTGTCTGTTGCCATCGCCTTTGTGGGAGACGCCAAGGTGGTTGTTCTGGATGAGCCCACCTCCGGAGTGGACCCATACTCAAGGCGCTCGATCTGGGACCTCCTTCTGAAGTACCGCTCAGGTAATGGCCACCCCCAGTGCCCAGTGCCCTTACTGAGGCCTTTCCTGTGGCCCCCCACCTCTGACACCTGGTGTTTGACAAGGGAATAATATAATAACAGCTGTAATTATACTCAGGTGGCTTAACAGCGAATCTAAGTTCCTGTTAAAACTTCCTGAGGATTTTACACAAATACAACCAGGGAATCACTGATGGAGCAGCCCACTTTCCAAGCTATTCTAGAAAGTTCTCTCAACCTGCAGCCCTTCTGTCAGGATTAATGGGTACAGCTCCAGGTGAAATTTCCCCTTGACTAAGGGAGCCCAAGTCACCTATAAACATCCCAGGAAGCGCCTTAGCTGTTGATGACCACTCAGGGCCAGGTGTGAGGGTATGAACTCGGTGCTCAGGGCCACAGAGGACTGCTGTAGGGGCAAATGTCTTGTTCTCTGTCACGACACCTGCCAGCTCAGATCCAGCTCCCCCCAGTCACCCGGTATTTCCTCAAGCCTTTCTCTGATGGTTTGGCATTCTGGAATCCTCACTAGTGCTGATGTTTTGCTTTGTTTGGTTCTGCTAACAATATCTCCAGTCCGTGTGTGTGTGTGTGTGTGTGTGTGTGTGTGTTGGGGGGGGGAGAATGTGTGCATGTTCTTTACAAAGACTGCAAACACAAAGTGTAATGGGCCAGAGATGGGGAGTATGGAGCCTAGTAGATGATGCCTGATGAGAACGAATGTGCCCTGTGGATGGTGACTTACTCGTCAGACCCATGCCTGACCAATAGGTCTGTGTGTGGCGATGCTCTCGGTATGTGGGATGCTCTGAAATATTAATTGTGTTATCCTAATATCCTGGAATTTGCTACAGGGTTAGCCCCATGTGTGTGTGTGTGTGTGTGTGTGTGTGTGTGTGTGTGTGTGTGCACGTGTGCCTGTGTGAGTGTGTGTGTGTGTTTATTAACTCCCAGTTGTTGGGATCCTATAACCAGGAGGTTGCTATCCATCCTCCACTAACCACGCCCAGGCCCTGCCTGGTGACCCCTGGCCCGCCCTTGCAGGCAGGACCATCATCATGTCCACACACCACATGGATGAGGCTGACATTCTGGGAGACCGCATCGCCATCATTTCCCAGGGGAAGCTCTACTGCTCGGGCACCCCGCTGTTCCTGAAGAATTGCTTTGGCACAGGCTTCTACCTAACTTTAGTGCGCAAGATGAAAAACTTCCAGAGCCAAAGAGACGGCTGTGAGGTATGTGTCTGCGCAGGGAGGGAGCCGTCCTGGGGAGAAGGAGCAAGCGTGGGGCTGCCACTCTGGACTTTCCTCCCCAGTCAAGTTCTAGGTGCCAGAACACACTTCCTTGTTGCTAGGACCTTCTGTAGGAAATTTCTTTTTTTTTTTTAAAGGAATTATTTTATTTAACTTTATTTGTTTATTTATTTATTTAAATTTTACCAGAGAAGGACAGAATTGGGGGCGGGGGGTGAGAAAGCAAGCCACCAAGCCTGGGACTCGAACTGCAGCTAACCGTGTGGGAGTCGAGCGCCCTTAACCACCACATGATGAGCATGTTCTGACCTCCTAACAGATGCTTTACCCAAAACAAAACAACTAGTTTGAAATGATCTGAGTGATTACATGCCAGTATCCCAAACTACGCACGTGGTTTAGTGTAACGTAGTAATTATAATCTTATTCTGTACGGTTAGATTTTGTTTTGTTTGTTTGTTTTGCTAGAGGGCACATTTACTGACCAGAGACAGCCAGGGAGAAATCACCTCCCAATGGGGCATGGTCACACTGCTATTTCTCCTCCTCCATTTCTCCATCTTTTGGGATTTGGGATACACACACACACACACACACACACACACTCACACGCACACACACACACACACACACACACACTCACACGCACACACACACACACACACACACACACCAGTGTGTTTTTCAAGCCACCAGGGCTGGTATTTGAATTGTGGTTGGCTATGTAGGATCTGGCTCCCTTTACCCTCCAGGCTACAGGGCCGGCCCAAAGTCAGAATATTTTAAGAGTAGTTGTTAAACCTTTCTTTCTTTTTTTTTTTATATCAACATTTATATTCCCTTATTAAACTTGAATTTTAGTGATAAATGAAAGCTAAGAAAAAGCCTCCTTGCAAACCATAATCTAAGCATACTCAAAGCCAAAAAAAATCTCAGGAGAGACCACCTCAGCATGTCAGGAGACCCAGGTCCAGGTCCGAGCTGCAGTGTGGATGAGCCATGTCCTCCAGGCACATTACTTAACTCCTTGTTTTCCTCCCCTCCTCTGCTTCTTAGGGACGTGAAGATAAATGAGATAAAGTATTACGAATGTGTAGGACCAGCAGTTAGCATAATGGCTATGTCACTGGACTCCCATGTAGTCGTTCACGGTTTGAGTCCTGGACCCGGTGACTTAAACTCATGCTGAACGTGTGTGCATGTGTGCCCAAGATCCCAAGAGGAGAATGGAGGAGAAGGGATTGTGGTGGGGCCATCCGCCCTGGTGGGTGATTTCTTGCTTTCTGTCTCTCTGTCTCTGTCTTTCAGGCGAGCACACATGCCCTATAGCAAAAAACCTCTCCAAAAAATAATAATAAAAAAATTTATAAAAGAAATAAGTATATATAACGAATGTGCTCTGGGCTCCCTGAGAGCAGGCACTGCTCACATTCAAATCATCATGGTTATGATGTAGCCTTACTTGTGCCTCTGGTTTAAGTGTCCTGTCCGCGGCCCGGTGTGTGCACAGGGAAGGAGGAGTGGCACTTCCCGCACAGGCAGGACCCACCGCCGTCACCTGATGAATGACAAGCCAGAGGGGTCCTTTGAGGGTCTGCTTCTCTGTGCACCTGATACACATTCTTCAGGATAGTACCAACTGGCCACACCCTCGACGTGCTCAGATGAATGAACAGATTAAACAGTGACTGTGTTGACCAACTTGGCGGCGAGAAACAAAGCAGGAGTCGGCCTCAGGGAGATGCCATCACTGGCATGGCATGTCTCTTGTCAGCCTTTCCCATGCATCTGTCGTAGGAAACTTGCAGCTGTGCGTCGAAGGGCTTCTCCAGCAGGTGTCCAGCCTGTGTCGATGAGATAACTACAGAGCAAGTCTTGGACGGTAAGGACTGGGGCAGGCCACTCCTCGGTTCCTGCGTGGTGACCATCTCCCAGAATTAGTTGGGATTTCTTTTTCTGTACCAACATTCATATTCCCTAATGAGTCCTGAATTCTAGTGATAAATGAAACTATTGTTGGGCATGTCCTAGTGTGATGTATTTTAAAGGGAGCAAAGAGAGCACTCTGTACTTCTCAGGCTCAAGGTCCTGCAATGGCTCATCTTTATCCTTGAGCTTCTCTCTCCTCTTCCTCTTTCTTCTATTCCCAAAGGGATTTTAAAAAAGAGAGAGAGAGAGAGAGAGAGAGAGAAATTTTTGCTATAGGGAGCATGCACTCGTCAGAGAGACAGAAAGCGAGAAATCACCCCCCTAGAAGGGATGGCCATGGCGCAAATCCTTCTCTTCCATTCTCCTCTTGGGATCTTGGGCACGCACGCACACACACACGCATCCCCAGTGTGAGTCCAGGACCTGAACTGCAATCAACTACATGGGAGTCTGGCAACACAGCCATTACACCATCTGCTGGTCCTTCCCAAAGGGATTTTAAAAGTCTTGCACCTAGGGGCCAGCAGATGGCGTAATGATTACGTTGTTGGACGCCCATGTAGTCAACTGCAATTCACGTCCCCTTCACGCCGGGTATGTGTGCATGTATGCCCAAGATCCTGAGAGGAGAATGGAGGAAAATGAGTGAGTACACATGTTTTATAGCAAAAATCTCTTTTTCTAAAAAAAAAAAAGAAAAGAAAAAGTCACGTCACTAAGCACCCTCTCCCTTTAATGAGAATCTGGTCTTTGTCCACTCTGT
This sequence comes from Tupaia belangeri chinensis, assembly GCF_000334495.1. Taxonomy (NCBI): domain Eukaryota; kingdom Metazoa; phylum Chordata; class Mammalia; order Scandentia; family Tupaiidae; genus Tupaia; species Tupaia belangeri. The sequence continues at coordinate 1,472,697 of NW_006203868.1, forward strand.
GCCCTTAAACATATTAAACTTCCATTTATTCCTAGGGTCCTCCTGTGATATTAGTTAGTGTGACATTAGTTAGTGTCTAGACAGAGATGCTTCTGAAAGTGCACATGGCACCCTCTGGTGGAACCTTGTCTACACACACAGCTCTTAGGGAAAACTGAGAGTCAGAGGTTGTACGTGGGGACTGCGAGTGGGGTAATGTCACACGCTCCTGTTATCTGCTAACTCTTCCCTTAGCTGTCCAATTGTTCAGTGCACGGGCGCTCTCAAGGGCATCCCCACCTCCAGGGAGATGCAGTAGAGAAGCTATTACTATAGAAACAATCATTCACCCGGTAGGATCGGAGCTCAGGGATCCAGGTTCGTGCCAGCACTTCTTCCCACTCTCCATGAGCACCACCCATATCACTAGTAGAGGTGTCTGCAGGTGGACCCCACATGTGCTGTAAGTCCTAAGTCAGAGCAAAGCCACACTTAGGTACAAGCCAGATGAGTGCAGGACAGACACACCTGCTTATCGAAGAAGAGGAATTTCCTATTTAGCACACTTTTTTTTTTTTCTAAATCTGAAAAATTTACTGAGTCCTGGTAAAACGAGACAACTAGACAAAAGTTACATTCTCTGGTTAAAACTCGAGGGAAAGTGTCCAGAGTTGTAGCATCAGTTTTCATTCTCCCAGCCTCTCTACACTAACAGACTTGGGGGTGTCCAGAGATACCTTTTTAGGGTGAGATCTCTGTGTTTTTTGGCTAGGCTGCCCTGCCGTGGGTCACCCCTGGCTTTCTAAAGACTCCTCTTATACTAGAAAGAATCTTGGCCAAGAAATTTAGACTTAAAAAAAAAATAATCAATACTAATATGTTTAGTTAGCTCCACCAAAATCAAGTTGGAAACAAGGCCACTTGGCTGGGATTATATTTTTTAAAAAAATATGATTTCATTTCTAAATAAAGATTTTCTTTGTATAGCATAGAGATCCTGGGAATGGTGGGAAGTACAGTAAGTAGTTATGCCCCAAATAAGGAACAGAAGATCATGTTAACCTCCAGTTAACCACGCCGAGGATTTTCACTCACTCACACACCCACCTACCCCACACATACCAGCAGGCCTCGCTGCCAGACGCTGAGAGCCTGCCAACCTACAGGGCTACTTTGGGAAAGGCTGACACATCTAAGACACAATTCCTGGGAATCCAGCAGCTTCGGTTCAGTTTCCTTCCTACTAGAACAATGGCCGTGACCCCTAGAGAACTATGAGGGCAGAGCTACATCCTCAAGTAAAGAACTCGCCAGCCCCTGCATGAAGTCATCCCAGAATGACAGACAACCCCGTCTATGTGCAGGGTTGTCATAGAACAAGCCTTCCAGTCCAGCTAAGCAAAAGGACGTTGGCTGCAAGCCACGAAATCCCTCCGCATGGGTCATTTTTAAAACAAAGAAAGAAAAGAACTCACTGGGAAGCCTGACTCTCTCTAAGAGAACTGCTTTCCAAGGGGCTGTGCATTCCCAGAACCCCTTTCCCTTTGACCTGCCTCTTGCAATCATGTGCCCGGAAGTGTCTCTTCGAATCCACGCTTTGACGTTTGTAAAGTAAGTTTTTAAATGTTAAAGTAACATGTTTGCACATAAAATTCAGTTCTGACTGGACAAGGGTGTCAGGTAAATACTTGATACCTGTCTCTGGCTCATACTCATGCTGCTTACCGCACCCTCCAGCCACTGGCCTCTCTATGGCTCTTCAACGCCCTTTGCCACTTCCTGGGAACAGGGTGTTGAGTTTTGTTTGAGGAAACTGGTGCAATCCCAGGTAAAGTGCCATGGTTTTCCACACCGTTAGGTCAGACGTGGGTGTGTGATTGAGGAAGGGGACCGCTCACTCAGCTCGGTCACCAGTTTCAGGTAAGCATCTTGGGCGAATCCCCTATAGCTTGGGCCAGACCAGAAAATGATGCTACTTTGACTTCCGTCACACCTGTGGTGAGTGAGAATGAGCAGCAACCATGACAAAACCCTTTCTTACCTGAGATGATGGTCACCGTAGCGGTTGTGACGCACACTCACCCGTGGGCCCGCACTTACCAGGGCTCTGTGTATATTAACTCGCTCAGGCCTCGCAAGCAACAGCAGAGTAGGTACTGATATTTCTCCCTTCTCATAGAGGAACTTAGGTATCTCCTGCCCACATTGGATTGGATGAAAGAGGAAACTGCAGAGGAGTCACATGACCTCCCCTAGGTCGCACGGCTAGCCAGCAAGGAAGAACTTTTGCTTCCATCTCCTCCTCCCTCTCAGTGGCCATCACGGGACAAATTCAGCTAAAAACAGACTCGATGAGTGTTGCTCTTTCAAAAAGTCACTGCTGAGTGACAAAATGCCCTTTCCTCCCATGGAAGGTAGACGGAAGTTGGAAACCGAGGCCACCCAACAGTCTCCCAGGTTCTGGAAAGTATGAGTGGGCCTCAGTCGTTTTTTCTTGTCCTAGGGGATGTGAACGAGCTCACAGACGTGGTTCGTCACCACGTGCCAGAGGCAAAGCTGGTGGAATGCATTGGTCAAGAACTTATCTTCCTTCTTCCAAATAAGAATTTCAAGCAGAGATCGTATGCCAGCCTTTTCAGAGAGCTGGAGGACACGCTGCCTGACCTGGGGCTCAGCAGTTTCGGGATTTCTGACACTCCCCTGGAAGAGGTAAAGCAGAGATTCCAGCTGGGTTCTGTCAGGTGCCAGAAGAGGCAGTTCTTTGCAAAAATCTAACACCACAGTGAAGTTTTGTAAAAGCCAAAAGCTATAATTCCTCCACCCAAGCATAGCAGCTCTCTTCATTTTTGGCTTACTTCCACCTGCCTTTGTCCATATGCATACATACTTTACATAGTTGTGGTCACCATGTGCTTACATTTTTGTATTTACAGAAGACTATGTTCTTAAAGAGTCATAACATATTTTCTTCCCATTATGAAGCAATGCCCAACAAAATGGAGCTCAGGTTAGACTTTTCTGATGGGGAAATGCTAAACCACATTCTTTCTTTTCTCCTTTTTGGCAGATCTTTCTGAAGGTCACAGAGGATTCCGATTCTGGACCCCTATTAGCTGGTATGGCGCTGGAGCATGTAGCTCCTTCCTACGCTCCTACTCCCAGCTTTCTCTTGAAAGTCTAAGGAAAAGGCCATGAAACAGCCAAGTAGGCAAATATTCCTCCACAGTATCTGACTCCCAGATAATAGTCATTTGGATTCTTGGTGCCTTTGAGGGACAAAGGAATGACAGACTGCTCTGGTTCGAGTAGGGACACTCTAGATGAATCAGGGTTCTCATGGAGACCAGGTTGGCAGCTTCATCCCCAGACTTCTCACCCCTATCTCTCCTGACCCTGTCAGGAGGCAGGGAGGGCGGGAAACTGCCCCTCCAGGGGAAACTAAGCTCATAGAGGTTGCATGACTTGACTAAAGTCCCACAGGCTTCCGGGTCTTACTGTCTGGTTTTAACTCTCAAATCTAGAATCCTCAATTCCACACTCTCCCTGTGTCCTGTTTTTCAGATGGTGAAGTGCATTTGTTTCGATTGAACTCAGTTTTAGAGGATGACATACTCTGATCTTGTCTCCAAAGTCTGAAGGAACCTGTAGCTGTCCACTGGGACCACATGTTGCATGGCACAGATAGGTGCCACTTCTTAGGTGGTGACTAACAACCAGGGATGACTACAGATTTGCAGAAAGGCAGGGACAACCCAGCTTTGTGGAGTAGTCCTTGGCTCTGGCCTGGACAGTGGACTTCCACCTGGATGGGGCCATCAGGGAGAGAGTAAAGCTCAGAGGAAAGAGGTGAGGTCAAACCAGCAAAGGGGAGAGGCAGCAGGGAGCCTACCATAGCAGACATCCAAGCTGAGCCCAGAACAGGAAGAGAAGGCTGGAGAGTGGGGCCTCCGACAGGGCAGCCAGCTGGCCTGCGGAACTTCTACCCTATTCTGAGAGCCAGGGCTGGGGTCGGTGCTACCCGTCACCAGGACCTGTACATCCCCAGGCTAGAGCATTGTAGGTTTCTATGAACGTTAGATAAAAGGATGACTAAGCTGACCCAGCTCCCTTACAGCTAGCTGCCTTTGTCCTGAGGGCCTTGAGGAGGGTTAAGAAAGGAACTGGGGATCAACTAGCATCCTTTAGGCTTTCTCTGGTGTCCAGCCATAGATAGACTGCAAATGAGCTTTAACCACTAACAGCAAACTGTGACTTCCCTGTTTCAAATGCTTGCAAGAACTTACAAAGCATCTCCACATATGTTATCTTATTTAATTGTCAAAACAATCCTGCAATGTGTTCGTTCATTTCACAGATGAGAAAACTGATTCAGGCAGGTTGAGTCACTTGCCTAACTGTATGCATCCTGTAAGAGACAGGATTCAAGCCCAGGTCTCCTGGCTCCTTGTTCATGAGTCTTTTTACCACTTTTCATGACCTCGAAGAATTCAGAAAGAGGGAAAGCCTGTAGCATGGTGGTTGAGGCAGCTGTATCCCACATGGCCAACTGCTTGGGTCAAGTCCCAGACCTGCCTGGCAGCTTGAGAAACATGCCAGGCACATGTACAGGTGTGCCCAAGATCCTAAAAAGAAGGGAAAATGGGAGAGAATAGATTGCAGCATGACCATTCCCAATGGGGGCACCCTCTCATGTTCTCTCTTGCTCTCTCTACCTCTCTGTCTCTCTCCATTGAATGCATGTGCCCTCTGGCAAAATAAAAAAAAAAGAATTCAGAAAGTACCAAATTGACTCTGATTTTTAATTTTTAAGTTAAAAAAATTTTAAATGTATTTTGTTGTTTAAAAGCTCACATAATACACAAAGTCTTAAATCCCCCTTCCTATTTCACCACTACTCCTGTCCAACACCCCCTCCCCAGTGGGGGTCTCTGTAGTCAGCTGGAGGGTGGCATTCTTCTAGTGCTTTGAAGTTTCTTTCTTTCTTTTTTGAGAATTATTTTATTTAATTTTATTTATTTATTTATTTATTTTAATTTGACCAGACAGGGACAGAGTGAGAGCAAGAGAGGGAAAATAAGAAAGCAAGTCGCCAGGTCTGGGACTCAAACTGCGGTTGGCCATGTGGGAGTTCAGCACCCGTAACCACCACACCACCCGCTGGCCCCTACTTGGCAGTCTCTTGTGTGTGTACATAAGCTCTCATTTTTCTGCAGTTTCTTGTGTGTGTACATAAGCTCTCATTTTTCTTTGTATGTGATATATGACCTTTCTAACATGAACGTGATGTTAGTGCACATGTTGCTATGGCCCTCATGTTTGGTTTAGTTTCATGTTTTACTGAGTTATATCACCTGGACTCCTCACTACGTCAATGCATATAGAGTTATTTTATTCTCTTTAATGTTAACAGATAAATTTTAAGCAATTTCAGGTGATTCTAAACACAGTTTACACTGGAAAATACATTTTCTGATTATTAACCAACTTGGCCTGACATTTTGTTGCTAATTAAGAAAAATGGTAAACGAGCTCCAGACCTTATGGAGTTTTATTTGCAGAATTTCTTATTAATTCAATCTCACAAACCAGGTGGCACTCAGCAGAAAAAAGAAAACCTCAGCCTCCGACAGCCTTGCTTGAGTCCCAGTGAGGAGGCCAAACAGACTTCGCAGGACTCCAACGTCTGTTCTGCAGCAGCAGCTGCTCCCCCGGAGGGTCAGCCTCCCACAGGGCCAGAGGACCCCCGCACCCAGCTCAACACGGGAACACAACTCTTACTGCAGCACGTGCAGGCGCTGCTGGTCAAGCGGTTCCACCACACCCTCCGCAGTCGTAAGGACTTCCTGGCCCAGGTACCAGGCCAGTCTTCCGTGGTGCTCTGTCGCTCCTCCCACGGCCTCTTGTGCCTCTCCTGGCCTGTCCGTCCTCTCTAGACCATTCTGCGCATCTGGGTTCTGTCAGCTTTGTTTCCTCCTTGCCAAACCTTATTTTAGTTCTGGGTAACACAGGACTTCTTTGTAAGTATTGGCCCTCAGTTAGCAGAGAAAATAGAATAACAGTGATTATGTTAATCTTGGCTTTATTTCTACAGTGAAGGTTAAAGTCATGTTTTCATCATTTTTGCAATGGTCCTATGTATCAAGATTACTGCCCTCTTCTCTTGTAATGTTTTTACTCAGAAAAAGAAACACTGATTCGAAGAGCAGTGAGTAAGTGACTTGCTCTTTGCTCTTTGAACCACCCTTTAACCTGCGGCTGAACACTGGCCTATCTTTAGATGCCCCGGGGGCTACCAGAACTTTCTGTTCTCTGCTCATCTTGTCTTTGCACACCCTACCTATAACGCTCCCTTGGAAGCCTGACCTTTGCCCGGCTATAAGATTGCATGGTAAACATTTGAAAGATCGAGTGTGAGTGCCTGCGTGCGTGTGGGCATGTGCACATACATGCACATGCATTCATTCGTGCGTGTTTAACCCTCACACAGCATAGCCACTTTCCATATTGATTCTCCCACAGATTGTGCTCCCGGCTTCCTTTGTGTTTTTGGCTCTCATGCTTTCCATCGTTGTCCCTCCTTTTGGTGAATATCCTGCCTTGACCCTTCACCCTTGGATGTATGGGCAGCAGTATACCTTCTACAGGTGCGCAGACTCAAACCCAGAGGCTCCCCTTCACCTGCATGGGTGTGCGGCTCCTGGCCACCTGGTTGGTAGGGCTCTGATTGTCCCATTCCCCGAGACCTTTACCAGCATAGAGGAGTTCTGGGACTGGCCTCAGAAGGGAAGTCAGGGTACCTGCCACTTCCCGGAGGGTGATCAAGTGGACTGCTTGAACTGTTTGGGGAGGGGAGCAAGGAAAGAATGTAAAGCCAGGGTGGGTGGGTGGCTCGCCCTCTTTCTGAGGCATATACAACATGCCATCAGACCACTGGGTGTGTTCAGGCAGCCTACCCAACTCCCAACAGGCCTCCCACCTCCTAGGGCAGCTTTCAGTGCCTCGCGTACATGCCCAGCCCAACAGTAACCGCTCCATAAACACTTTGAATTGCATGTCGGCTGCTTTTGTCCATTCCGTCCCAGTCAAGTGTCCACCTGGTAAGACCCTCTCACTCCATCTAGCATGGATGACTCGAACAGTGAGCATCTCGAACTGCTGGCGGATGTCCTCCTGAACAAGCCAGGCTTTGGCAACCGCTGCCTGAAGGAAGAGTGGCTTCCGTAAGTCCCCGTGCAGCCCTAACACCAGCGGTTGCCTGGGAGCCTGGGAGTGGGGAAAGGGTCTGGGATGGCAGGGTGACACGTAGCCCCTACTCTGTATTACATGGGTCACTTCCGTATCTCTAACCACCACCCACCCAGCTGCCCCGGGTGTGTGCAGGGCATCCACTCCCTCCTGCACGTCTATGTTACGTTGACGTAGGATTCCCTATAACTTACTGGAAAGGCCTATGGACAGAGGAGGGAGGGAGATTAGGGATCCCCCACCGTGTACTTGGACTTCGGGTGGCATCAATCATATGTATGCCTAGCTCTCAGTGACTGTTGAATGTATAGAGAAGGGAATTACAGGAGACAGTTAAAATCCACCAGGAATCCTAAAAGTTCAGTATAATTTTAACTTCTTCTCTCATCCAGTCTTTTTCAAAGTTACCAATAAGAACCAAGCAGACTAATTTCAATTTCCTTTTTCATTGGTTTTATCTCTCAACAGCTAGAGCTACTAGGAGAAAAAGGGAGATAAGACAGTTCACAAACCAGATAACTATTCCCTGAGCCCCCACCTACTCACAGTCTTGGTATTTCTTGAGCAGAAACTAACCTCAAGAGGCTAAGAGGACAGTGCATGGGTCTGATGAGGAGAGGCCGAGAAGAACAGGGTTGGGCACTGTTTCTCATTTCTAGGGATTTTTTACAAATCAATTTTAGAACTGACTGTGGAATATTTTCTTGTGTTCCATAAGGGAGTACCCCTGTGGCAATTCCACCCCCTGGAAGACTCCTGCAGTGTCCCCGAACATCACCCACCTGTTTCAGAAGCAGGAGTGGCTGCCAGAGCACCCCTCACCGGCCTGCAGGTGCAGTACCAGGGAGAAACTCACCATGCTGCCCGAGTGCCCCGAAGGTGCTGGAGGGCTCCCACCCCCTCAGGTAACCAGGGGTGCCCTGAACTGGCCTGCAACCACAGGGACTAGGGAAACACATGGTCCCTCCTGAGTCTCTAGCCAACTAACATTTTAGACTGACGGCTGAGTGAGGGACTGAATGACAACCTAGGTCCTGTCAGAGGGGCTTGTGGGAAAGCCCTGTCACTGTCAGCTGGAGGAAGACACTGAGAGCTTAGTTTTCTACCAAACACTTCCTGTTCTAGTTAGTAAGAAAACATGTTAAATACTTAAAAAATCAAGCGAGTCATACATGCTCATTATAGAAAAATTAGAAAACACAAGTCAAAGTAAAAGAAACGTCATTTGGCGATAACCGCCAATATTTGTTTATTTTTTGCCAAGCAGGATTATCTTCAAAATATTGTTTTGAAACCTGCTTCTTCTTTCTTTCTTTTTTTCTTTTTTGCTAGAGGGTGCATGCACTCAACAGAGAGAGGAGAACCCTTCCATACACCCCCCAATGGAGAATGGTCACGCCTTCTCCGTCTCTCCCTCCTTTCCGGATTCCAGCACACTCACATGCACCCAGCAAGTTTCTCATGCCACTGGGGCTGAAACTCAAACCACATGGTCAGCCGTGTAAGATCTAGGCACTCTAATCACCAGGCTGTGGAACCAGCCCCAAATCTGTTTTTTTTTCACTTAATGACATATCATGAATATACATCCATGTCAATAAATATCTACTGACACCATTTGAATACCTGCGTCCAATTCCACTGTTCAAATTTACTTTAAATTATGTAACAAATCTCCCATTTGGAGGCACTTGGGTCATTACTAAATGCATGTACATTGAAATGCAAACTTGTTAGCAGTCTTATTAACAGTTTTAATTAAGAAGTTTGGCATGTGCTGTGCACGCTCACACATGGGAAGTAGCTAATCTTTTGCAGGGATGTCAGTGATCTTGGCTCTGAGCAGCAAGCATCCTTTCTCAGAGCTCTAAACTCTGCAAGAGCTCACAGCGAGCCTTTCCTGGAGATTCCAGAGACAGTGAAAGAGGCTGGCAGTCTCACTTGTCTTGGTTTGAGAATGGGCCTCCCAGCTGATGTGCACAGAGCAGAGCCTCAGACAGCCCTCTCTCAGGATCTGCCAGAGAACGCACAATTCCCAAAGAGGCAGTGTGGGGTAGTGGAAGAGAACAAGCAGAGGAGGCAGAAAGGCAGGGGTTAGTCTCTTGGGCTCCCTGAGCCTTAAGTCCCTCGCCTATAAATAGGGGATAATGGTACATTTTATAGCATCATTATGAGGATTGAATGAAATAATGTGAGAAAAGTGTTATTCAGGAGTAGATTCAGCTCAAGGGATGACAACTCCAAACTAACAGTGGATGAACAGGATACAACTTGTCTCTCCCTCCTGTAGGTGTGTGTGGGGTCCACAATGTTCTATTCTGTTACTAGTCTGTGGTGTGTGTGTGGGTCCATGATGTTCTATTCTGTTGCTAGTCTGTGGCGTGTGTGGGGGTCCATGATGTTCTATTCTGTTGCTAGTCTGTGGCGTGTGTGGGGGTCCATGATGTTCTATTCTGTTGCTAGTCTGTGGCGTGTGTGGGGGTCCATGATGTTCTATTCTGTTGCTAGTCTGTGGCGTGTGTGGGGGTCCATGATGTTCTATTCTGTTGCTAGTCTGTGGTGTGTGTGGGGTCCATGATCTTCTGTCCTGTTACTAGTCTGTGGTGTGTTTGGGAGCCATGATGTTCTATCCTGTTGCTAGTCTGTGGTGTGGGTGGGGTCCACGATGTTCTATTCTGTTACTAGTCTGTGGTGTGTGTGGTGGCCATGATGTTCTATCGTGTTACTAGTCTGTGGTGTGTGTGGGGTCCACGATGTTGTATTCTGTTGCTAGTCTGTGGTGTGTGTGGTGGCCACGATGTTCTATTCTTTTACTAGTCTGTGATGTGTGTGGGGTCCAGGATCTTCTGTCCTGTTGCTAGTTTGTGGTGTGTGTGGGGTCCACGATGTTCTATTCTGTTGTTAGTCTGTGGTGTGTGTGGGGTCCACGATCTATTCTGTTACTAGTCTATGGTATGTGTGGTGGCCACGATGTTCTATCCTGTTGCTAGTCTGTGGTGTGCGTGGGGTCCACGATATTCTATTCTGTTACTAGTCTGTGGTGTGTGTGGTGGCCACAATGTTCTATTCTGTTGCTAGTCTGTGGTGTGTGTGGGGTCCACGTTCTATTCTGTTGCTAGTCTGTGGTGTGTGTGGGGTCCACGATGATGTATTCCGTTACTAGTCTGTGGTGTGTGTGGTGGCCACAATGTTCTATTCTGTTGCTAGTCTGTGGTGTGTGTGGGGTCCACGATGTTGTATTCTGTTGCTAGTCTGTGGTGTGTGTGGGGTCCACGATGTTGTATTCTGTTACTAGTCTGTGGTGTGTGTGGTGGCCATGATGTTCTATCGTGTTACTAGTCTGTGGTGTGTGTGGGGTCCACGATGTTGTATTCTGTTACTAGTCTGTGGTGTGTGTGGGGTCCACGATGCTGTATTCTGTTACTAGTCTGTGGTGTGTGTGGGGTCCACGTTCTATTCTGTTACTAGTCTGTGGTGTGCATGGGGTCCACGATGTTCTACTCTGTTGTTAGTCTGTGCTAAACAGGCCTTGACCTCATGAGCTGTGATAGCAGAATCAACTTTCCCAGCAGCAGAATGGAAGATGGATGAAGGAATTTAAAAATGAGGGCAAAGTGTGCAAATGTGGGGCGTTTCCCAAAGTGTCCACATAGCATTTATTTACTACTGGCCAGAACCTAGCATTAAGGGACATTGGGGCTATCATCTTTATTCTAGGTAGCCTTCTACCCAACAAAACTGGTTATTACCATGGTGAAAGGAAGAGCAGATAATGGAGGACAACTCCATTTTGCCATAGCCCCTGTCAGTTACTGGCTTGTGAGTGAGTCTATGTTAAAGACCATCCGATCTTTCTCTTTTTCTTATTCTCAAGCATATACCTGTGTACTTCTCAAGCACTGTAAGTACATTCTCCTCGAGTCACAACTCAGTCTCTGCAGCTCATAGGCATCCTTACATCAGGACTCAGGGGCTTGTCTCAGTTCTCTGTGCCCCAGCAGGAAGCTTTGCTTGGCTCTGGTTCGCAGTCAAGTGCCCGGGTCTCCGGGGGTGCGTCTGCTCAGATATACCCAGTGTCAGGACCTCATCAGGCTTTGATCAGGTACAGTGAGTTCTTGGCTGTGAGGGGAGGACAAGCCTAGGTACATGGTGACTTACTTCCTAAATGAATTCCAACCACTAAACTGCCTGTCTGACTTAGAAACCTGTCTTCAATCGTACTGGTCCATGGACCCTGGGGGGAATGAAATAGGCCACAGGAGCTATAGGAAAGGGAGACAAATTCCTGTTCTTATCTCTTGCTTCTGCACTTCCTCACTATCCTTCATGCCTCTCTTTGGAGCAAAATCGCATGTCACACATCTGCACAGGAAGCGCTCTGTTCCCTCCCTCTCTCTCACATGCACACACCCACTCACCCCACTTCTCAAATGCAATCTCCCATCCAGTGAGAGAGGTGGGCCTGGCTCAGGGGTAGGGAACTGTCCTCATCTGGGAAATGGAGGGAGTGGATGCCATTGTCGCTAGGGCCCTTCCTGCTCTTACCTCTTTGAATGGTAGCGGGTCCTAGGGTGGAAACACTCCAAGCCTGACTTCCCGCAAGCATGAGATCAGTTTGTAGCAGTATTTTATCTGACAGTTTTTAGACAACAAATGATCATAAACTTTCCCAGGCATCAGCAACTGCTCCAGCCTGGATTCCAACAGGAGCTTAGCAATGCCGCTGTCAGCTTGAGAAGCAGAGGGCTATGGAGCCTCACAGATGCAGTTCAGAGCCTAGGCCAGCGTCCCCCGAGGTCTGTAACCCAGTGCGAAGCAGCCGGCTTGTCTGAACCTTAGTTTCCCTATCTGTAATTAAATGAAGAAGTCTTCTCTTATGACGATTTTAGGGTTGAGTGAGATCGTGTAGGCCGTGCATGGAACACAGTGCCTGTCCCATGGTAAGCGTTCAGTGGATGCTCGTTCTCCGCTAGCAAAGAGAGGAACAAGGTAGGAAAAAATACACCAAAGAGGGAAAGTCACATGGGAAGCTTTATAAAAGTTAAAAGAATGGTACGTGTTAACGACAGTTTAATGCCACCTCAAATCCCCTTGGCTACTTTTCCGTGGCACTTTGAACACAGCAAATGCTTCCGCCCAAGGCTCATGACTGACCTGTGAAATGAGCTGAGAAACGAACACTGTTTCCAAATGTAAAAGAATATTGCCACCTGGTGGCCGGACTCATGTGCTCTTGAATTCTCCGAAATCGTTTCTTCCCTAGCTTCCAGTCCTAGATGGATTTTTAAAGTGATTTATAAGTGGCAAGGCACTATTCAAATGATTTTATTCACATCACAAATGGCGTGCCAACTACCTGTCAGGTACTTGTCTGGGCACTGGGACCCAATAGCCAATAGTCGGGGAACGTCCTTGCTCGCACAGAAATTATGTCATTCGAGAGGCTATCAGATAAAAACAAGCCACCAGCTCCATCAGGGAATTAGTGCAGCAGTGTGTTATGACAGAGAGACTGAGCCATGTGAAGTGGCACAGGTAGGCTTCCAGGCAGCATGACCCTCCGAGTGCAAAGATTCATCAGGAATGCGAGGTACCATTGACAAACAGAAAGAATGGGTAAGGGACGAGGGGGTAAGTGGCCACAGGTGAGCTCAAAGAGGGAGCCAGATTGCTTAGGGATACACCAGCCTTAGTAATTAATGGGTTTGCACTTGATCCTGGGGTTTGTTGGAGAGGGGTAAGCAAGGCAACTAAAGTATTCAGATTTACATTTTTTATTTTTAAATTTTTTTTGCCTTTTTAATATGATTTTTATTTTTACACTGTGCCATCTTTTTGTTAAAAAATTACAGCTTTAACGTACACAGTTTATCCATCCTCTGTCTAAGATCAAGTATAGTAGCTGTTCTTACCAGATTTATATTTTTAAAGCTGTCTGTGGCTACTGGATGGAGAATGGAATGTGGAAAGTCAAGGGTGGAATCAGGGAGACCATTCTGGAAGCCTAGGTGTTAGCTTGGCCAGGTGGTGGTATTGGAGGTGGAGAGATGTCGGTGCATTGGAGATTGGTGTTGGAGTTTACTGTACCTTGTCAATGGATTGGAGAAAAACAGAGAGATCAAAGGCAACTTCCACATGGTTGATGCAGGAACTAGGGAGAGGCCTGTGGTCATTTACTATTTTCCCAGAAGCTGAGTCTATAATGATTTTTAAAGAAGAATAAGCAGTTTCACAAGCTGTACAGCTTGTTTGTTTCGCACACTCAAATCCCAAAGTAACTAATGTGAGTGTCTCATTGCCTCAGAGAACACAGCGCAGCACTGAAATTCTTCAAGACCTCACAAACAGGAACATCTCTGACTTCTTGGTAAAAACGTATCCTGCTCTTATAAGAAGCAGGTAAGAAGAGACCCTTTTATACTTGTGGTCCTGGCTCCTTGTAGAAAATATTGAGTAGGGATGGACGATAATTTACTCTTGTGATTTATCAATGATCCAGGAAGCAGAATATTTTCTTTTGTATATAATTTGAGGACCTCAAGTTATATAGAAATAAAATGCAACTAAAGATTAATTTTGCTTTTTTGTTTTTATGTTTAGGGCAAGCAGTCTTCAAGCTTAACCCAACCCATGCATTATTAAAAGCGACATCAGAAAAGTATAGAATTTATTCAATAATGCAGCCTTCTATTTTAAGAAATTGAGATAGACAAAGCTTGGAGGGAGGAATAAAAGGGAAATGGTGGAAAACAAAAAGAGTAGCAGAAGGAAAAAGGAAGAAGACCGGAAAACATTAGCCCAGGTAGAAAAGGTGCAACAGCGTAGTATCTGAGGGTGTCCACCAGGGAGGATTAGCCAGGTAAACTGTTGCTGTCATGCTCTCACTGCAAGCTATCATCTAGCAACATGCCCTCTGAAATGCCATGACACACTTTAATAGGGACCTAGTTCTCTCGGCTCTGCAGCCGTTCTTATCAAGCCTCATTCCAGGATCGAGCAGCTTAGACAGCTCCTATCAGAGCAAGCGGCTAGACAAGAGCTCACAATGGAGAGAGGACCGGAAGCAAGGTCCAGTCCTCACATGCTCTTGGGCTTTAAAATAAAATGTAACGTCTAATTTTAGTAGTACTTTTAATTGCTTCCAATACCGGAGCCTTAAACAAGGGATAAACAGACTCAATTAACTAGAGCACACTACAGGTGGGAAGGCAGTTAGCAAAGTGAAGAATGTCAGCAAGCCCCAAGTAAAAGCATTGTGTGTAGAGATGATTCTGCGATGCAGTAAACAGCAACCAGCCCAAACGTTTTCAGCAGCAAATTTGCAGTATGGAATTTTGGCTTTTTGTGTTGATGGTTAATGATGATGGTTCATGAGCTTGAACACAGAGGTCTAGAATTGGTGTCTGCTCATTTCCCATCTTGTCATTTATCCCTAACTATCTGAAGTCAGCGTCTTACCTTTAGGCTGTAAGTCAGGACTTCTAATCTGTACAGATGGGTGAGGCAGAATATGTTCTTTTGTATATAATTTGAGGACCTCAAGTTATATAGAAATAAAATGCAACTAAAGATTAATTTTGCTTTTTGTTTTTATGTTTAGGGCAAGCAGTCTTCAAGCTTAACCCAACCCATGCATTATTAAAAGCGACATCAGAAAAGTATAGAATTTATTCAATAATGCAGCCTTCTATTTTAAGAAATTGAGATAGACAAAGCTTGGAGGGAGGAATAAAAGGGAAATGGTGGAAAACAAAAAGAGTAGCAGAAGGAAAAAGGAAGAAGACCGGAAAACATTAGCCCAGGTAGAAAAGGTGCAACAGCGTAGTATCTGAGGGTGTCCACCAGGGAGGATTAGCCAGGTAAACTGTTGCTGTCATGCTCTCACTGCAAGCTATCATCTAGCAACATGCCCTCTGAAATGCCATGACACACTTTAATAGGGACCTAGTTCTCTCGGCTCTGCAGCCGTTCTTATCAAGCCTCATTCCAGGATCGAGCAGCTTAGACAGCTCCTATCAGAGCAAGCGGCTAGACAAGAGCTCACAATGGAGAGAGGACCGGAAGCAAGGTCCAGTCCTCACATGCTCTTGGGCTTTAAAATAAAATGTAACGTCTAATTTTAGTAGTACTTTTAATTGCTTCCAATACCGGAGCCTTAAACAAGGGATAAACAGACTCAATTAACTAGAGCACACTACAGGTGGGAAGGCAGTTAGCAAAGTGAAGAATGTCAGCAAGCCCCAAGTAAAAGCATTGTGTGTAGAGATGATTCTGCGATGCAGTAAACAGCAACCAGCCCAAACGTTTTCAGCAGCAAATTTGCAGTATGGAATTTTGGCTTTTTGTGTTGATGGTTAATGATGATGGTTCATGAGCTTGAACACAGAGGTCTAGAATTGGTGTCTGCTCATTTCCCATCTTGTCATTTATCCCTAACTATCTGAAGTCAGCGTCTTACCTTTAGGCTGTAAGTCAGGACTTCTAATCTGTACAGATGGGTGAGGGGAGACGGCAGCCTTCACTCCACACTGGCGTGGCATTACCATGTTTTCTGACTCTGATGTGGCACACTGGCCTGACATCTGACTTGACAACAAGGCCACTCAGAAAGCCCAGCATGAGGGATGTGACTTGAAGAGGAAAATGTGTGCATTCTGGGTCTGCCCTGGGGCTGGGTGGCTTCTATACTGTTTGGATATTAGGAACTGCAAAAATACCACTGAAGACTAAGACAACCCAGCAGTTGCTGAGGAAGGAACATTAACAGTGTTGCTATACTTGTAGTATTAATTGCACTTTATTTTGACTTTCAGCTTAAAGAGCAAATTCTGGGTCAATGAACAGAGGTAAGAAACTATTTTTATGAGAAATTAAAATCTCAGATTGGTCCATGTAAAATAATTGCATATACAAAAACACACCTCAAAGCCCTGGGGTGGGCTACTCTGTATGTGCTCAGGAATTCACAAGACATGGAAGGCTATCAGCTGAAGGACACCCCAGACTTAGAAGATGCTTACAGTGTATCTCCTCGGGGGGTATAAATGGCAGATGGCATTCCCTGATAAGGAGTTCCACAGCATTCTCACCCAAAGGGGGCTCTAAATTCTCCAAGTATGTAACAGTTTAGAATACTCCAGTGAGTGGGACTCAGACCTAAGCTCTGGCCTATTTCCTTTTAAGCTTCAGGAGTCAAGCTCAGGCCTAGACTCACCCCATTCCTGAAGCATCCTGGGGACTCCAGTGGTTCCAGAGATTTGGAGAATCTTTAAGGAAGTAGGCCACTGGAATGCGTGCAGGGCTGATGCTGACTTGCTTTCCTGGGCAGATCTAGACTATAAAAGTAAAATCTAGTTTTTCTCATAAGGAAGTGGTGGGGCTTCAGCTGAATCAGAAAGTGGGAGTAAGAGGGCAATTTGAGGCCCTGAGAAATAAAGATCTCCTTTGTTTTATTTAAGTGGCAAGTTACATTTGTTAAGTTGCAGGATTAGCTTTTGTCCTGCCATAGAAGAGTTTTAAGTCATAGCATGGCATGCTCGGATTGGTGTTTTAGCCCAATCCTTTTAGGCTTCCAGCATAGTACAGAAGATGGAACCCAGGTTAGGCCGCTATTAAAGAAGCTAGAGCAAGAATCCAGGGAGGAGATGGTGGGGCCTGCCCAAGCCAGGGTGGGCTGACAGATACTGAGAGAGAGGGACAGCAGGACCTGGTCCTAATTAGATGAAGGTGCTTCTGGTGCTGCCAGAAGTACCCAGCACAGAAATCGTTGGCTGAGGTGGGAGAGGAGTTAGCAGAGACTTCAAAGAGAAGATGACTATGGAAGATGAGTTGGAGTTGGCCACACGGTCAAGAAAGGGAAAGCCCACCCCAACACCCCGCTCCCCCACCCTGGAAAGCTATCAGCCCACAAAGGCAACTGAGACCTTCTGGAGCTCCAGAAATGATTCCGCACGGCCACACTGTGCCACTCAGAGGAAGGTATGAGAGAGGGAAGGCAGAGAGTTGGGAGAGGCAGAGACCAGACTCAGAAGTATCTCGTGCACCAAGACATCATCCTGGAGGCAGTAATGGAGAGAGCTAAAAGTTGGTTTGTAACGTGAAGCAATGTTGCTTGCTGGTCTAGACAAACCCCCTCACAACGAATGTCCAAAACCATGCATAGTACCAAACCCCACACATACCATGTTTTCTCCCATACATATAAGCCTATGATCAAGTTTAATCTATAAATTAGGCACAGCAAGAGATTAACAATAGTTTCTAGTGATAAAATAGGACAACTCAGGATACCATAATGAAGTTACACGAAGGAACTTTTCTCTTTCTTTCTTAGTGCACTATCTTGTACTATAGTCACCCATTTTCAGACTATGGGTAACTGGGACCATGGGAAGCAAAAACCATGTAATGGGGGCTTTTATACATGTTTCCCCCATAGAAACACAGAGAACTACTGGTGGCGTGAAGTTCATGACACCGATGTGAGACTTTCTTGTCGCTTTGGCAGGTATGGAGGAATCTCCATTGGAGGAAAGCTACCAGTCCCCCCTTTCACTGCGGACACACTCGTGGGTTTTTTAAGTGCTCTTGGCCAGATGATGAACGTGAGCGGGGTATGTAAAATAGACTGGAGATTTGAGAAGGATTTTTTGACTTGCTTAATTATCATAAAATACAAATGATCATGAATGCCCCAGGAAAAAAAAATCCTCTTGTTGGTTTCTATGTTTTTTTAGGGTCCTATCACCAGAGAAGCTTCTAAAGAAATGTCTGATTTCCTTAAATATCTAGAAACTGAAGACAATCTTAAGGTACAAGACAACTTGTGTAAGTTGCCCCAGAGCTAAAAGTACACAAGAGCTGATTATTTTATTTTTATTTCCCCAGCTAACTAAAGTCCATCCCTTCTCTTGCTGAAATTGAGAAGGCATGTCTTCCAGCAGCCAGATCCTTCCTCCTCATAGTCTTGTTCCTGTCGCTATATATTTTTTCTTTCTTTAACAGCTGTTAGTGCAGTGTCTCGGGTGTCCTATCTAGCCCAGTCTAACAAAGCTCTGTCTCCGCCTTCTAGGTGTGGTTTAACAACAAAGGTTGGCACGCTATGGTCAGCTTTCTCAACGTGGCCCACAATGCCATCTTAAGGGCCAACCTGCATGAGACAAGGGACCCTGAGGAGTACGGAATCACCGTCATCAGCCAGCCTTTGAACCTGACCAAGGAGCAGCTCTCGGAGATCACAGTGTAAGCCACCGGCCCCCAGACTCACAGCTCCCTTGCCACCTTCTACCCTCTTTGGAAACTGCAAGGGGATTTTTGCTCCCATGAAGCACTGGGCTGGATGGTAACATTGTTTAATCAGACACATAGGAGAGAAAGACTTTCAAATGCTTGGTCATTCTTTCTCCTCATATTCGTTTAGAAAGTAAGTTCATATTTTGGTTCTATTTCCTTTTGGCTCTTAGTAATGAGTTGCTCATGAAGTTTGCAGATATTCCACTTGCCAGTTTGCAAAAATGACTGCTGGGAACTGGAGAAGGTCAATAAATCATTCATCTCCCTCATAGTAATTATCTTAGATTCCGGTCATTTCCCTCAGATGGTCATGCTTTGGAAATGCAGACAGATCTTTGCCTTCCTCGGGCTTAGGTTCTTACAGCACACCTTCAGGCAGTCAGAACATCAATCTTGTGCATTTTGGAATGACATGTTGGGTCTCTTTGAGGCCTATGTAGAGGAAGGGTTGGTAGGAGTGCCTTCGTTAGTGCAAACTTCTGGAAAGTTGGGGAGTCCTGACCTCACCATCCCAGTATACTCTGAGTGCTACTGAACACACCAGCGTTATCTGCTAAACTTGGGCCTTGGCACCCTGGTGCCTTCCTCTGGACACCCTCGGGGACTCTAGACTGTCCTATGTTAATTCCCACTCTGCCCAAGTTTCTGTACTTTTGTCCAACACTTCTGAATATAAAATAGGAGTGAATATTTTATTAATATGAAAATAGAAGTGTTTCTATGATTATAAATAGTGTTTGTTTGTTAAATTTACGTAGTAGAGAGCCTTAAGAATTTATCTATAACTCTACCTAGGTTAGAGTGTTTCCTTTAAACATTTGTATGTGTTTCCCCCCATTCATTTGTGCTGTGTTTACTTTGTTCATGGATGATACCCTCTGTAGTTTTATCAGGTCAGGGACTACTGCCTTTGTGAGGATTAATAAAAGTGTTCCTTTCTATAAGCGGAACCTTATAGAAAGAACCTCTGGCCCACACCAGAGGTTCCTGCTTGTACACAAAGTTCAGGCTGAATTTCTTTTAAACATCTATTTAAACATTTTTTTAAATGATTTTCAAACTGTTGGGTTCAGGACTTGAACTGTGGTTGGCCATGTGGGAACCCAGCACCTTAACCACCACACCACCTGCTGGCCCCAGGCTGAATTTTAGCTCCTATTTACCCCTTAGCCAGATGGTTAAGAGTGAATATGGAAGATTTATTGCTGAGGGAAGCAAGCCAGACTATGAAGGAGAGACATTGTATATCTCCATTTAATATATACTGACTGTCTGCACTCTATGGCTGAAACTGAAAGATTAGAGGATATAGAAACATGGAAACTGGTTATAGATACTGGATATAGTATGGGAAGAGGGTGAGAGAAGGAGGAGAGTCTGAGGAAAGACATTAAGGAGAAAATAGAGAGACAAGACAGTTATGGGACACAGAAATGGATTATTATCTTTTGATAAAAACACATATAATATCCCAACTGGACTGGTGAGAAATGTATTTATGTTGGAAAATTCACTTTATAAGCTAAGTGATGTATAGTGATTGGATATATAAAAGAAATTAAAATAAAATAAAATATATTAAATTCAAAAACAAACCAAACCAAAATAATAACAAAAAAAGTGAACATAGCCAAATTCCTCCTGTATAAGCTTACTTGTTCTTTTCACTTAAATTTACATAATGAATATTGCTCTTTTAATGATATGATTCTGGAAATGTTGTTTATCATGATCTTTAGTTTTTCTAAGAAAAGATAAAAACTTCACAGAACATATGATCATCTACATAGAAAATATGAGAATCAGGCCAGCAAGTTGCATGGTTGTTAAAGGTGTTGGATTCCCACATTAACGACTGCGGTTCAAGTCCCGAACCTGGTAGCTTGCTTTCTCACTTTCCCTTTTTCTCTCTCTCTCTGATCAAATTAAAAAATAATAATAACAAATGGAATTAAATAAACAAGTAATTCTTAAAGAAAGAAAATTTAAGAATCTATACACACATTATTAAAGCTAAGAAGAGCATTACAGTACAAGAGATTAATATAAACATCTATTTCTTTAATTTTTTTCAGTTATGATTTCCGGTTTACATATACTCAATGTATATCTTTGTGGGCTACAGGTTGGTTTTGTAAGGCAGACATATAGTGTATTATAATCAAATAAAAGATTATACATATTTGTCTTCTTCAGCATTGAACATTACATTATGTTGTGTACATTTGTCAATTCTGCTAGTTTGGTTTTTTTTGGAATATGTATTAAATTGTCTACAATTTTATGCTCCAATGTGATAGCCTCTTCTCCTTATTTACCTACACTTTCACATTTTTTACAGATTTTCTCATGAGTCCCCCAGCTACCCTCCCCAAGCAGTGCTTGATATTTATTGCTACTATCTATGTTTTCAAGTTCTTTAGTTTCCACTATAAAGTGCAGACATAGGAATTCTAGAAGACATACGTATCTGTTTCTATACAGTGAACACTTAGAAAATGTAATAAAAAGGAAGGTTGTCTAGAAATATTCACAGGAAAAAGAAAGGCCACCCACAAATACTCACTCGAGCTTGATCCAGATAGATAGGGATGACTGAGTGGAAGGACCATAACCCAGGCAGGGAGTTTCCCCAAACCTAACTTCATATTTCCTACTCTGCTCTTCCTTCTCCATCTCTGTCTCCTCATGTCTCTGATCCTGATGCAGGTTGACCACTTCAGTGGATGCCGTGGTTGCCGTTTGTGTGATTTTCGCCATGTCTTTCGTCCCAGCCAGCTTCGTCCTTTATTTGATACATGAGAGAGTGAACAAAGCCAAGCACCTGCAGTTTGTCAGCGGAGTGGGCCCCATCACCTACTGGCTGACCAGCTTCCTCTGGGACATTGTGAGTGTCAGGCTTCATGGCTTCCGTGGGCTCATGGTGGCTCGTAAGTGTGCTCATGGTGGGAGGGTTTCTTGTACTGTCACCGCTGTTGGCAGGTGCTGGGTGGAGGCTTTGTCCAAGTGCTGTCCCTTGACGTCTTCTTAGAGAGGTACAGAGCTAGGGGCAGATGGTGGCATAGCAGTAAAATACAACAATCCGTGATACTGGACCACACAGGAAAGTTCTGATTATGTACAGAACCTTCCTGAAAACTCAAAGCATGCACATTCCCATGACCTGGGGCTTGCTGAGGCTGGGGTGAATTCACAGTATCAAGACTGTGTTGGAGATACTGTCTCTCTGTCTCTTTCACTCATGTAAGAAAGAAATAAATAAAAACTTTTAAAAATGAAAAGAAAAAGTATAGGCACAGAGCAAGAAGCCCAAAGTCTGTGTGTTCGATCTTTCCTTAACATTCTTGGCCTTCACACTTGTGAAGATTACAGGCCAGTTATTTTACAGAATATCCTACAGAATGTCCTCAGGCTGCCTGAGGACCAGATTGAGCTTATACACATTTGGCAGCCATGTCTTTACTTTGCTTTTACTGCATCCTAGCAGGTGGATTTTGATTGCAATTTGTCTTGATACTGATGATGTTCACTTTGGTCATTTAAGAAGGTGTCTGCTAAGCCTCTCCGCTGTATAATTAATCAGAATGTGGGGGAGAAGTGCTTAGAGGATACGTAAATACCATGTTATTATCAATTTTCCACTTATTCATTTGTCTATTTATATGTATTTGCATTCATGGTTCCTATATTAAGAAATAGGTGATATTAGATTATATCATCATTACTTATCTTGATATTTAGATTATCCCCAGTGTGGCCAGTGGAGCCTCTTCAAGGTGGCTTCTGTATCTTCTTGATTGGCGTCCCCATCCTTCCTGAGTAGCTCCATGCTCTCTGACACAGCAAGGTGTTCCAGGCTCAACCTGCCCATTCCCCCACCCCTTCCCTGGAATCAACCATCCCCTGATTTCTCACAGCAGAAAATGACCCTCACATTTCAAGATCTGGGTACTAGAGATGCTCATTGCCACTGGAAAATCATCGGTCCCAGGCCTTCTCGTAGGTGGAGGGAGAAATATGTTATAGAAATACACACATTTACATCTGTGTTTCTCTATACATTGAACACAGTGGGCCCCCCAAAACCTGTAGCTCCAATCCAACACCACAGGGCTCATTCTAGTTTTCCATCCTTCCCTGTAACACCCTTCTCCCAGAGTGAGAAACTGTCTTCTATCATTCCCACTCACTATCCTACCTGAGCGGTACGCCTGTATCTGCACATACTAAGTGCCCATCTCTGCACTGTCCCCTCCCATGGGGACTCCTCCTCTCCCTGCCCCAGTTGCCCGCATTGCATGGAGGTCCTTCTCAGTCTGCCCTGGCTCTGATGCCTTCCTCTTTCCACTGGGACACCAACACCCCCACACCTGGCTGCCCTCTCCTGGATGGTCTCCTCACCCTACTTGGGGTTTTGTCCTGCTTGAGACTACTGTGGCTCTTCCTCTCACTCTACAGTGGCTGCCCACTTTTCTGTCCCCTACCTAATGGCCTTAGGACTGAATTGTTTAGAAAGGGTGTCATCATTTATTTGAGCTTCACGGAGCCAAGTACTGTAAGATTTTCTGAATTCTGGAGACACACTTAGAATCAGCTCTACCTCATGACCAATTCAGAGAGTGAGAGCTCAGGTGGAATTTCATCATTGACTTTTGAAAGATATAGACTGAAGGTTCCCTGAGTCAGGAAGTGGAGCATGGGGTAGGGTAGGAAGACTAGGGTTAGCCTAACTTACTAACCAAGAGCTAGTTAGACAAATGGAAGCAGAATCCCAGGCCCTTAGAGTTGGAGGAACCCATTTCCTTTCATCTTATAGGAAAGGAAACAGGAGTCCAGGAAGTTTTGTGACTTGCTCTCCCCTCTCTCTTCAAGGCAAATTACTCCGTGAGTGCTGGGCTGGTGGTGGGCATCTTCATGGGGTTTCAAAAGAAAGCCTACACTTCTCCCAACAATCTTCCTGCCCTTGTTGCACTACTCATGCTGTACGGGTGAGTTGTCGTTGTATCGTGGTAGCTAATGCCACCAAAGGGAAGCCAGAGGAGGGGGCATTTTCCTCTGACAAAACCTGGGCTTTCTAGAGGAAATGAGAGGAGCTCCGCATGGTCTGAATCTTCTTTCACTCAACCCATTCCACTGATTTCCCAGTTCTCACCCGGCTCTGACTTTGATTTATCTGTGGCCAGTCTGTCCATCTCTATCTCTGTCTGTACTGGCCAAGAGTTATTTGTACACAGTAGAAGACTCCTGCTCAACAACTTCTCCTGAGCCAGGAATGGAAGGTTGCACAGGAAATCAGTCCAGGAGAATTACAAAGCAAAGCATGCAACTTTCTGTCCCAGGCCTACCTCATACTACATGTGTAAACATGGACAAGCAATTTGCCCATCTGGACCTCATGAAAATAATGATGGCTGACCCTTCCCGTATAGGCCAGTAGTCTTGCCAGAGCTGTGGTCTCTATCTCTAGGTAGAATTCAGAACCAACGTAACTATGAAACTCTCCAGGGAACTGTCAGCTCTGCTTCGATGATCCAGACTAGAGTGGAAAACACTGCAGGGTAAAGAAATCTCTGATGTGATGTATAAAGCTCTAAAAAGTGCAACATGCATATCCAGCTGCCATCCCATTTGCTCTTCACTAACCCCATGAGGTGGTCAGGACAGGCACTATTATCTCTATTTAAAAGTGAAACACAGAGACCAAAGGATGGAGTGTCTCTTCGGGTCCCCCTTGGTTTCTGGCCAGTTCCCCTCCACCTTGTGTGTGAGGGGAATCCATTCTATCTAGAGGTACAGCAGAGGGAATGGAACTTGGAACTGCATTTCACTGAGTGGTGTCATTTCTCACAGATGGGCAGTCATTCCCATGATGTACCCAGCATCCTTCCTGTTTGATGTCCCCAGCACAGCCTATGTGGCTTTGTCTTGTGCTAATCTGTTCATCGGCATCAACAGCAGTGCCATCACGTTTGTCTTGGAATTATTTGAGAATAACCAGGTGAGCACGCCTTCCTTGGCTGGTTGGGGTCATACTGGAGAGGAGGCACCGGCCAGGCAGAATCACAGGCACATGTAGGTAGAAGCTTCGTGCACAGGCGAGGGTTCCTTCCTGCCTCCCCCTCCGTCTCTTCCTCTTTCTCTCCTTATCTTCTTCCTTTTCCCCTCCTTCCTTCTTCTATTACTCCCTTCCTTCCTTTCTGCTTTCCTTCCTCCATCCCTCCTCTCTTTCAGCTCCTGAGTTTATTCTGTAAGTGATAAATGACCTCTCACGATAGGTTTGCTTAGTCCTTCAAGAAAGTTTCCCCAGGGACTTTGGATGTTGGGTTTACACCCACGCACACACACACACACCTACTCTAGTAGGTAATAAACTCAGGTGATTGCAAAAGTTATAAGGAACAAACAGACAGACAAGAAAAGCTCTCCTTACTGTTTTCCATTTATCCAGTCCCCTTCTCCAGAAGCATCCTCTCACTGAGTTTTTTTTACATGTTTCAGAGACATATTAGCAAATACGTATATATTTTTCCTCCCACATTCTTAAGCAAATTGTAGTACACTAACATATTACTCTACATGCAAGTTAATCCCTGAGGACAGGAATTTATGGTCTGAATAACTCCCTTTAATGAGCTATGAATTCCAGCTGTACTATTCATACCCTCTGACTTATCCCTGTCCAGAAGGAGATGACCAGATTGAATCCCTTTTTTTTTTTTTTAAAGGGGGTAGGGAGGATAACAGGTAGCATAGTAGTTAAGATGCTAGAATTCTATATGATTGACCATGGCTCAAGTCCCAGACCTGGTGCCTTGAAACTCATGCTGGGTGTTTGTGCATGCATGCCCAAAATCACAAGAAGAGAACAGAGGAGAAAGGATTGTGGCAGGGGCATTCCCCCTGGGGCATGGTTTTTCACTTTTCCTCTCTTTGTTTCTCTCTGTCTCTCTCTGGTGAGTGTACATCTGGTAAGTGTACATGCCCTATGGCAAAATCCTAATATAAAATTTTTAAAAATCAATAGCTGCTATAGGGCTGTCTTTACTACGTACTTCACCCCCTGTCCTAGCCTTCTGTGTCCCCAGCCTTCCTGGCCTATACCATCCTGGGAAGATTCAGGCTTACCCCAGTGCCTCTGTCCCCAGGCACCTCAGTAGCCTTTCCTTTCCTCATTTGGTATCCACATTTCAGAAGTGGTGCACGTAGGGTATCTGCACTGCGGTCCTGCGACCCCCACCTCCGTCCCTCCCCTAGGCCCTGTTGTGCAGAGGTCCTGTGGCCTCCCAAGAGTGATTCTTTCCAGACCTTGTCAAGCTTTCTGTGGCTGCTAAGCAAGAAATGAAACCCTATGCCCCATAAATAATAAGAAATATGGCAGTTTTTGGAAAGGGGAGGGATAAACAAAGTCAGCTGACAACCTGAGCATTCCGGGGACCTAAAGTCGCTGATCTACTTAGGCTCACAGCCCACTGAGCCTTAAGAGAGTGTATTACGTCAGAAGAATTGAACAGAAGCTTAACTCAGAACATTCTCTCTTTTGCATCCTCCCTGCTGCACACTTAGTCAGCATTTACTGAGCACTCCCCCACTCGCATGGAAGCTGGCTACTTTCATGTAAATAATCAGACAGACAGACAAGCAGAAATTCCCAGGTTTGTACCAGAGACCCCAGCGTGCTGTGGTGTCAGCAGGTGTTTGTAAGTGACCACCATGTAAGGCATGTGCTCACTCACCCTGCCCTCGGAAACTCCCACTACAGTCTGGAGAGGAACTACACACAGTGACTGACAGCAGCCTCCACACATGACCTCCCATAAGAGAATGGTAGAACAGCAAAGGAGTGAGGTGGATAAGAAGCTACCATCAGACTGGGCCAGAGGAGCTAGGCTATAGTTAGGGGAATCTTGGTGGAGGAAATTTAATTTAAACTGAGCCTGGAATATACAGGACTTTATTAATGCACCTAATAAATGCTTACTTGTGGAGAGTGACCAGTTTGAGTAAACATGGTGACTCTTATACGAAAATGCTATCTGTTATGGTCAGTATTGATACTGATATCGCAAAGCAGTATCAGGCTAAAGGACGCAACATGTGTCTATCAGATTTTGCCCTAAAAAGATTAGAAAAATTACATGGCGTTCATTGTTTTTACATTTTTAGATGATTAAAGCAACTGGCTTTACATTTTATGTTTTATTTTCCCATTTTCTGTCTTTTGAAAGAATAAACCTGAGGCCGGTTTGAGGTTGCAGCTTTTTCCACGACAGAAATCAGGCCCACCCGATTCTCTTTTTTTATACTTGTATGTCTTCGTGTGCTGTTGTTATGTTTATTTCTAATTTACAGAAAAACATGTTTAGCCGAGCAGGTCCCAGCAAGTAGTGCCCAAAGTGGGGGATATGTGGAGGGGGCCAATCTGACCATCTGCATACAAAAAGGCTATCTGCCTGCTGTGGTCAATATAGATACCGCAAAGCACTGTCAGGCTAAAGGAAGCCACATGTGTTTATCAGATTTCGCCCCAAAAAGATCAGAAAAATTACAGGGCGCCACTTGTTTTCCATCTTCAGATGATTCACATCCAAAAGCAACTGGCTTTATATTCCATTTCCTCTTCCCTCATTTTCTGCCCTTTAAAAGAGTAAACCTGAGGTTGGTTTGAGGTCATGGCTTTCTCCATCAGAGAAGTCAGGCCCAACGGATCCTCACTTTTCTACACTCGTATGTCTTTGTGTGCTTGTCGTTTCTAATCCACAGCACCCCCACTCCGAAAAATGAGTTCAGCAGAGCAGGTCCTGGCACCTCCTGTGATCCAGTTATTATACAACGTATTTAAGAGGGACAGTAAATTAATCAGGAGCCTGTCCCTGACCTCCAGGAAACCACTGACTAATAGAGCAAGAAGGCAGGTTAAAAATTAATATAGGTTGGCAGATGGCATGGTGGGTAAGGCACTAGACTCTCACATGGCTAACTGCGGTTCAAGTCCCAGACCCGGCAACTTGCTTTCTCACTTTCCCTTTCTCTTTCTCTCTATCTCTCGTTGGTAAAATTTAAAAATAATAACAACAAAGAAAATTAAATAAATAAATAATTGTTTAAAAAAATTAATCATGGGAATGTGATAATGTATGCAGTACTAACTTTGGACCAATATACAGTGTATTCATAATGGGAAAAATAAATTAATTAATTTTTTTTTTTAAAGTGGGCAAATGTAGAAGTGAAATAAGCCAGACTGTGAAAGACAAACATTTTATATCCCCACTCAGTATAAAACAATGTCTTTACTCTATGGCAGAAGTGCAAAGATCCAAAGATATGACAGTGGGGATGACAAGCGGGGGAGTGAGTAGGAGAGGGTGGACGAGAAGGTAAAGAAATAAACACTTAACAGATACAAGAATGTAACATTTTCTGTTCAAATGTTTTATACGGCAATACAATTGATTTGATTGTCATATACTCCATGTGTTTTGTTTGTTGTTTAAACAAAAAACAAATTTGTTTGCTATAGAATGCTATCTGTTATGGTCAGTATTGATACTGATATCGCAAAGCAGTATCAGGCTAAAGGACGCAACATGTGTCTATCAGATTTTGCCCTAAAAAGATTAGAAAAATTACATGGCGTTCATTGTTTTTACATTTTTAGATGATTAAAGCAACTGGCTTTACATTTTATGTTTTATTTTCCCATTTTCTGTCTTTTGAAAGAATAAACCTGAGGCCGGTTTGAGGTTGCAGCTTTTTCCACGACAGAAATCAGGCCCACCCGATTCTCTTTTTTTATACTTGTATGTCTTCGTGTGCTGTTGTTATGTTTATTTCTAATTTACAGAAAAACATGTTTAGCCGAGCAGGTCCCAGCAAGTAGTGCCCAAAGTGGGGGATATGTGGAGGGGGCCAATCTGACCATCTGCATACAAAAAGGCTATCTGCCTGCTGTGGTCAATATAGATACCGCAAAGCACTGTCAGGCTAAAGGAAGCCACATGTGTTTATCAGATTTCGCCCCAAAAAGATCAGAAAAATTACAGGGCGCCACTTGTTTTCCATCTTCAGATGATTCACATCCAAAAGCAACTGGCTTTATATTCCATTTCCTCTTCCCTCATTTTCTGCCCTTTAAAAGAGTAAACCTGAGGTTGGTTTGAGGTCATGGCTTTCTCCATCAGAGAAGTCAGGCCCAACGGATCCTCACTTTTCTACACTCGTATGTCTTTGTGTGCTTGTCGTTTCTAATCCACAGCACCCCCACTCCGAAAAATGAGTTCAGCAGAGCAGGTCCTGGCACCTCCTGTGATCCAGTTATTATACAACGTATTTAAGAGGGACAGTAAATTAATCAGGAGCCTGTCCCTGACCTCCAGGAAACCACTGACTAATAGAGCAAGAAGGCAGGTTAAAAATTAATATAGGTTGGCAGATGGCATGGTGGGTAAGGCACTAGACTCTCACATGGCTAACTGCGGTTCAAGTCCCAGACCCGGCAACTTGCTTTCTCACTTTCCCTTTCTCTTTCTCTCTATCTCTCGTTGGTAAAATTTAAAAATAATAACAACAAAGAAAATTAAATAAATAAATAATTGTTTAAAAAAATTAATCATGGGAATGTGATAATGTATGCAGTACTAACTTTGGACCAATATACAGTGTATTCATAATGGGAAAAATAAATTAATTAATTTTTTTTTTTAAAGTGGGCAAATGTAGAAGTGAAATAAGCCAGACTGTGAAAGACAAACATTTTATATCCCCACTCAGTATAAAACAATGTCTTTACTCTATGGCAGAAGTGCAAAGATCCAAAGATATGACAGTGGGGATGACAAGCGGGGGAGTGAGTAGGAGAGGGTGGACGAGAAGGTAAAGAAATAAACACTTAACAGATACAAGAATGTAACATTTTCTGTTCAAATGTTTTATACGGCAATACAATTGATTTGATTGTCATATACTCCATGTGTTTTGTTTGTTGTTTAAACAAAAAACAAATTTGTTTGCTATAGGGTGCGTGAGACAGAAAGCACAGAAACCTTGCCCACCTGCGGGGGGGGGAGGGGGGCCGAGGATGGCCACACCACAATCTCTTCTCCATTCTCCTCTTGAGATTTTGGACACACACACACACACACACATGCACTCAGTGTGAGTTCTAAGCGACCCGGTCTGGGACTCAAACTGCGATCAACTACTGCGATCAGCTACGTGGGGGGTCTAGCCATGTAACTATTCTGCCATCTGCTGGTTCCACTGTTTGTGTATTTAAAAAAAAAAAAAACATGTTATGACAAGCATTATATTACATAACATCCTCTGCCGTTGTAAGAGTTTTGACTTAATGTTACATTTCCTGTAAAACTGTGCTTTTAAAAGCAAACCGGAATTATGGTATCAGAAAAGCACAAATTTTAAGCCAGTATTAACTGAAATAGTATAATATCCACTTTTTAAAGATCTTTGTATATTACTTTGTGATATGTCCTCCCTGGTAACTTAAACAAACAAACAGAAAACCACTTTCTTTAACCAATTGCCAGTGCACCTTGTTAGAAAAAAATTTATATTCATAACTCTGGTGCACTTATTGTTTAAAATAAACTAACTTGTATATAAATTGTTGGTTAGCAGAAGAAAAATAAAGTTAACACAATGATTTAAAGTTATCCCCATGTTTATAATATTTTATTGATTGTACTTAAATTATTAAATTATCTTAAGCAAGGTTAAATTTTTTTAAATGTGCTTTACAAGTATACAGTAAATATATAATGAATATTGAATATAAATGAGAAATCATAAAAAAGTAAATCTAAAGAAATAATAATCATGGGAATATGGTAAGTGCTGTAAAATAGGAACTACTGTTTTACCGTGGGGATTTGGGAAGGCTGATGAAAGAAAGGGCTATTCGGGAAAACTTCCTGAAGAAGAGCAGGAATCTGTTTGAGAGAAGAAGGGAAAAGAGCATTCTGTCCTGCTAAGGGTGATAGATGATAGAAACCACAACAGCACGGGCGAGAGGCAGGAGAACTGCAAGTACTTCAGGACTTTCATACCAAGCCCCCAGGCTTCTACTTAAAGAATTCCTCCTATGTCCAGTCTGGCTATGAGGATGCCTTTGTCTGCAGACCATGCCTGGTCCTGCCCGCGATGGCCTCAGGGCCCAGGTCACTCCGTTCTGCCTCTCTGTTTCAGATGCTGATCAGGCTCAATGCTGTGCTGAGGAAGCTGCTCATCGTCTTCCCCCACTTCTGCCTGGGCCGGGGCCTCATTGACCTGGCGCTAAGCCAGGCTGTGACCGACGTCTATGCCCGCTTTGGTGGGTGACGGTTGAGACTTAGAAGCGTGGATCCTGGATCCATCCACTGAGGCTGAGAGGGCTGTAGCGGAGCTTACACATCAGACCTGCAGCTGGGCAGGGCTGGGCTGGGCTCAGGGTGTTGGTCTGAGTGTCCTGCCACCTAAAGGGCTCAAGGCGCCTCTGTTTCCATGGCTGAGGAGCCACAGGAGGGGCAGGGCAGGCTCTTACTTTGACTGGGAAGCCAAGATGAGGCTGGTGTTTGGCTCTTGCTTAATCTCTTTGCAC
This sequence comes from Tupaia belangeri chinensis, assembly GCF_000334495.1. Lineage (NCBI taxonomy): Eukaryota > Metazoa > Chordata > Mammalia > Scandentia > Tupaiidae > Tupaia > Tupaia belangeri. The sequence goes on from NW_006203868.1 coordinate 1,503,808, forward strand.
AGGGCTAGTCTAGCTGGGCCAAGTGTTACAGGTAGGTCTGTAGGGGCAGCTGTGGCAGCTGAAGTAGACCCAATTCCTATTGATTTCTCCTGGCCTCCATCTCCAGGTGAGGAGCATGCTTCAAATCCATTCCAGTGGGACCTGATTGGGAAGAACCTGGTTGCCATGGCAGCAGAAGGGGTGGTGTACTTCCTCCTGACCCTCCTCATCCAGCACCGCTGCACCCTCTCCCGGTGGTATGTCCATGCCCTGACCAGCAGGCAGCTCAGCGCACCTAGAGCTGAGCTACACACCAAGGGCATCCCTTTCCTCAAGAGTCCCTTTCCATGCCAGTTGCTTACATTCCCAAGGCTTGACTTGTTCTGAATGACACAAGCAGAGAAGGGTTAAAATGGGCATGATAGAATTCATGAGAGTCTCCACTTGAAAATATTTGAGATACAGTGTTAGTTTCAGCTTCTGCCATTTCATTCTTCTTCTTTAATGACCAGATACATTTTAAAAATTAGGTGATAGCCTTGCAAATGACAATGGTTGTGGGATATCCAAGGAATTAGGAAATAAAGTTACGTATACGTGAGAAAACAAAGCAGGCCCTTTGCTAGAAATTTGGGAGTTGGACCAGGACAGAAGAGGAGAGTATTTGGAGACCTTGTGCCAGGTGAGTGCTGCCAGGAGCCCTGTGCCACGGTGAATGGGCAGTGATCACATTCCTCACCCCATCCCCAAATGCCTACGGTTGGTGGAGAAGATAGTGAGTGAGCTGAGTAGGAAGGGTAGGTGGGGCCCGATGACAGGGCTCTGGGGACTCCATCTGATGTGTGAGGGCTTTCGCCTATAGATGAAGAACATGGCAGGTTTGAGGCCTGAGTGATCTGAAGACAGCTCTGTTTTGAAGAGAAACCTCTATGGACTAAGAAAGTTTTACTATTACCTGCCCACAGTTTTAACTTCTCTGAGAGAGGTAGGCTTTGTTTTGTTTTTTAAGAATTTTAAATTTAATTAATTATTTTTTAAAAAATGTTTTGCACACTAGAGAGAGAGAGAGAAAGAAAGCAAGCCACTAGATCCAGGACTTGAACTGTAGTTGGCTATGTGGAAGTCCAGTGCCTTAACCACATGCCACCTGCTGGCCCCTGGACAGGTTCTTTTATGCCTGATTCAAATGACAAGCCAAACAGAGAAAAAAGTGTTTTCAAATGAATGGGTTTATTGCCGCACACGCATATCGAAGCAGAAAATAGGCAAATCCAGTCACACGAGTAAAAGATAAGTAAGTAACAGGAAGAAGAGCGGGCATATAAACACACTTTTGCTAATCACTAACCAATGTCATGCAACCATGAGAGGAATTTTCCACTTGACCCTAGAGATAAGTCCTTCAGAGTGACACTGGAATGGAACAGAATGTGTCAACAGCAACAAAGGGCAAAGGCTTTTCCCATCCGGCAGTCTCTGGCTGCATCTCTCTCATCACGTGGATTCTCACGAAGAGTGGAGTCCCAACAAGATTCCTATCTCAGATAGGAGTGTAGAGGCCCTTATTTGTATAGCCCCCCAAAGATGTGATGCCTCAGCTTCCCTATGTCACTTGTGAAGTCCCTGAGCACACCAGCTCATTTCATGTTGACGTAATGGCTATCAGCTCATTTTGCTCAGTTATGGCAATTATGACACAGTAAATTCTTGCTGAATTAGATTTGGGAAGAATTAAAACACCGTGAAATACGTATCACAACAGAGGTCAGGTTGACAGGATGGACTGGAGAACAGGAAGGCCTGATTGATAGTAACTCGCCTTTACTGAGTACTCGTCATAGAGGAGTTCCAGTAAAAACGGCTCCCAGGTTCCACGTCTTTATCCTAGGCACGGTAGTGGGTTCGTCTTCACCATAGCCCTGTGAAATGGAAATGATCTCCCTGCCCACCACGTAGCTGAAGGAGGAAAGGCTCGGGGAGGTCCTAATGATGTGCCCAAGGTCACACGTGAGGGCTGACTCTGGGAGAAGGCACCTGAACGCTGCCAAATGCCTCTCCGGCTGGGAGCCCCTTTCAGAATTTAAACTTTTAGGGGATGAAAGCCCAGGAGGGAGCCAAGCACGCCATATACCCAGCCCGATCCTGTCCTGTTTTCTTCCTCTAGGAATGCTGAACCCCCTAAGGAGCCCATTGTTGAAGAAGATGATGATGTGGCTCAAGAAAGACAAAGAATTATTAGTGGAGGAAGTAGCAATGATATCTTAAGGCTAAATGAATTAACCAAGGTATGAGAACAGGTACAGGTGGTTTGGAGGTGCTGGTTGAACCTATGGAAAGCACATGTTGCCATTTTCCTTCTATAAAACAAGTGATATGTCTATGCAAGCAGTTCGTTCTCGGAATTTTCTGTGAGGTCATCATCTCTGAATTATAATTCATCTCCCAGGAGCATCTAACTCCAATGCGTTTTCTCTGCTATTTATCTTGGGTACTGACACAGGGCCTCAGCGAGAGCTTCTCCAACTAAGTGTCACTAATCTTTGTTCTGTTTCTGCACAGCGTGGGTCAGTTTTGAGAATTCTCCATGCTCACTACAATTTGCTGAATGCGCATGTCAACATGTAACCTCCTCATGTTGGTAGTTTTCTCCCAAACCATCCTTTCTCTTTGCTCCCTCTTCCCCTCTCTGTTCTAGCCCTGCCTCAGTCCTCAGTCCAGTTTCTCTGGATCTTGCAGATTTATTCAGGCACCTCCAGCCCAGCAGTGGACAGGCTGTGCGTCGGAGTCCGCCCCGGAGAGGTGGGTATTCTGCAGACCACGTGTAAAAGGGCTTCAGAAAGTCAGTCCTTGGGCATGGCTCTTCTCCCCTATAATACAGAGCTCTCCAATGTGAACATAATGTAAGCCACATATGTAACATGAAAATTTCTAGTAGCCACTTGGGGAGAAAAAAAAAAAGAGTCAAAAGAAAACAGGTGAGATTAATTTTAGTAATATTTTATCTTATTCAACCTAGTCCAAATGTTACCATGTTAACCTGTAATTGATATGAAATTTCATTAATAAGACAAGTTACATTATTTCATTGTTACTGTTGTTGCTCTAAGTCTTCAAACTGCAGTGTGTGTTTTACACTTAGGGCTCACATTAATTGAGACTAGGTACGTTTCAAGGTCTCAGTAGCCACACATAGCTAGACCCTCGGTAGTGGCAGCCTAGGTCTGAAATACCTCCCCTAGACCACACATTTGCCCTGTGGCCTTGACATTCCAGACCCTCTTGGTCTATAGGTGAGTCCAGTTCTGTGTTTTCTTCTAGTGCTTTGGCCTCCTGGGAGTGAATGGTGCTGGCAAAACAACCACATTCAAGATGCTCACTGGGGACACCACGGTGACATCAGGTGATGCCATTGTAGCGGGCAAGAGGTGAGTACGCACTTCCTGTCTCAGGATGTCTCTCACAGGTCCAGGCCATGTCTCTGTCTCATCAGGAGAGTGATCATCAGACCTGTATCAGGGGGACTTTGAAACCCCGAAAGATCTGTGCAGAAAAGGGGGCTTTTCGGAGAAGATGATCCCAAAAGTCTAACATACAGATCCACTGGAAAATTGAACTGAACTATGACTATTAGGAGATTCCTCTGTTAGCAATGGATGCTTAGAAAGTTCTGGAAAGCAGTCAGTCTGTGGTGTTTAACCTCTGTGGGGTCATGCACTCCATTGTGCATCTGATTAACACTTGTACCCTCTTCTTATAAAGATATACCATTGCTTCCCACTACTTCCCTCCACACATCATTGTGAAAACTTTCAGGGAATTTACTGAGCCCCCAAGCACATTTATGATCCTGAAGGAGTCCCAGGATCCCAAGTTAAGAACCCCTATGATGAAGTATCTTTTCTAAATAAGGGTTGGCTTAAGGGCCCAGGTGAGAGGGGCGTAATCTGCATGGGTTATCTGTGTACTGATGGTTGGCTTTGCCAGACCAAGGAGCAGAAGGAAACACTGGCACGTGTCCTTGGACTCTGGAAGGTGACTGCTGCTCTCTGTAATAAAGTATGTTTAAGCAGGCTGTCTTCTATGGGATAGGACAGAGAGGTTAAACTTACACTTGTTTGCCTGTGGACTGTCTGCCCTTTGAACAGTAAAGCTTCCACACAGCAGGTGTGCCTGGAGGAATCCTCTGCCCTGATTTACAAATGGGCACTATTGAAATCTGCCCAGCATTTGCTTGACTGCGGCCTCCTTCCTTAGGCCATCCTCAATAAGGCCTGATGACCAATGGGCAGGGAGAGTCCTGAGCAAGCTTCACTGGCTCAGACAGATTGAATATGGTTCCCTGGCCTTTCATGGCCATCTCTGTTGGGTCTACTGCAAAGGGACTGCAAGGGTGGAGCCAGGTCATGACAGAGTCTACCTCATATGCAAATCCCCCTTAGTTTGCAGCCAGGTAGGTGACTTCATGATGGTAACAAAAGGAGTCATGGGGAGAGGGGGCCAGGGGAAAGACATAGTAGAAATTTACCATGACATCAAGGTACACAGTCTGATGTCCAGAAGGTAAAACGGGGCTGAAAGTCAGAAAGAAACTCCAGGTACAGGATGGGGTTTTTCTGGGGATAGCCCTAATGAATTTGGCAAAGTACCCTCCTTGCTTCCCTGGCTGGTCGTAATTTGCCCAACCCTACCTTTGGTGGCTTTTGTCATAATGGGGAACTGCATGGCCTCCTTTCCTTCCATCCTGTTGCATTCATCCTTTATCTCCCACACAAACTATAAAGAGAGGGGGACAAGAGTCGACCAAATAGCCTACGTACAGTTTATTTTTTCACTGAGGCAATGTATTCTTTGTGGGGCAGAATATATTATTCAAAGAGGGCTGACAGAACCCGATTTGCATTATCCCTGCTCCCTGCCAGCTCTGGGTGTTTGTCTGAACAGTTCCCCTTTCGCTGACTGCATCTCTGCCAACAGGTGCAAGTGAAGAAGTTTACTCCCATTGGGTGGCTTCTCTTCTCTCTATTTTCCAAATGTCTGAAAGGGATTAAAAATCACTGCTCATTTTCTTAAACCTGATCTTCTCTTTGTTTTTAAACTCTCCTATGAGGTGATTCAATATGAAACCAAAGCTGACTTTTGGTTAACAGGTATTAGTTTACCTACATATGAAAACTGGGAAGGATCTGGATTCGAAGCGTAGAACTCCTGAAGTTCCTCCTTTTCTAACAAAAGGCGCCGTGCTTTGATTCCCGGATGTGCACATTTCTGAAGCAGAGTGCCAGAAGAGAAGAGGCAGCTTTGTCCTGCCGGCAGCAGCGTCTCCAGCCTCAGCTCTGTTGTCACACTCACTGTGGAGGAGACTCATTGATTTTTCTTTTTCCTTTCAGCATTTTAACCAACATTTCTGAAGTACATCAAAGTATGGGTTACTGTCCTCAGTTTGACGCGATCGATGACCTGCTCACAGGGCGAGAACATCTTTACCTTTATGCCCGGCTTCGAGGTGTGCCAGCAGAGGAAATCGAGAGGGTAAAAAATCATTTGTTGTGGCCAGATAGGAGTTTAGTAAACTGGAAGTGACTAAACATTTAGATGTAGCAGATCGATTGAATAATTTATGGTGCATACACACAATAGTGCCTTATGCAGCTATATATATTTTTTTCCTGCTAACTTTCTTTTTTTTATTTTCTACATTAATTCACTATACACCATCACAACACACCAATGAATTTTCCATCCAAAATACACTGTGCATTGGTTCAATCAAGCACATCAACATACATGTTCTCTGCAGCTATATATTTTTTAAAAAGAAGAAGAAAGAAGGTTTCAGTGAAGTAATAGGGAGTTATTTCCATAGGTATTGTTAAGGGAAAAAAGCAAAGTACAAAAAAAAATATGTAGAATGTTACTTTTGTGTAAGAAAGTTGGGAAAAAGGAAAATGATTGTATGTCTGTTTACCTTTACAACTAGAGCAGAGGAAAGATAAACCAGAAAACAATGCCTTTAGTGATCAACAAAAAGGATTTGGGGAAGGAAAAGGGAAGGAAATGACATGCTTTCAGAAGTGTGTTAATGCTCTGCATGTTCGAAAAATAAAAACAAAATAAGGATGGAAAGGAGCCAAAGATGAAAACAAAAAGGAAACCTAACACTGAAAGCAGACTAAAACAAATGAACTAATTTTATTTCGTTATCATAATCAGACAGAAGAGTGGAAAAATGGGCCAGCAGGTAGTGTGGTAGTGAAGACAGCTGGATCTGACATGGCCATCTTCATGGTTTGAGTCCTGGATCCTGCAACTTGAAAATTGCACCAGGCACAAGTGTGTGCATACCCAAAATCCCAGAAAGAGAATGGAGGAGAAGGAATTGCGGTGTGGCCATCTACACTGGCCCTCTCTCTCTGATGATACATGCCATATAGCAACCAAAAAAAAAGGGGGGGTGGGGGGAGAGAGAGAGTCTTGGGCAGGGTGGGATAGGAAGAAAGAACTACAATTTCTGAGCTCTTTTTAGTTTTTTTTTCTTTTTTTTTTTTTAATAGACTATGGACAAAGCAGTTCTGACACAACTTTAAATGTTAAACAGGTCTAAGTAAATGAATAAATGTGCTGCTGTTATTGGGAGCCAGAGTTCTCACCGTGGAAGAAGACACAAATATGAAAAGTGGGGCTGGCCTCAGAACACAGTGATTATTAGATGCTCCACAGAGAACGCTGGATTCCACATGGCCAACAAGGGTTCCAGTCCTTGTGTTAGGGCCAGGCGCATGCTTGTGCCTAGGACCCTAACAGGATGGAGTACTGGAGGGAAAGGATTGCAATGTGACCAGATTTTCTCACTCTTTCTCTCTCTCACTTTTTAAACTTGCTATAGGGCACATGTGGCCATCAGAGAGAGAAAGTGAGAAAGCTTTCCCCAAGGGGGATGGTCAAACTATAATCCCTTCTCCATTTCTCCTCTTGGGATTTTTGGCCTGGCATATGTTCTAAGCCTCCAGGTCCAGGACTTGAACCACACAGTCAGCCATGTGGGATCCAGTCACCTTAACCAGTACACCACTGGCTGGCTCTCTCTCTCTTCCCTCTCTCTCTCTGTTTCTCTCTCACATGTGCACTCATACCTGTTAAAAAGAAATTATATATATTCTATATATAATTATAAAATCTATATATAAAATTTTATATAAAAATTATATATCTATACATAGATATAAAATTATATTAAAATTATATATATTCTGTAGATATATATTCTATATAAGTACACAGAATATATATATAGAGAGAGTATTCTCTGTGTGTGTATATATATATATATAGAGAGAGAGAGAGAGAAAAACAACACAATATGAGCATGAATTCATAATATATTTATATTTGTGTGTGCATATACATAGACACATTCATGGAAGAATGTGACTATACATACATGTATATGTACAAGGGATTTTAGAGTTCATTCAAAAAGTGGAGTTAAACTGAGCTTCTTTTGGTGCAAAAAATTTCAAAAATCCATGCATCATTTTTCATAGTATGTATTTTCCACGAACTTTTGGAAAAGTCATTGTATGTGCATGTTTGTGTGTGTGTGTATATCTGTCCTATAAAAAGACTAAGAAGCAAAAACACCCCACTAGCAAAAGCACACTCAGCGCCCAGGTTTGGGTACTAACAGCCTTCCCTGCTAAAAGGAAAAATGACTCCTCAAATAAATGACAAATTCCCAGCGACTTAAAACTCACACTGGGCTCGTGTGCATGCATGCCCAATATCCCAAGAGGAGAATGGAAGAGAAGGGATTGTGGTGTGGCCATACCCCCGGGGGGGGGATAATTTCTCACTTTCTGTCTCTCTGTCTCTGTCTCTCTAGCTAGCGCATGCACACTGTAGCAAAAATCTCTCTTAAAAAAGGAAAGAAAAAAAAGACACAACTTCTTACATAGTATTCTGATTAGTTCTGTCACAGAGAGAGAAGTTTATGATGTTCTTTGTACTCTTTTTATCCTTATATGTTTTTATAAGTTTGAAACTATTTCCAAAAATAAAGGTAAAAATGGAGCTTTACATTCTAGTGGGAAGGACAGACAGTAAACAGGTAAATAAGTAAAATACACTGCAGAGTTAACAGAATCATTGGGCTGGGGATTGCACTCTTATGTAGGGTGGCCCAGGGAAAGCCTCACAGAGGTGACTCCTGAGTGAAGACTGAAAGCAAGTAAGAGTGAGCAAGCCATCTGGACATCCAGGGAAGAACGTCCAGGCATGTCTCCAGGGACCTCCCTACTCTTCCTCTGACATGCACACGTGCATAGACACTCACATGCATGCATGCAGACACACACACTTTCACAGTTTCCTTAAAGCACTGATAGATCTGTCTTTGTTCTCATTTCAATTGTCTGCCTCCCCCACCCAGCCCCTTTCTGTAAGTACAGGGGCAATGCTCGCCATTGTTCTGCAGTGTGCAGCTCAGAGCCTGGCTCGTAGCAGGAGCTCTGTACATACGTGTAGATGCACAGGACTGCTGGTGTGACCCTATGCAGGGGTAGAATCAAGTCTGGAAACTGATCTTCTCTCACAGACCCTAGAACTCTTCCTCTTCCACTCCTAGCCATGGTCACTGACATTGGGTGAGAGAAGTTAAGGCCTTGTTAAGGCTGAAGGCCATTTCCCAGGGGCTGCACCTGGTGGGTGCTGAGTTGACCAAGCTACACTGGGATTCAAGGCTCAGATAGTGAGGAGACTGGCCTGGCCCCTGAAACCCTGCTGTAGAACCCAAGCCAGCAGGTGGCCCTGTTTCAGCTGTGCTGGGCCTGTCATCCTGGAAGTGTGAGATCTGACTCAGTGAAGGGAAGGGGTGCTTGTGGGTCTCCCCCAGTGGCATTCCTTTCCCCCCTAGGTTGCAAACCAGAGCATTCAGAGCCTGGGCCTGTCTCAATATGCAGACCGCCTGGCCGGCACGTACAGCGGGGGAAACAAACGAAAACTCTCCACGGCCATTGCCCTCCTTGGCGGTCCACCACTGGTGCTACTGGTGAGGACATGGGGACCTGCAGGTACAGGGGCCCCGAGAGCTTCCACCAAGTTCTACGGCTCTCTGGTGGGGAAACGTGTCCTGGATAGGCAGGTGTAGGAAAGGCAGCAGGCTGACTTTGCCTGGCTCACGCTGCCATTCTGAGCCCCTTCTGAGCACAGCCTCACCTGTGTTCCTGGGCTGTCTCCCCACCTCACCACCCCCCAGGATGAGCCCACGACAGGGATGGACCCCCAGGCACGCCGCATGCTGTGGAACACCATCGTAGGCATCATCCGCCAAGGCAGAGCCGTGGTCCTCACGTCTCACAGGCAAGAGATCCCCGGGACTGGGGGGCAGGACAGGGGTGGGAGTTGAAGTCCTCCCCTCACCTCCTCTCCTGCCCCACAGCATGGAAGAGTGTGAGGCGCTGTGCACCCGTCTTGCCATCATGGTGAAGGGCACCTTTCGGTGTCTGGGCACCATTCAGCACCTCAAGTACAAGTAAGACCGGGGAGGGGTAACCTTGGCTGCCTTCCGTGGGCTCCCACGGGGCCCTGCGTTCAGTTTCCAAGGAGGGTCCTGCTGCCCTCTCATCCCTCAGCAGAGGCAGGAGGTGACTGGGTCACGTTCGACCTAGCAGGGGGTGGAGGAAGCCCTTGTGCTCATGAGAAGTTCCTCTACCGTGGGCTAATTGCCTGTGGCCTCTGGAGAGGTGGATTCTGATTCAGAGCCTGGCTGGGACAAAGGAGGGCCACTGTCACCCTTTCAGTGTCTCACCAATTACTCCGACGGATCCAGGACCTGTGACCTATTTAAGAAGACTCCACAGCCAATGTGTGACTGACGGGGAGAACAGCAGCTTCAGAACCAGTGTTCCTTTCTAGCTTACCGCATGCTGTTGAGTTTGAGAAATGACCGTACGTCGTATGGCAAACCAACCATGCCAGTACTCTTCTGAGGAATTATCCTGTGCTCATAAATTATGAACGGTTGAATGTCCCCCTTTATTAGCAGCAGTTTGTGTGGCAAATACGAATATCATACTATTACCATGCTCAGCTACATGCCAGTATGCTCAGGAAAGAGCGGGTTTGTAGTTAGTGCTCATCTATCTAACAAACATGTAATGGAGCCCAGAGTATAAAAGGCACCGAGCTAGCTGGAGAGAGGACAGAGCGTAACCCACCTTATCCTGAGGTACCCGTGGGAGTGGGTGGGTGTGTGGCCCAGGAGACGTCATCCTTCCTGTGACGCAGGCAGATACATGACTGAGAGGAAGAGTAGTGGGCTCGCAGCATTTGGCAGATGGGTTTCTGACCTGGGATTTCTTACCCAGCCACAGCTTAGACATTGCGCAGATGGCAACAGGGACATCACGTGAGGTCACCAGACCTATGTCAGCAACTTCCTGTGTCCAACTGCTGGAGAAATGGGTGTTTTCATACTCCTCTGGGAGGGCTATGGAAAGCTGATTTTTCTGAAGCTGAAAGGTGAAAGGCTTCTCACTGCAGAGGGAAAGCTCTGGATCATGGAGGGAGCTTCTGTCCAACACGGTACTCCTGCTGTAGCTATGTGCAGACAGCCCCGACCATGTACTCACTGTCTGGTGGACCATCCTTCATCCATATCAGGTGACCAGCAAGCCTGGGGAGAAGAGGGAAGCACTGATGGCCCCAGTGACTTCATTTGTTTCTGGAAGCTTCCTCAGGGAGGTGCTTGCCTTCCCAGACTTTTGCTCCCACCTGGCCAGACTCGGGAAGGGCCAGTCCGCCTTTGCCACCACGAAGGCTAAAGCCAGCTTTGACTTCCGCAAGTACATCAGTCCCCCTTTATCACACAGATACTTAGACCGCTAAAAACTAGTAGTGAATGATTTCATCAAGGTTCTCCTAGTTTGAAATATGCACACATGGTCAGTGGTGTGGGCTCTTAGTCCCCAATATTTCTAATGTGTCTGCTCCTTATTTGGGGTTGCTGGGACCCCACCGCTAACAAAGGCCTATACCACACCATGTGCATCCTCTAGGTTTGGAGATGGTTACATCGTCACAATGAAAATCAAAGCCCCAAAAGGCGAACTGCTTCCGGACCTGAATCCTGTGGAGCAGTTCTTCCAGGGGAACTTCCCAGGCAGCGTGCAGCGGGAGAGGCACTACAACATGCTTCAGTTCCAGGTCTCGTCCTCCTCCCTGGCCCGGATCTTCCAGCTGCTCATCTCCCACAAGGACAGCCTACTCATCGAGGAGTACTCGGTCACACAGACCACGCTGGACCAGGCAAGGCAGCCCCAGGGCACCACGTGCAGAGCAGGGCAGGGCAGGGCCTGGGCGGGAACAGCCAGTGTGGGCTGACAGTGACACCAGCAGGAGGCAGGACGTTCACAATTTTTAACACCTTGTCCCTCTGCCATGAGGGCAAACATTGGTATCTCAGAAATTGTTTTCTAACAAGATTTTAGTCTTTCACAAGCATTGTTCTTTTTTTTTTTTGCAGCATCATCCTTCCCCACTGTGTTATGACATGTTGGTTCTTGCCAGTTTATGGTGGTGGCAATTTTTCCATTTAAAATCAGGCTTATTGATGTGTTATTTTCGTTCCACGAAACACTTCTATTTCCAGTGTACAGTGTGGTAACTTTTGATCAAAGTGTGCTCCATGTGTGGGTTTTTAATGTAATCATTTTTGTCATGGTAAAATACACATAACATAAAAGGTACTGTTTCCATCACTTCTAAATGTGCCAGTGAGGGACCTTGAGTCCATTCACACTGCTGTACAACCATCAGCACCATCCTGCTTGTCTTCCTGCTTCACGGAAACTGTCCGCTCCACACTAACTCGCCCTCCCCCTTCCTGGCCCTCCGGGCAGCCATCGCACTTCCTAACTGAGCCCAACTACTCTAGGCACCCCATATCGCTGGAATCATACAGCGTTTGTCCTTTGTGACTGGATTATTGCACTTAGCATAGCATCCTCGAGGTTTGTCTGTGGGACTGGTGTGTCAGAATTTGCTTCCTTTGAAAAGTTGAATAATACTCTATCATTTGTATGCGCTCCATTTTCCTTACCCATCCATTCATTCATCAGTGGATACTGGGGTTATTTCTCTTTCATTTTGTTTATTTATTTTTCTTTTTTCTTAATAAGTACCCTTAAAGACAGTTTAAAAAAGAAGTAGAAATAAGAAATCTCCATTTTCCCCTGGAAGATCTGGCTTCCCTGCACCTTCTTTTGAGCCGTAAGCTGGTGTGGCCACCTGCAACACCTTAAGCAGGGGTACTGTCCACATCACACACTGCATGAAGAACACAGAAGAGATCAAGTACCTTTATTTAAGAAAAAAGAAAGAAAGAAAGAAAGAAAACGTTTCTTCTTGCTGGACTCCCAACACCCCTAGCTGAGAATCTGCCTAGCCTTGGTTACCCCAACTTTCGGTGACTCAAGTCCTTTGAGTTTTTCAGCGGAGACTCCCTTGGCTTAGTTCAGGAGGCCATCTAGGGCACTGGTGGCCAGGCTTCTGTGGATGTGCCAGCGCCCCTGGGCAGAACAGAACCACACCAGCAGGGCTGTATGCATACCGTGGGAAGCAGGGCAATGTGGGCCGGCGGATGCAGGCTGCCATCTCTCTGGAAACTCCTTACTCTTGTTCTTGCCTTGCCCGCAGGTATTTGTGAACTTTGCCAAACAGCAGACGGAATCTCACGACATCCCCTTGCACCCTCGAGCTGCCGGAGCCAACAGATAGGCCAAGGTATCAAGGCTACTCTTTCACAGTCCACTGCTTGAGACAGATCCAAAGCCCAGGGCCCCGCTGGTCCACTGGGCCTGGGGTACCAAGGCCTCAGATATGTCTTGCAGAGAGCCCTACCCATAGCACTCTCCACCACATCTCCACCATGCCCTTGCCAGGGCCTTGCCCCAGCTTCGCCATCTCTCTGCTGCTCCCAGTGGTTCTGTGCTGGAGGGCTTTCCGGTCAGCAGCTGTGTGACTTCCTGTTATATCGAAGACCCCAACTGGATGGCACAGGAGAGCGTGTTTGAAAAGCACTTAACCATATTTTTTCTTACAGCAGAAAACAAACAAATAAAAAATTTGGGTTTTAGAAATAAGCAGGGAGGTAGGAGAGGATGTTTGGTTTTGGGGATCTTGTCATCTATGTCTGATCATATTTATATTTCAAAGGAAGAGAAGTCACTGGCACATGGTTTCAGTGCTGGACAGATTGGTCAGATCGAGGGTTCTTGTCTGCTGTAGAACTCTGTTCTTTTCAAAATATCTAGATATTAATGGGGCCAGCAGTTGGGGTAATGGTTATGTCGCTGGACTCCCATGTATTCAACTGCAGTTTGAGTCCTGGACCCAGTGTCTTAAACTCACACCAGGCACGTGTTCGTACATGCCCAAGAATGGAGGAGAAGAGATTGCAGTGTGGTCATCCCCCCGGGGGGTGATTTCTCGCTTTCTGTCTCTCTGTCTCTCTCTGTCTTTCTGGCGAGCACATGCACCCTATAGCAAAAAACTCTCAAAAAAATAGACAGATAGATAGATATTGGAGACAAGCAATAGAGCATTATATCCTGTGACATCTCTCAGCATAGGTGCTTACAGGCACAGTGCCCGGAAGAGGACCCATCTCATCCCAGTTTTTTGGAAAGAAAGAGTAAACTAGAGAAAGTATTAGAGGAGGCACCAGCATCGAGGGGACTGGGATCTTAAAGGGCTGAATTAACTCAGCCACTATCTCCTGATGTACCTGAAGAATAAATCAAATTAGAGCATTTTTCCAATAAACAAATGGATGCAGAACCTTATTTTCCTTAAAGGTCTCTCCCTCCCAATCAGTTTCCTGATTGCAAGAAAGAACAAATACAGATATGCCTGAAACAACCCTTTCCAAGGCAGTGCTTGTGATAAAATTTTCCTCTTTCTCTTTTCTTTTTAGAGAAATTTTTGCTGTAGAGCGTGAGTGCTCACCAGGAAGACAGAGACAGAGAGACAGAAAGTGAGAAATCACCTCCCAGTGAGGATGACCATGCAGCACACAATCCCTTCTCCGCCATTCTCCTCTCGGGATTTTGAGCGCACACGCACATGCTCCCGGTGTGAGTTTCAACCCACTGGGTATAGGACTCGAATCATGGTCAAACGTTGGAGTCCAGGGATAGACTCCCAATACGCCATCTGCTGGTCCCTCCCCTTTCTCTTGACCAGTAGAGACCTAATGGCTTTTTGTCTCCTCACTCCAAAGCCCAGAGGGACCAGAAAGGCCTAAGCAGAGGCACCTGTCCGGGAAAGGTTAGCACGGCTGGGATTTTCCAGCCACTGTTTCTCCTTTAGAGATCTGGTAGCTGCTGTTGACGTCAGTTAAAAATTCTTCCTTTAAAGCCACATGGAGGCATTACAATTTCCTACTGGGTGCTGATTCCTTTTATAAGTCAGAACACATAATTGAGTAGAAAGTGTTGGTAGAGCTACTGATGGTCTCCCCACACCCACCTGCACATTCCCCCCAAAAGGTTAATACCTGATCACTCTGGGCCAGGCCAGGGGCAAGACTCTTCTGTGATCTGCAGCACTTAATCCCAGACGTTCAACCCCTTACTGGATGTGACCTTTTTTTCCTATTTGCTTGCCACATTTTAGTATACGAATATTAGAAAACTACCACACATTTATTAAATTGGTATATTTTATATGTAATTTAATAAACATGTAGTTTATAACCTAACGGACTTTATAACACACTGTCTTTACAAAGGGTTGTAAAATAAAAAAAAAATTTCCAGTAACATTGTATTTAAATAAGCATATCATAAAACAAATAGTAACTACATTATTCATTACCTTGTACCACTTTAAAATAATTTTCCTTAAAATGTCCTACAAAGAAGAGGTAATTTCTCTCAAGAAATTCTATGGCATATTCACAACTTGCTCCTGAACAAATATGTAAGTGGCACTTCAGAAAGTTCAGCAGGTTTAGGACCAGCAGATGGCAAAATGGTTACGTCGCTGGACTCCCATGTAGTTTACCATAGTTCAAATCCCAGACTCGGCCACTTGAAACTCACGCCAGGTGCATGTGCATGCATTCGTGAGATTCTGAGAGGAGAATGGAGGAGAAGGGATTGCAGTGTGACCATCACTCCAGGGAGTGATTTCTTGCTTTCTGTCTCTCTGTCTTTCTGGTGAGTACATATGCCCTATAGCAAAAATCTCTCTTAAAAAAAAAAGAAGAAAGTTTGGCAGACTGAGTTTTCCAGCCCCAGGCTGTACACAAGGACCACACGGATATTCATTATCTAGAGATGAGTGTGTCTGATTATCAAAAAACATTATTAAATTCTTAAAGGACTTAGTCCTAGAAAATATCTTTTGGTATGAGGTTTTATGGAATCTCATAATCCATTATATTAAAACAGTTTTGGGTCAAGGCGTTGATAAATGAATAGGCAACAGACGGGTCAATTTAGGAACATCCTAACTGGTTAATAATTAAGTGGCCATCACATGTGCTTTTTAACATCAGGAAAAATGCAGATCAATGTCTGATACTTATATATTGTTAAAGAGGTTCCACATGTACTTTTTATCCTTTTCATTAGTTTCAGAAGTACCTTTTTCCTTGATTGGGTTCCTTATACCACTTCAAAGTATGTTCTTAGTCCTAAACACTACAATGTATTAATCATGTTCCTAAGAGAATGTGTGGTTTTAAAGCAGATAATTGGGTAAACCACATGTTGTCTGGACCAGACAGGCCTCTGTCCAATCCCCTCCTTGCCCATACTCTCCCACCCACACAACTGGGTATTGGTGCAAGAATTCCACCTGTACCCTATAGACAGAGACGTGTCTCTTCAGTAAGGAAGGTCACCTTGGAGTCCACTTCTCCAGGAGCATGGAGTTAGGGCCTGGGCTTTCATCTGGAGCCTGCTCTCTGCATCTCTCTCTTCTCCTAGCCCCTGTCAAATAGTTGTGCTTCCCAGGAGCCAGCTCTGTAGGAGTGGTCAAAGGGAATTCTGCACATCGAGGACGGTCTAAATGATGACTTCTTGGCTTTGAAGATAGTGAGGGTGTGGCGATTTTCTTGGGTCATGCAAACACAAACCAAAAGATTATAAGAGCTTTTGGAAACAGCACGAGGGTATAGCTTCCATCTAAGATTAAGCGAGAAACCAGTCTTACAGCGCTGCGGTGAAGTGCTGTGCAGATGAAGTCAGATCTCACATGGCTGACCAGGGGTCAAGTTTCCGCCCAGTGAGCATATGCATGTCCAGGATCCTGATGTGAAGGAAATCAGAGGAAACAAGATTGCGGCACCAGGCTTTGTTGGGGGGAGGGTTCTCTCTCTCTCTCTCTCTCTCTCTCTCTCTCATGCATGTGTGCGTGCGTATCCACATGTCCTCTGACATTAAAAGAGAGAGGGAGAGGGGTACAAGCATGGACACAGGGCTGTAAGTTTTAGTAACAACGTCCGGAACTTAGAACCAGAAGGACTGATAGATTATCTGTCTTACCATTTTATAGGTAAGAAAACAAACATGGCCCATAACCTCGATAATAAGACAGAATCAAGACAGAATCCCAGGGTCCTTGCCTGAACTTCCTTGATAACGGTTTAACTTCTTAAATCTGAAGGCAGTCACACCATCTCTTCAGAGAAGCAGGATGATGAGAGCCCATCTGGTCTCCTTCCACAGGTCCGCACCATCCACACTGCCGGTTCCCTACAGAGGAAAGGAACTCTGGGTAGCTGGAGGTGCAGGAGCCTTTGCCTACAAAGTCTTCCGAACCAACCATCCAGTGTCCATGTCCCACTGCAGCAGATAACAAACTTGAGGATCACACAGCAAACTCAAAAGGAGACTCTTTCAGAAGGAAATCAAAACCAGCTCACTCCTGGAATACCTGGTGGTGAAAACAGCGCAGTGAAATGAACCCGCAGCCAAACAGATGCAAACCCTCCTCTAGACCACAGGAGTAGAAATCCCAGTCCATCCTGCTAGCAGCACTGGCTTTGGATCACTCTCATTTCAAGCGTATCTGCTTTTCCGTGTGTGTGTGTGTGTGTGTGTGTGTGTGTGTGTGTGTGTGCCTGTGTGTGAAAGAGAGATTTTGAAAGAGAAATAAAATGCAAATACACTCATCACAACTATCCTAATCCGCTGATTGCCCAGGTGTGCACCACAGTTTGCGACATGCTTTATGAGTGTGGACAGCTCCCTGTCCTCGCCGTCAGCTTCTCTGAGAGTTACTGCCACAGGAATGCTAGTTGTGACAAGATTCCACAACACTGGAGCAGAAGCAAATGGATGAGTCTGAATGTTCCATGTCGAGTCTTCACAGGTCGAAGCAAACACGCACCTGGCAGTGCATCGAAGCATTATCCACTGTCAGCTGGGTATTAGCTGAATCTATGCTTCATGTTTGCCCAGATCACTTGAGGCTTCCCTCATAGGTCAGTTAGCACAGGAGACAAAGAGGCTTGGGCAGGTGAGAGTGGATTTGAGACCCAACATGTCTTTGTCACCATGCAAAGAAGCCAAGACCTCATTCGTAAAATGCTGTGTCACTTCCAAAGTGCTGAGGTGTGCGTCTTCTGCAGTGGTTTTAGAAGGGAATGGCTCACAGGGCATCTAGTTGCCCATCGAGAATCAGAAAATAAGAGTCTCAGGGGCTGGCCCCATAGCTCATTTTAAGCACAATACATAGGGAGCTGGATCCGATATGGTCGGCTGTGGGACAAGTCCTGGCCCTGGCAGCTTGAAAAAGAAACTGGCTCTGGGCACATGCCTGACCCAGCTCCTGACAGAATGGAGAAATGGAGGAGAAAGCATAGTGGTGTGACCACGCCCTCACTAACAAGCGCCTTCTCTTGCTTCCTCTCTCTTTCTCTGTAGACGTTCTCTCTGGCAAGTACATTTGCCTCCCAGTAATTTATGAGAAAGAGAGAGAAAGAAAATAATTTTAAAACAAGCCATTTCAAAAGATTATGGATAAGAAGAGCAAATGAAGTTCTTAGCCAAGTGGTCTTGCCTCCATGGCCTCCAGATGGGCTTCACAGCACTTTCTAGAGCAGCACTACTTAACTGCATTACACTCAGGTGTTCTCCAAAGTCAGGGGCTGAGGGAGGAGAGAAGGAGAAGAGAAAGAGGCTGAGGCCCAGGAACTGCTACTGAGAAGGGGACAAGGGAGCGAGAGCACAAGGCAGTAAAATGTTTACCTCGGCATGAAGAGCACTGTGCTGCAGACAGAGGTCAGAGGACTCCGGCATGTTAACTCCAGCACAGCTATGTCCTATCCAAAGCTGATATTAGCTGACCAATCACTACACCCTGCCATCACCACCACCAATCAGAGGCAGCCTCATTCCTGTGAGTACAGCAGTGTGCATACATCTTTTCTTGTCTTTTTTTTTTTTTTTTTTGTCATAGGGCATGTGTGTTCACCAGAGAGCAGAGAGAGAGAGGTCACTCCCCAGGGGGGATGGCTATGCCCCAATCCCTTCTCCTCCATTCTTATCTCAGGCTTTTGGGCATGAACCCATACTTGCCTCACGTGAGTCTGGGACTCAAACAGTACAGTCAGCCATGCAGGATCCAGCACCTTAACCACCATGCCATCTGGCTGGCTCGCACGTCTCTTTTGGATGACAATCAACTGACTCCACTTTTCTCATTTCCCTGTTGGAGTACAAGATCCCTAATATTGAATCTCATCCACTTTTGTGTCCCTTATGATCTTTTATGGCCTTTTATTACAAAATAGATTTTCAATAAATAGTGGATTGGATGAAATAAAAATGTTAATTTGGGAAACAGAAAACAACTGGCTACAAAACTTGGGCCCAGGGCAAAATGACAATGGGGGTGCCTTGCTACAGTGGTATTTAGAATTTCAAGACAGAAGCAGTAGAGCATTAAATCAAACACAGGGCTCTTCTGAGTGAGGCTCCTATGCAACTGCACAGGCCACACCCAAGGTGACAGGCCACACCCAAGGTGACAGTCACAACTCAAAGTATTTGAATGATTTCGAAGGATAAAACATGGAATGCTGCGGGCCAGCAGATGGAGTAGTACTTATGTCTCTGGACTCCCACATGGCTGAACACAGTTCAGTCCTGGACCCGGTGGCTTGAAAACCACACCGGCTGCACGTGCATGCATGCCCAAGATCCTGGAAGGAGAATGGAGAAGATGGAATTGCAGTGTGGCCATCCGACCTGGGGTGGGGGTGGGGGGTTCTCATTTTCCCTCTCACTATCTCTGTCTCTCTCTCTCCCAGATAAGCACACACATCGTTAAGCCAAAAGCCTCTTTTA
>NW_006203868.1:1523209-1535863 GCF_000334495.1 Tupaia belangeri chinensis
CGTTGTCATACATTTTTTTTTTTTTTTTTTTTTTTTTTTTTTGTCATAGGGCATGTGTGTTCACCAGAGAGCAGAGAGAGAGAGGTCACTCCCCAGGGGGGATGGCTATGCCCCAATCCCTTCTCCTCCATTCTTATCTCAGGCTTTTGGGCATGAACCCATACTTGCCTCATGTGAGTCTGGGACTCAAACAGTACAGTCAGCCATGCAGGATCCAGCACCTTAACCACCATGCCATCTGGCTGGCTCGCACGTCTCTTTTGGATGACAATCAACTGACTCCACTTTTCTCATTTCCCTGTTGGAGTACAAGATCCCTAATATTGAATCTCATCCACTTTTGTGTCCCTTATGATCTTTTATGGCCTTTTATTACAAAATAGATTTTCAATAAATAGTGGATTGGATGAAATAAAAATGTTAATTTGGGAAACAGAAAACAACTGGCTACAAAACTTGGGCCCAGGGCAAAATGACAATGGGGGTGCCTTGCTACAGTGGTATTTAGAATTTCAAGACAGAAGCAGTAGAGCATTAAATCAAACACAGGGCTCTTCTGAGTGAGGCTCCTATGCAACTGCACAGGCCACACCCAAGGTGACAGGCCACACCCAAGGTGACAGTCACAACTCAAAGTATTTGAATGATTTCGAAGGATAAAACATGGAATGCTGCGGGCCAGCAGATGGAGTAGTACTTATGTCTCTGGACTCCCACATGGCTGAACACAGTTCAGTCCTGGACCCGGTGGCTTGAAAACCACACCGGCTGCACGTGCATGCATGCCCAAGATCCTGGAAGGAGAATGGAGAAGATGGAATTGCAGTGTGGCCATCCGACCTGGGGTGGGGGTGGGGGGTTCTCATTTTCCCTCTCACTATCTCTGTCTCTCTCTCTCCCAGATAAGCACACACATCGTTAAGGCAAAAGCCTCTTTTAAAAAACCATGGGAAACCACTACCTATGCAAACCCATCCTCCTCTTCTTCCTCAATCATAGAGCAGTGGCGTGGTGTGCAGTTGCCCCGGTAAGGACTGCATTTCTCCAGCTTGTAACAAGGCGTGGCCTCGTCACTAAGTGCTCCCCGGCAGTTAGAGTAGAAAGGTTGTGTGCCCTCAGAGGAGGGGTGTCCCTCCATGCTCTTTCCACCACCCTGCCACCTAGAATTTGGACTTACAGTAACTCAGCTTCAACCATGGAAACAACTTCGAGGACTTGAGATGCCAGTCACAAGATGCAGAGCCTCTGGGTCCCTGTGTGTGTGTGGAGCAGAGCTGCCCCGCAACGCAGTATTCTCCCCTTAGACCAAGAGGTGGCCCACATTAGTGAGGTCCCTCGTTACATCAGCTTAGCTTGCTTGACGTAAGTGACATCATTGAAATATCATTTTTGATTCACCCAACAGCCAAG
Source organism: Tupaia belangeri chinensis (assembly GCF_000334495.1). Taxonomy (NCBI): domain Eukaryota; kingdom Metazoa; phylum Chordata; class Mammalia; order Scandentia; family Tupaiidae; genus Tupaia; species Tupaia belangeri. Next base: position 1,524,620 of record NW_006203868.1, read on the forward strand.
TATAAGACAATCCAAGTGAAGGCAGTGCTGGAACAGGCCTGTAGGTTCCTGTGCACTGGCAGCAATGGGGCCTGGCTAGCCTTGAAGAAGGAGCATGGCTTAGATGGGAAAGAGAACAGTGCTAGATGGGACTCAGTCAGGGCTCCCTCCAAAGAAACTCAAGCAGCTGCTTAGAATAATCCCCCAACAAAGCAAGCCTGGAACCCCCGTGCACTGAAAATATTTCACAGCTTGGGCAGTACCAGTGTCCTCAAGGGTACCTGGGACAGAACCCTGGTGCCAGACTAGCATGGGCTCCTCACTGAACTCTTAGAACTCTTTCTCTGGAGAACAAAGGAAACAAGATCACAGACCTGAAAATTAGCCGGACAGTGTCCACTGGACTTGGGAATAAGACCATTTCTAAAGCAGGACTGAAAGTTCACCGAGGCTTCCAACAGCTTCTAAGGCATTTTAGGCTCCAAATTCAACCAGCTGTTCACTGGATAACACCCAGGATTCAAGGAGTGGATGTTATGTTACATAGCACATGGCCCACAGCAGGAACGCACACACGCGCGCGCGCACACACACACACACACACACACACGTTTCTTCGGCAATGGGCCTTGGCTTTCATAACCATATTCTACTTGGATTTACGTGGGGATTTTTTAAACAGCTACGATTAATGAATGTTCATGCCTGACATTTCTATTTCCATTTTAAGAAATAAAAATAAAATAGAAAGGCTGACTACCTGAAAGTGTTCAGGCAGAAAGAAACCAGGATACCTGACCCTGGACCATGCAAAACCAGAGAGGGACACAAAGGAATTTGGAATTTGCCAAAGGATACCGCTGGGTGGCCAAGAAAATAGCTGAGAAGATACTTTCAACAGTAATTGACATGTTCACGAGAAAGAGCCTGGGCTGCTCACAAGAGCCAGTTAAAAAAAGGAAGGTTAAGGAACTTGTCCAAGGCCAGAGGGAAACTCAATGCCAGAGCCAAGACAAGGCTCAAGTCCTGACGGCCCCAGGCTTGTCTTCAGCCCACATTCACACCTCTCTCTCTCTGTTAATTACAGAGAACAGCAGAGCAGCAGACAGGTATGGAGCAAAGGCCAAAGCTGCATGCATATACTTGACAGATTCTCTTGAAAAACAGTGTTTCTACAATGATAACCACAGAGCTGGAAGGAGGGAATGGGATATGTGTCAGCTTAAAAGTCCAGGGAGAAACAAACCAGGGGAGTGGAACAGCAGGGTAGGAGGTGGGCGGGGATTGAAGCAAAGCTAAAGTTGTGTGCAGAGGTTGGGGGTGGCCATGCACACACACACAGCAGAGCAGGGAGCACCAAGGCCTGGGACAGAGGCTGGGGAGACAGTACACCCTGCCTTCACAGTACCCCTGTAGTATGGTTCCATGAGAAATCCAATGAATTTACATTGCTTCACTCAGCCCTTCAGTGAGATGAAAAGAATAGCAGATGGAGGCCAATCTGGAAATAATAAGCCAAGAGGATTTACGAAAGCTAAAGAAACCTGAGTGGTGAGCCATTTGGAGCAAGCATTCTGGGCCAGCACTCCCGGGGACTCTGGGAACAGACACAGTTAACATGGGGAGGCTGGGTCCAAGCCTCTTGGCAAGCTAAGGCTGAAAGGCCTGTGAAGGTAAAGCAGGAGGGGGCCATTTAGGGAAACTGCATCTTCTGCAGAGGCACCTGCAGCAAGGACAAAGGCTCACAGCTTTGGGGATGTTTAATAAAGTTCCAACACGCTAACTTGCAGGCCCACTGTTTCATGATCTGACTTCATTCGGGGAAAGTAAAAGAGGAAGAAGGGACCATTTATGGCTGGCTGGAGCCAAAGTGGGCTGGGGGCCTTTTTTTAGCCTTGGGCAATAAGGAGTCAGAGAGAGAAGGCTGGTCAGCATTTTACCACGAGTTCCGGACCACCGTGCCTAGATACCATGTCACAGGTGTGTCAGGTGAACGCTTACCGGGGTGAGGGCACCTACTACTACCCTTCAGCTGACAGCCTAAAAAGGCCTTTCCTATGAAACCTCATTATGGGGACCTGCCAAGCTGTCCCAAGGGTTCCTGGAGAACCACGCCAGGCCTGCCTTTTCCAAACTCGTCACCATTCTTGGCCTGGTTTTTCTCTGGCCCCTGACCTTGGTGAGGCTGTTGTTTACAGCCCTTACCCCAACTGCTGCCTCTAGGATCTGGTGTGCTTCTTCCATCTTAGGAGAAGTGCCAACCGTTGCTACACCTACCAGTGCTGACTCAGACCTGGGGGCCCTGGGTAGTACAGCCATCTTAGTTTGAGTCCCTGGACTGCCCTATTGTCCATTGTAGTCACCCATACACCGTCACCACCAATCCACGCCCAGACCCATGAGTGTGGTTTTGCAGAGTTAGGACAGGGCCACTCTGTGACTATACCTCTATTTGTAATGGCACCCACATATTATGTCTGTCTTGCTCTCTAGTAAAATGTTCAAGGTTAATCTCATATTCTGGGTTTCTTTCTTGTTTCTTAATTCCTTCCTCTCCTTTAGATGTAAGAGTTTAAAACCACAGTGATTCAGGTTTGTTAAAAAGACATACTCCACCCAAGTAGACTAAAGCTCTGGCGTCTCCAACTTAAGATCTTTAGTCTTGTCCAACTTAGGGCCAAGAAGCATAGTACGCACCAGGAAGCCAAGAATGAGACATGCTCCCATTCTGTGGAGTTCTTAGTCCAGTGGAGAGAAAGACAGATACCCAAGTGGTTATCTGGTTTAGTGTCAGGACCACTAAAAGGGGCCCGAGGGGAGTGTGCCTAATCCAGAGGAGACAATGGCTGAGCTAATTGTTAAAAATAAAGAGTAACAAGGGGGAGAGAGGGAGAAAGGGGGATGGTAGAGAGGGTGTCCTAAGCGATGGGACGACGTGGGAGATTGACAAAGAGCCTGGCAGATTCTGTGAGGTGTGTCAGTTTGTCTGAACTCGGGGAGCTGCAAGTTAGGTAGGTGCCTCTGGGGAAGATGACAAGATCAGGGCAGGTAGTGTCACATCCTGGTGGGCCTTGTTCTCTGTGCCAGGCAGCTTGGACTTTAAGCTGTGGTGTACTTTGATTCTTAAACTTCCGTGAACATAACTATCACTGGGGGTGTTTGTTTTAACTGTCTGTTCCTGAACCCTGCATGCAGAAACGCAGATTCAATAGGTCAGGGAATAGACCTAGGAATCTGTATCTTAATAACCCCTCCCTTCCCGGGAAGAGTAGGATGCAGAGGGTGGTGGGGGTAGGGAGCACCTTTCCGAACACAGCTGCGGGAGACATGGAGCCACAGAGGGGTGGCATGATCAGATCTGTTTCAGAAAAATCAGTCTGGCAGAAAGCACCCTGTACATGCTCACTCAGCAAGGCCCCTAATCCTGTGATGATCCTCTTGTAACCCTCTGTGGCCCAGGGGCTGCAAAGCTCAAAGGTAGCTCTGAAAGGGACGGTCTCAGGAGAAGAGAGGCCACTGGGGAGGCTATGCCTTAGTGGTCTTGAATTGTTCTGCTTTGATTTTTTTTTGTAGCCTCAAGCCCAAGGCGATGAGCAGCGCTGGTTGTAAAAGTGTGAAAGCCTTGAAGTTCCAGGGCCGCTGAAGGGCTTCTGCATTCTGGAAAGACACGGGCTCTGCAGGGGGCTGGATCATGGAACAGATCTCTGTCTGACCTAGTCAGGGCTGCAGGAGCTCCTGACAGGACAGAACCTGTGCTCATTTGGTTAAGAAAGGCTCAGGGGAATAGGGGTGCAGGCCTGGGCAGCTGCTCACCCTGAAATGCCGATTCTACCTTGGCAAGCTGATCCACCCTGATTAATGTAGCCTAATTTCCTGCAGCCCATGGTGAAGTGTACATTGATAAATATTTTGTGGTGGCTACAACAACATTCCGACCAAGAGCTTGTCGATTCATTGCATGCAACTGCCTAATACATTGAGCTGGATTTGTGCAGAAATCGCCTTCTTATAATCTGGTGATTCTGAGAATGGTTGAGAAAGCCAGGCCAACTAATGCTGGTGACGGCACAGAACGCAAAAGGGGATTTCTTCCTACCTTGAAGCTTAACCACTTCTGCCAACCTGTCCCATCTTCTTGAACCTCTTCCATAGATAGCAAGTCTCGTCCTCCCAAAGTCAGACAGTGCTACAGAAAGTAACATTGTGTTCCATGTCTCATGGTCTCAGAAAGCAGAGACCATGTCTCAAGCCTCTTTTCTCTGGCTCTCTGACCAAGTAGCTACTCACATATGTAAATCTAAAATGAGCAAAGGCCTCTATACAGATAGGCTGGGACTCCCTTAGCCCCACAGCCAACATGCTAACAACTCAACCCCACAGCAGCTGGCCCCCTGCCACTCTACCTTCTACAACTGTTTCCTGAACACTTCCTAGATCATTTTTTAAATTTATGCTAAACAGGATTGTCCCTTTACCAACTAGATCCTGACTAGTGCTCTCTGGAATTACACCTTACTGACTATGCAAAGTGTAATCAACCATTAAGGAGAAGAAAATGAGAAAAGAATCATATTCAGGTGCTTTAAATAAACATAGGAGATGACTTTATTTAAATCAGCTACCAGGGGCTAGGGCCTGGCACAGCAGTAATGCAACTGGGCTCACATGGGAAAGGTTCCGTGTTGCGTCCTGGGATCTTCCTGAGCACACCAGGTACACATACACGTGCCAGCGATCCACGTCAGCTAACCAGGGTAGGTGGCAACTTGACCCTGTTTGGGATTGGGGGGGGGGTCTCTTTCACTCACTCATTCTCTCTCTCTGAAGACATAAATAAACTTCTTTAAAAACTGGCTACAGGTGGGGCCAGCAGTGGGCATAATAGCTATGTCGCTGGACTCCCATGTAGTCAGCCACAATTCAAATCCAGGACCCTGGTGGCTTAAACTCACGCCGGGTGCATGTGCGTGCGTGTCCAAGAACCCATAAGGAGAATGGAGGAGAACCGATTGCAGCGTGGCCATTCCCCCGGGGCGTGATTTCTGGCTTTCTGTCTCTCTCTGTCTTTCCGGCAAGCGCACATGTGCGATAGCAAAAACCTCTCTAAAAAAAAAAAACTTGCTATAGGAACCTGCATCAAACTTATAACTTCTCTATGTCAAATTGTCCATTTCTTGGCCATACACATTTAAACATCACATTTGTGTGTCTGTGTGTTTGTGTAGTCCAATGGCATTTGGGAATATGTAGTTGATACCTAAAATTATTTTTAAATATCAACTTGATATCAATAACTGAAGGATAAATTTCCACACAGCTATCAAAAATATTTATAATTACCAGGGAATTTCAAGAGAGTTGATCATTTGAAATCAACTTTCAATACCACGATCAAAGTATGATATCGAGATAACTAACAAGAATACTATTCTACTCTAAAAAGCTAAAGCAATAAAATGATTACAGTTTCTGAACATAAGGAAGTGAGTGGTTGATCTTGGTAAGACCCAGTCAAGCATACCTACATGTCTGGGTTAGAAGCCAAGAAGCTGATGGGTCAGGACAATTCAATAACAATTGTGCTGCCATGACACTTAGGGGCAGGAATCTGAAATTGGTCCACCTGGTGGGCACTATCATCATCCATTTGGATCTAAGACAGATATCTGAAATTTTAAAAGAACTTTATGAATTAGCTTTAATTAAAATGAGCCTTTAAGTAGTCTTCAAAATGTTGTGTTTGTGCATGTTTTGTTTGTTTAGTGATGTTGTGTTTGTTTAGAGATTTTGTCAAAACGTGTTTATGATTTTGTCGAAAATGAGAATGTCTATGTCAGGCATGTTCACATACTTGAAACTTATTTTCTTTTTTTTTAAGGATAGCATAGAATGAATTTCAGTTTTTTTTTTTAATTTAACTTAATTTATTTTAATATGACCAGAGAGGGACAGAGTAAGAGAGAGAGAGAGAGTTTTTTTTTTTAAGGAAAGTATAGAATGAATTTCAGGTTTTTTTTTAATTTAACTTAATTTATTTTAATATGACCAGAGAGGGACAGAGTAAGAGAGAGAGAGAGAGGGAAAGTGAGAAAGAAAGCCACCAGGTCCGGGACTCAAACCACGGTCGGCCATGTGGAAGTCCAGTGCCCTTAACCACCACGCCACCTGCCAGCCCCCTTGAAACTTATTTTCTGTTAATTAGCACTAGCTACTATTATCCCAGCTTTCATTAAGAGGACTAAATGGGGACCTAGAGATACTCAAGGTCACGTAACTGGTAAGAGGCGGAGTTGGATTCATCCAGATCTATGTGCCTCCAACTGCAGAATCTTTCTACCGCACCTATCTATAATACCCAGGTTTGCTGCTTTGTCCACATGGCTGTCTCTCAGTCATGTGGTAAAGACTTCCCACCTAGTATGAACCAAAATCACAACAAAATTCTGCTTATTGGTCACGTGCCGTCTCCTGGGCCAGGATGTTCTCTAGCATACTTGCACCAACACCATCAAGGCCAGAACCAAGGTCAGGGCCTCATTGACACATCACCCTTCCCAAGTGCCTTCAGCTTTGGGACTGCACTTGCAACTGCAGAATGAGTTTTCAGGTACCAAATGGCAAAGGTGAGTTTCAGAATCAATAGTACACACGCACACACAAACACAGCTGGTCTGCTTTTCCGCTTAACAACCATGCAAAGGGCTTGGGTACCCTGGCTGGTTCCTCCCAGATACTGTACTGGGTCAGGTGAATCCTCCCTATTCTCATCTCAGTTTGTAAACCCTGACTGCTTCAAGTTGCAATAACTATGTTGAAAAGGCTGTGATCTGTAACCTACTCAGAGCAAACAGAGAAGGCGTAAAAGACCTAATGGGAATGGGAAGATCACTAGCATATGTCAGATCCCTATTACAAGCCAGAAACTTTCACAATAATACTATGAAGTGATTATTCTTACCCCCACGTTTTAGATGAGGCCATTGAAGCTCTGGGAAGGTTAGTGATCTGTCAAGCTCATTCAACAGGAGACAGAGCTGTGGTCTAAACCCAGGTTCACCTTTCTCTCTCTTTATTATTTTAAGTTATTTATTTATTTATTTATTGCTTCCATGAGAGAAAGAGAGGGGGATAAGGAGAGAGAGGAGACACTCACAACAGGATTTTCACGATCCTCCCCTAGCCTCACCTAGCCAGCATCACAAGCAGCACGTGTATGTGTACTCGGCAAGTGTGTACGCATAGGGAGCCCTCAGCACACAAACCTAGGAACTCCCCATGGGCTCCACACCTCAGAGATTTGCATTACCACTGCACCACTGTGACAGCCCCGATTTGTCTCCCTTAACATCCATACGGTATTTTATTTCATTTCATAGAATTTTCTCTTTCCTACATTATAATGAAGGCATTATTATTCCCATTATAAGCAAAAAAGAAGAGGAAGGCGTTCTTCTAAAAAGGATTTGCCCTCTGAGACAATCAACTGAAACATTTTTCACACTGTCTCATATAACCGTTATCGAAACTCAAGTAAAAACTCCTAACAGAACACAACAGAACATAAGCTCCCTGAAGACAAGCCCATAGTGCTCATTCTATCCATAGTTCCAGGTAGACCAAGTTTTCATATAGCCCTCATGTTTTAATGATATAATCATTACCTATGTGCTAATGGTATAATAATCACCTCAAAAGACGCATGACTTTTAAGTCAAGGTCTGAAATAAAACTCAGATCTGCAGAGCGGATTCTGAAAATATGGCAGAGTAGGAAGCACCAGGAAACTGTCTTCCCACCTATACAACACTTGCACTGGCAGACGCTGACTGGTGTAACTATTCTGGAACTCTAGAGTCTACTCAAAGCCTGGCAATTCCAGGGGCAGGCTTGGGTGATAAATTGTAGTTTATCTCAGTCAACTTCAGTTTATATCAGCTACTTAACCCCAGGTCCAGGGAAGGCAGCTGTGCAAGGGCCCCTGGAGCAGCTCGTAGGAGCCAAGATGGGCAATAAGGACTCTTTATTGGTGATTTGTCTGTTGGTTAGCGACTGTTGCCTCTGATTGTGGAGGTACAGACTCAGAAAGACAGCCATCCTCGCCATTCTCCAGGGTTGCAAGCCCCTCTCCTTCCAGCCAAAGCCACTCCTGGACGATTTAAAGCACCAGTGCCCTTTTTTCTCACCCTGCCACTTCATTTTCCTTTTTTTTTTTTCCCATTCTAGAGCCAAATATTTAAAGTCTAGTACATTCAAAAACATTCATACAAACAGAAGGATTCAGAAAATAATTGTGTATCCCCAGGAGAAAGAACAGGCTTTAAAAAGAGCAGATAACAACTTAAGTTTATACCTCAGGCTCATCCTTGTCATACAGCCAGACTACAACAATCAAAAAACAAAAATGAAAATCAGCAAGCCATGGGGATGGGTTAGAATGTGATTTTCAGAATTACTACATAGATTTAAAGTTCAGTTTTTAACAACATAATCACAAAGCATACAAAGGAACAGGAAAGTATGACCCATTCAAAGGGAAAACAGAAACCAACAGGAACCATCCCTGAAAAAGACCAAATGGTGGGATTACTGGACAGTGACCTTACAACACGCTTAAGGACGCCCAAAGAACTAAGAGAAGACATAGAGGTCAAGAAAACAAGAATGAATAGAATGGAAGTATCAATAAAGACACAGAAACCCTGAAAAGAAATCCAAAAGAAATTCTGGAGCTAAAAAGTAGATGACTAAAACAAAAAAATTCACTAGATGGATTCAAAAGCAGATTTGAGTAGGCAGAAGAATCAGTGAATTTAATATACAACAATGAAATTATTGAGTCTGAGAACCAGAAAGAAAAATGACTGAGAAAAAGTTATAGAAAATGAGGGACCTATGGGACACCATTAAGCAAACCAACATAGACGTTTTGGGAGTTCCAGAAGGAGAAGCAAGAGAGAAAGGGGAAGAAAAATTATGCATGATAAAAAAGGGGAAAATAAGAGGGCCAGCATATGACATAATGGTTATGTTGCTGGACTCCCGTGTAGTCGATTGCAGTTCAAGTTCCAGACCTGGCAGCTTAAAACTCATGCTGGGCATGCATGTATACGTGCCCAAAATCCCAAGAGAAGGGTGGAGAAGAAGGATTGTAGTATGGTCATCCCCCCTGGGGAGTGATTTCTCACTTTCTGTCTCTCTGTCTCTCTGGTGACCACATGTGCCCTATAGCAAAAATCTCTCTCTCAAAAAAGTAAATAAAGAAAGAAAGAAAAGAAAAAAAAGCCAAAAACCTTCAAAATTTGATGAAAGACGTAAATATAAACATCTAAGAAGTTCATAAATTTCTAAGTAGGATGAACTCAAAGAGATCCACACCAAAACACATTATAATAAAACTGTCAGCATCCAAAGACTCTTAGAAGCAGTGAGAGGAGAAACGCCTTACATGCAAAGACTGCACAGTAAGATTATCAGCAGATTTCTCATCAGCAACTGGAGGCCAGATCTATTCAAAGTGATGGGGAAAAAAAAAATCAACCAAGAATCCTGCACCTGCAAAACTATCTTTCAAAAATGAGGGAGAAATTAAGACATTCCCAGATAAAAACTTAGGGTTTTGTTTGTTTAGTTTAGTTTGCTGTAGGGCATGTACACTCAATGGAGACCGAGAGAGAGAAAGAGAAAGTGAGAAAGCACCTTCCGGGGGGATGACCATGCCAAATCCTTTCTCCTCCAATCTCCTCTCGAGATTTTGAGCATGCATGCATGCATACACACTGCTAGATCTAGGACTGAACTGCACAGTCAGTACACGCTGCTAGATCTAGGACTGAACTGCACAGTCAGCCATGGGAGATCCAGCCACCTTAACCACCATACCACTGCGTTGACACACAGAGGGTTTTTTTGTTTGTTTGTTTTTTTCGGTAAGGCTTCTACAAATAACTAATCTGAGTTAGCATCAATAAAATATGGGTTTTATTGAAAAGCTTCGATACAAGAAATGAGACAAGACAGCTTGTATGACCGCAGAGGATTTGAAAACCTTCCCTCTATAGCTAAGGGAGTTACGTGACTCAGTTCCCAACTCCTAAACTCAGTTCGGAATCTCAGACTGAGACTCTACAGGGTCCAACTTAGCTCCTCAGTCACTGTGGGAACAGAGCTACCTGGTAGAATGATGGCTACCAGGACTCACCCCTAGGAGGCACAGAGATCTCAGCAAAGGAAAATGGTTAGGCATTCCTAAATATCCATTTGCAAAAACGAACTCTAAAAAAAATGTCTTTTTTGGAGAGATTTTTGCTATAGGGCATGTGTACTTGCCAGAGAGACAGAGAGAGATAGGAAGTGAGACATCATCCCCCAGGGGGGATGGCCACCTCGCACTCTGTTCTCCTCCATTCTATTCTCGGGATTTGGGACACGCACACACACACTCCAGGCATGAGTTTTAAACTGACAGGTCCAGGATTTGAATCGCAGTCAACTACATGGGAGTCTAGCAACATAGCCATTATGTCATCTGCTGGTCCCACAAACTCCAAATTATAAGCATAAGATTATAATATGGACAATACAATATGGTGGTTAAACCCCTGTTTAAAAATCAGGAGACCTGATTCTCATGACTCTTCTGCCTGGCTTCAGGCTGTTCCTTTATCTATAAAGTGAGGAGTTGAAATAAATAACCAAATGCTTTCTAAAGTCACTCTTGTTTCTAAGGCTTTCTAAATGTTAATTGTGGGGACCAGCAGGTGGCATGATGGTTAAGACACTGGACACTCCCACATTGGTTGACCATGGTTCGAGTCCTGGACCTGGTGGCTTGCTTTCTCACATTCTCTTTCTCTCTCTGGTCAAATGGAAACAAATGAATAAATAAAAATAAACAATTATTTCTAAAAATGTTAATTGTAACATTTACCTCAAGAAGACTTTGAGTCAGCTGATGGCATGGATCCCACACGGCTGACTGTTCAGTTCAAACCCTGTGGCTTGAAAACACACTGGATGCATGTGCATGCATGCACCAAATCCTGAAAGGAGGAAAAGGATTGCAGGAGGAAAAGGAAAGTAGGAGAAGGGATTGCAGCATAGCCATCCCCCTAGGGGGTATTTTCTCACTTTCCTCTTTCTGTCTCTCTCCTACAAGCATGTGTACCCTCTGGCAAAATAAAGAAAGAGAGAGAGAGATAGAAGAAGAAGACCTTAACACAGCTATCTGAGGAATGCACATGTTTTGATGAGCTCCAGGGTTTGTTT
>NW_006203868.1:1535882-1559832 GCF_000334495.1 Tupaia belangeri chinensis
GAAACAAATGAATGTGGTGTCTCAAGAATGTCAACAGCCAGTTCTGGAAAGGGGGAGGAAAAGATACACGTGGTCATTCTCAGTTTCCAGACCCCATTTCTAATGGCATTTCTTCCATATTGCTATAGACTAAATGATTGTGTCCCCCTCCCCCCAAATTTTTATGTTGAAATCCTGTCCCTGATGTGATGGTATTAGGAGGTGGGGCCTCTGGTAGATGTTTAAGTCATCAGGGCTAAGCTGGGACTAATGCCTTACAAAAGAGACTCTGGAGAGTTCTTTCATCCCTTCTATCCTGTGAGGACTCATTTCTTCCATATTGCTATAGACTAAATGATTGTGTCCCCCTCCCCCCAAATTTTTATGTTGAAATCCTGTCCCTGATGTGATGGTATTAGGAGGTGGGGCCTCTGGTAGATGTTTAAGTCATCAGGGCTAAGCTGGGACTAATGCCTTACAAAAGAGACTCTGGAGAGTTCTTTCATCCCTTCTATCCTGTGAGGACTCAGCAGGGCCTGAATCTGCCAGTGCCTTGATCTTGAACTTCCTAGCCTCTAGAACTGGGAGAGATACATGTCCATTGTTTGTAAGCTGCCAGCCTATTAAAACCTGCAATAGCAGCCAGACTGACTAAGATACCTACCTAATGTGCTTTTTGTCCTCAGTTCACTAGCAGATAATGACAATGTTGTCTTACCACACGGTTTTTTGGTTAACTCTTTATTTTAATCCTGTCTCAAATTAACTCCGAACCTGACTCAGAGTTAGAGCTGGTATTCTCTTGATGCTAGCAACCCAAATAGCACTCAACTCGTTAGAAGAGGAATCATGAATCCAGACGATTTGTTTTGGTCATATGCTTCATTTCTTATCCTGCTCTCCACTGTCCTTCTTTTAAAACATCTATTGTGTACTGAGCACACTACTTGAGTTCTAAAATGAAACTAACCCTCACCTGAAACATATTTCAAATTGCAGCACCTCTGCCAGCAGTTTCCCCATACTTACCCCTTACGCAGCTGTTTTTCCCCACAGCTCATGTCACCTTCCAAGATATGTATCACATAAATTATTATGTCAAGTTTAATTGGGTGTTTTCTACTACTAGTCTATAAGCCCCATAGTGTGGATATCTTACTGTGATACTTATATATATATTTTATATATATATGTGTGTGTGTGTGTGTGTGTGTGTGTGTGTGTGTGGCACTTGTCCCTGCTTTATGGCTCAGAGCTCCTAAACCCTTATAATTTCCTGAGGAATAGAAGCCTCTCTAGTTACTCCTAGCAAACTTTTTTGATAGTATCTGAGTTTATGTGAATAAGGTGATTTATGGCGAGCCCCTAGATAGTTGAGAGTCCAATTACAAAGGAACCTACCAAGTTTTCAGCACCACCCCTAACCTCCTGGAAGGAGAAGAGCTGTAAATTGAGTTCAGTCACCAATGACTAATGATTTCATTGACCCTGTTTATGTCATAAAACTCCACAGGAATACCCCAAACAATGGGGCTTGGGGGGTTTTCAGGTTGTCTTTTTTTTTTTTTTTTACACATTCATATGCTGGGAATATACCCCAGCATCCTGGGACAGGAGATCCTGCACCTCTGGACCCTTTCGGACCTCACTGTGTGTAACTCATCTGGTTGTTTATTTACATCCTTTATAAATGATAGGTTCCTGAGTTCTCTGAGCTGTTCTAGCCAATTATTGAATCTGGGGTGAAGGGGGATGTGGTTGTGGGAGCCCCTTATTTTTCAAGTCAGACAGAAGTGTGAGTAGCCGGGCCCGTTGTAGCTGGCATCTAAAGCAGGGAGGGGTAGTCTTGTAGAACCGAGCTCTTAACCTTCAAAGTCTGCACTAACTCCTGGTAGCTAAAGTTGTTACTGAATTCAACCTGAGTTCATCTGCCCAAGTGCTACAAACCAAACTAGAGACACAAGATGTGATGAAGGAAAGTACAACTTTATTCCCAAGCACAAAGGAAGGAGAGTGGGGAAGCTCATACTGACAAAGCCTGGTCTCCCCACATGCATTTTGAAGGACAAAATTAAGCGTAGGAGTTCCAGGCATATGATCAGTTCAATGACTGGCCTAAGAGGGCATGATCATCTCATGGGCTTTCTTTATTAGGCAGTCATCAGGTTTCCGTCATTTAGCCTGAGTTACTGCTCACAGACAGTGGGTTTTCATTGTGCAAAACATCTTAGGAATTTATGTTAAAACCTTATCTTTCCTTTAAGTGGAAGTGTTAGAAATATTATGTCTCTCATTCATGGCCAGTGTTAGTTAATGAGCATAATCAAAGTCTGAAGTCTTAACCCTTACTTTGGGATATTAAAATTTAAACATTCTTGCATTCCAAGTTGCTCAAAGAAAAATATTTTACTTTTAGTTCAGCCCTTATTAATTTTCAGTTTGGGGAATTTTCACTTTTTTCTTCAACAAAAAGGAAAACTGACGGCCTAGCCCTTTTCCAGGGATCTCTGCTCAGTTAAAAGTCAGAATTGAATAGAATTGCAGGGTGCTTAGTTGGTGTCAGAGAATTGAATTGATTGTTGTCCAAAAAAACAATACTTACCTTCCTAGAGAAATGGAGGGTATGTATTGGACAAATGGAGGCACATATTGAACACTCAACAGATATTTGCTGAGTAAATAAATAGATGTCACCTACCCTGCACTGATTGGCATTGAAGTTCTTTTGCTTTGTTCATCATCTTTTAAGACACCCTACTTTCTTCTTAATGTTGTTTTTTTAATTGCCAGAGGGCACATGTGCAGGCCAGAGAGAGATTGAGAGATAAAGAGTGAAAGGGAAAAAGTACCCCTCAGTGGGGTGTGTTCACACTGCGGTCCCTTCTCTGCTGATTTTTCATCCTGTCAGGATTTTAGCCATGCACACATCCACATCCTGAGAGTTTTTCAAGAACTATGGTCAGCCATGGTCAGCCATGGAGGATTCAGTTCACTTAGGCACTAGGCTACAAATGTGGTCCCACTAATGGTTTTCTTTTCTTTTTACATTTTTTTTAAAGTTTATTTATGTATTTTCTCAGAGAGAGAGAAATAGCCACTCCTAGCAGGGTCTTCATGCAATAATCCACCTTTAGTCTCAGCTGGTGTCAGACAACGGATGTGCGCCCATCATGTTCAGGGAGATCCTGGAATGCAAACCCAGAAGCTTTCCATGTGGGTCCAGTTGTGTTATCACTGTGCCACCATCTGGTCCTTTTCCTAATGACTTGTCTAACAATGCAGCAAGTATATTTCAATGTTCCAACAAATGCCAGGCACAGCGGTACCATCATTGATGAAGGTCGCCAAGAGGCATGGCGGATATCACTTGATGCTGTGGATCTTAGGGCCGCTCACAGCTCCATGACTTTTGCCCACAAGTGGAAGCAGAGACAAAGAAAAGGGAAAAGAACAAAGAGGGAAAGAAAAGCATCTCCCCTTCCATTCAGTCCCCAGTCTAATTTAGAAGCCACCTGCAAGAGACATAAGTAATCAAAGCTGGGGCCTTGTGGTCAGGAGAATCCAAGACTTCTCTGAAACTCAGTCCTCAGTCTCCACTGTGATTCTTCAGCCTATCCCCACATACAGCAAATGTAGCTCTAAACACATTTTTCCAAACCTCTAAATTTGGACTACATTGCAAGGAAAAGGCTGGCTCTAAAAACAGGGTTTGAGAGCCACTTTAGTAGATGGGCTCTGAGCTGGCCAAAAGCACAACCAACTGTGTTTTCAGCAAATGAGCTCCTCCACCCTGCTGGAGCACCCGCCAGCCAGCCGAGTCCTCTTCCCTGGCTGTTAGCTCTACCCTCGAGTCTTTGTATTTCTTTAAAAGTTCACCTACCACACAATATCCACAAGAACACATTCCACATGGATGAAACAGTTTAACCTAAAAATAAATTCCTACAATATTAGGAGAGAATATCATTGTAATATTGGGTTGGAAGAGGACTTTCTAAGTAGAATACAAAACACAGAGGTCGTAAAGAAAAAGTTAAGCAGCTTTGACTGAAATTTAGAAATGGTTTTGGTTTTTCTTTTTTTAAAAGAATTATTTTATTTAATTTTATTTACTCATTCATTAAAAAAATTTTTTTTGACCAGAGAAATACAGAGAGAGAGAGACAGAGAGAGAAAGAAAATGAGAAAGCAAGCCAGGTCTGGGACTTGAGCCACGGTCAACCATGTGGGAGTGTCAAGCACTTTAACCACCACACCACCTGCTCGTCCCAAATTTAGAAACTTTTTAAGAAAAATACACTAACAATGTTAAATAAAAATGAATGCAAATATTTTCAAGATAGGTAAGTAAAAGGTTAGTAATCATAATGTATCAAGAGCTTCTACAATGAACTTTGAAGATAAAGGACAGAACAGACTTTGATTTGTGAGCATAGACAGGCAAAGAAAAGGAAGAAGAACAATGAGGAAAAGAAGGGCATCTCCCCTTCTACTCACTAGCCAGACTGATTCTGAGGCCACCTCCAAGAGGCATTAGCAATCAAAGCTGGTCAGACTTTGTGAGACTCAGAATCTAAGCAAGGCAGCCTGGAGGACCCAAAGGGTACTGACATCATGAGAGCAGATGGCCCTCTCCCCATCTCTGCCTGGACCCCGACATCTTCCACCAACCAAGGATTGGAGACTGGAGAGAATTCTGGAGATAGCACCTGTGAAATGGACTTTGGTTGGCTTCTATGAGCTTCTCCAAGCTTCTGGCAGCAGCGGACACACAAGAGTGGGAGAAAACACAGAAGAAGAGGAACAGAGAAATTGCCATATGGAACTATGACCAACAGACTTATAGCACTCTTCTGGGGACTTTCAGCAAGAACTGGGGGACATTTTGAGGGGCCTGTTTTTGCTAGGGTAAAAGGTGTTACAACAGGAAATGTCTGGAAATACACGTATATGCATTGCTTTTATTTGGTGGGGGGAAGATGAGAGGAGACAGAAAAGTATACTTTCTATTGACTATATTTCTGGGATGTTTAATTTTTAAAATATAATGATTTGTTTTATTTATTTATTCATTTATTTTAATTTGACCAGAGAGAGACACAGAGAGAGAGAAAGTGAGAAAGTAAGCTGCCAGATCCAGGACTCGAACCATGGTCGGCCATGTGGGAGTGTCCAGCACCTTAACCACCATGCCACCTGCTGGTCCCTGGGATGTTTAATTTTTTAATAAGTGTTCTCAAGGACTGAGCCTTTCTCTGGCTGGTAACAACAGAGTCCACGATGATGTCATCCAGTGCATGTTGAGACCTTAGAAAGAAATCAAGTCCAGAGCAGCAAGATGCATGAGAACTTCCCCAGCTTCAGTTTCTGAAACTAAATCACGTCCACGCACAAAAGTTGGTTTGGTGGCCGTGTGGAATGCCAGGGTTTGCTATGTTAAATAAAAATACAAGAGGATATCGTTTTGGACTAAGCTTGTGCACTAGATACCAACCAAGTAGAATGAAAATCAAAATGGACTCAACCATGCTAAAGTTTCAAGTCATGCAACTGAAACTAAGCTGCTTACCTGACCTTCTGTGAAATCGGGAGAGAGAAGAGGCCAGTTTCCGTGGGCATGATAATAGTTTTCTCTGTCTTTAACCCTCACAACAAAAAATAACTAGATGTTAACCAGTTATTTTTCTACTGTTCTGCCTTCCAGTCCTTACCTTGTGAGGCAAATAACTTTGAAACGACCCGTTCACTCTTTGTTCTTGTTTCTGCTTTCTTTACCCCTTCCCTGCATGTGAACCCAACCTATCGTACTCAGCTCATCGGAGCCTTTATGCCATGTTATAGAATGAAGTGTCGCCTGATTCTAGAACCGCAAATAAGATCTCCCAACTGAATCGCAATGTTGTCTGCTGAAAGCTGATATTTCTGATCTAGAGGCCCTGAGCTTCTAAAGCTCTGTCTCCAGAGCTTAGAAGAACACCTTTCATGGGCAGTCACCGTGGGATTCCAAGAGTTTCCACGCATGCGTAGGTTACCAACGAGAGCCAGAACTGAGGCCTCACGTCCCACTGCTCTCGTGTAAATGTCCAAAGTCTTCACTGAGACTCACATGCCCTGACCCCTGCTTTCCTCTGTAACCTCCTGTCTTCCTCTTCCAGCTCTTGCTCCAGGCACTAAGCTACGTGTGATCCCCAAACTGTTAGCTCTCTAACGTGGAACCTCTGGCTGACCCCTTGGCTTGTTCTTCAGTTCCCATCCATGTTATTACTCCCTGCAGAGTCCTCCCTGAGCACCCCCAGGGTTCGATACCATCAGCTCTGTTTCAGGAACACCCCGGGTCATCTCTGGAAATATTGTCACTCTGTAGAAAGTTGGCTTGATTATGTGTCCCTGCCCCTACCAACCAGACTGGCTGGGAAGTGCTGTAGTGTTCACCACAGTTGTCTCTACAGTCTCTGAGATAAAGACGGTAGTAAAACTCCCACCGATTGCCACACTTACTAAGACGTCCTTCTGGAAGAGAAACTTCAACACAACAAGGGAGTTGAGTGCCCACACAGGTCCCTGAGGATGCAGACCCTACACCCGAAGTTCTCACTGGGTGGATTTACCAGGAACAGATAGGAGTTAGAAGGCTGCAGGGCAGAGGACAGTGCACCAGGGAATTACCCCAAGCCATGGTGACTTTGGGTGAATCCTGTCACCTTTCAGGCCTGAAAGTCCCCAGAACTTGAGAAGTAAAGGGCTAGGTTAGGTGCTGGCTAAGATCCTGCCTGCCCATCTGAAAAGCACATAGGCTGGGCTGCACCTAACCTTGGCCTCAGCCTTGGCTACAGCCCAACCCAAATCCGCCTGCCTAAAACAAATTCTCCTTGCACTGTACACTGACATTCTGGGTCACAGGGCAAAAGTCTTGCCAAAAGCCCTTGAGGTTGGTGCTTTTAACAAATATCACAAATAGAGACCAGGCAGATCCTTTCCCTTCGCGGGAAGACACCTAATTCCCCACACCCCATTCCTCATAGGACTGGTCTTGCTTGGATGAATTTCCACTGAGACTTAGTAACCAGCTCCATGGTGCTCAGCTGCCACCAGCCGCAAGCCTCCCTCCCTGAGCCTTTAACCTGGAGGCAAATCCATGTCCCCTTCCTAAAATGCTACAGTGGAGAAGCTGCCAACTACATTACAGAGAAGAAGGGAGCATGTTTATTCCCTGACTTCACAAGCTAGAGGAAGTGCAGCCTGTTGATATTTTCCTTCTATTCAATGCACAGTTTTTGGCATTGGTTAGACCTGGGTTCAAGTCCTACCTCTGCCAGTTTCTAGTGATTTGACATTAGGCTGGTCATCAGCCTGCCTGCATCTCAGTTTCAGATATGCAGTGGGGATGTAATGCCCTCCTTAGAAGGTGGTCATGAGGACTAAATGAAGCAATGCCTGTCAAATGCACAACACAGGGTCTGCCTAACCCACGATAAGTGCATAGCCAGTGTTATCAGCCTGGAATGCTGGACCAGGGCAATAGGACTTAGGTTCTTAGGAGAATTCCCCTATGAACCAATGTTCCTGGGCTTAAAGACCTAATCCCAATCCTACAGCCCAGAATCCAGGTCTTTTTATGTCACTCCACTTAATAGCCATAGTTTCAGCTACTTTTAAAAAAATGCTTATTTCTTTTTTCTTCCATGATCCAGAGACAGAAAAAGACAGAGACACGCACTCCCCACAGGGTCTTTATACCATAACCAACCCTTGGCTTTAGCCAGCCCTGGATCACAGGCGCTGACATGTCCAGGAAGTGTCCAGACCCAAACCCAGAACCTCCCATGTGGGTCAGCCATGCAGAGCATGGCGTTACTGCTATGCCACCATCTGGACCCGTTTTCCAGCTATTTCTGATTATACAACTGAGCGCTCTGAATTATAAAAATAGGAGGGCTGGCAGGTAGTGTGGTAGTTAAGGGCACTGAACTCCCACATGACCGACCGCAGTTCAAATCCCAGACCTGGTAGCTTGCTTTCTCATTTTCCCTCTCTCCCTTTCTCTCTCTCTCTCTCGCTCTGTCCCTCTCTGGCCAAATTAAAATAAATAAATAAAGTTAAATAATTCTTTAAAAATAATAATTATAAAAATAAAAACTCCATGCAAAGTGTGACGTGCCGCTGGCCACAAGACAGAAGCCCAAAAATGGCCACGGGTCAGGTCTGCTGTTTATTTCCGCCCTAGCAGCACAGGCTCAGAGATCAGGCAGCCCACATACGAGTTACCCATTTAGAGTCTGAGACACCTCTGCCTCCATGAGCATTTTGCTTACTCATAGTGGAACCTTTGGAATAGTTCTTAATCTCATGAAAAAATTTCTGCTGCCTGCGTTGGGGGTGAGTAAGTGCCAGGAAACTGGGAGTACTTGTGGACACGTGGTAACAGGTGGAGTGGGTCAGTGGCTCAGAAATACCTCTTCCTTAAAAGAGACAAAGGGGTACCTCTTTGTTCCATTTGGGCTGGTTTCAGATATCTTTTGCTTTAGAAAATAAAAACTATATTACCGAAGGATCAAGATGAGGCAGGCAAAGAGTGACTAAAGACTAACACTGTAAATGTAAGTTAAGGTCCTCAGCCAAACTTTCCCTGACTTGGTTAATAAATAAGCCAGTGATTAAGCTGTTCTAGCACATTCTATTCTGTAGCCCAGAAGGGATCCTCCCCAGTACAGAGAGACATAAACATCAGATTAGACACCTCCGTCTCTGTCCAGCTTTGCTATATTTGTGGCTGCTCTGTGTGGTGGGTGACAAGGCCACCTTCAACTCCAAAGTGGGGATACCACCCAGACCTAAATGCAAAGAGAAGTTCTGGGCCTTGTACAGATCGGCGCTGGCGTATGGTCTGTGCCTGGCACTACGCTAACCGCTTTACATGTGTTTCCTCAGTTCATCTTTACAGTAACCTCACACTGCAGAACTGTTACGTGTGTCCTCTCCTACCAGTGGAAAACCAATGACTCAGAGAGGTTAAGTGGCAAATGCCAGGAACTGGGCAGAAGGTCTTAAATTCCGCAACTCAGGCAGAGGGAATCATACCAAACAGCCTTTACCATCTGAGTACGAATGACAAATGTGGCAGCATTTCCAAAAATTATGAGGTGAGTGAGCTGTAGAGTTACTCAGAAAGGCTCAAAAAGAGAGGATTTGGAGGGGCCTGGGGGAAGAGGAAGAGGCAAGGAATCTGTGCACAGGGCAAGAGTCTGACATGTTGAAGAAGCTGGGCAAGACCAAGCACAGACTTCCTCATAGCAAAAATTCCCTGACACCCTGCTGTAACGTATCTATAAATTAAAGCCTATCTCAGCATGCACAAATGAAAGCTATTAGAGACACGTGTGAATATTAGCCTTTCTTATAAATGCTTGGTTCCCAGCACTCGGATGAGACAGTGGCAGGACAGGGCAGGGCAGGCAGACACGCAGGCAGGGTGCCCACCCCTGCGGCCCTCCTCAGCCAACTGCTGCTGCCATTCTACTCCTAGGGCATAGTGAACTGGGGTGGCCCATCCTCTGCACAAGCTCTTCAGGCTCAAACCTCTTTCTAAAGAGGGCTCTCTCTCTCTTTGTGCTTTGGAAATCCCACTGTTTAGATGGCACTGCAAGTTTCATTTCTTTACTCCTTGGCATTGTGAGAAAAATAATTGTTAAAAAATGCTCATTCTTCTCAAACAAACAAAACAAAAAAAAATGCTCATTCTACCAATCAATTGCATAATATTTCTCTTAAAATTGAGGTCATCTGGGTGACAAGTACAAGGTTCAGAACAAAATACATTCCAGGCTGTCCTGACACAACCTGACAGGGTAGTCACAGCTGAGCTGAGACTAGACCCACCTCTTTCCTTCCTTGTTGGAGAAGGTTGAGCCCACAGTGGTCAGCTCCCACCTTCAGATAGCAAGAGTCTCTCCCTCCTCCCAGGTCCTCAGCCCTGGGTCTGTACTTCTGCTGAAATTTATCTCTGACCTCATATTCTAGCTCTCTATGACCAGACTACCATGTAGAAAGGTCTTGGAGGTGAAGGTTGTACTTCATGCTCTCTTCCAACAAGTATGTGCTGATGTTTTCCAAGGGCCAAGCAAACTGTGAGGCTAGGAATACAATGTCAGCAAGACTGGCCAGTACTGGAAATATCAAGATAGCTGCTAGTACAGGATTATTTAAGAATGCAGACCCTGGAACTCAACTACCTGGATCAGGCCCAGCTCGCTAGCTATGTGACCTCAGGAAAGTCACTTATATCCTCTGTATTGGGTCCCCCTATAAAGGTGACAATAACAGTACCTACCTCACAGTGATAAGAGGATTATGTGAATTTGTATTCGTAAAGTATGTGAATGGTTGGTACTCAGTAAGCCGTATGAAAAAATGAGTATTACAGACTGTCGCAATAACACAACAGATCAATACAACAAAGTATAAGTGCACTCCCTAGCAAGGGTAGGTCGAGATGTTTTAGGAGAAATAGCAGAGTAATATATAACACAGAACTACAAAGATTTCCCAAAAAACTCATCCCCTGAACAAGGGCCAGCCCCACAACCTAGAGGTTAAGAGAGCCGGATCCCACATGGCCAACTGCACTTCAAATCCCAACCCTAGAGGCTTGATAATCATGCCAGGGCACATACACATGTATGCCCAAATCCTAACGGGATGGAGAAATGGAGAAGAAGGAATTATGGTGTGACCCACCCCATTGGGTACTTTCTACCGTTCCTACCCCATTTCTTTCTGGTGACCACACATGCCCTCTGGCAATTAGAAAATAAATAATATAAACAAAGGTTTTTAAAAAGTCAGTTTTCTATGTGTTCTAGTCCATTCTGTTGCTAATAACAGAAATAGATAAGTATAGGTAATTTATAAAAATAAAGGTTTATGGGTACAGTAGATGACGTGAGGGTTATGGCAGCTGGATCCCACATGGCTGACCACACAGTTCAAGCCCCAGACCTTGTGGCTTGGAAACATGCTGGGTATGTATGCATGCATGCCCCAAATCCCGGAAGGAAAATGGGGAAGAGACTGTGGCTTGGCTATCCCCACCCTGGGGGGTGATTTCACTTTCCCTCTCTCTGTCTCTCTCTGTCTGTCTCTGACGAGTATATGTGTCCTATAGGAACAAACAAACAAACAAAAACAAAAACTGAAAAATAGAATAAATAAATAAATACATATAAAGGTTTATTCAGCTGATGGTTGAGAGGACCAAGGTACAGATGCCCCACGATGAGTGACTTCTGGCTGCAGTACAGTGTGGTGGAAGGCAGAGCACGTGCATCAATCCACCTGCCTCTCCTTATGCCCACCGGGCTTCAACCAAGGGGGCCCACGTGAATGACCTTAATCCTCAACTCCTTCCAGAGGCCTCGCCTTTCGACACCATAGTTGGATTAATTTTTTCACCTTCTTAATCCTGTCACACCTAAATCTCAACATAGGAGTGTTTTTTAGAATTTTTAAAGGTTAATTTATCTCATGACAGAGAGACAAGCACCCTCAAAAAAGCCCTGTGCTGCGATCCCCCTGCGGTAGCCTGCCAAGATAGTGACATTCATACCCAGCCTGCATGGGGGGGTCAGGGAACCCAACCGCTGATCCTCTAGATGTCCAGCTTCCCTCGAGCAGGGAGTTACTGCTGCACCACCAAGCCAGCCCTCAACGCATGAGTTTTGTGGAGACATTCAAACCTAGCACCACAGGGAGAAGAGTGTTTCAGGCCGAGGGAACAGCATTTACAAAGGCATAGAGGAGGCAAGAGTCCATGCTTTCTTTAGCAAGTTTGCTTCATTTAAAAAACTAAAACAAACAGAAAATCAATCACTAACTAACAGTCATTGCAGAATTGACAATGCATCTTCTCTCCATTGAACTGTTAATGTACAAACAGCAATGAATTCAGATTCAGCTCACGAAGAGCAAGTTTAAACTAAACCTTAGAAGATTATACCAGTAAGGTCAAAATGGCTCATAAGTGGTTTTTGTTTGTTTGTTTTCTCTCAATAGTAATCATTTATGAAAACCTCTAAATTTTAGGTTAATTTGTTTCTTTCAAGATTGCTAACCCACAGACTTCTTTAAGAGAAGACACTGTGAGGTCTTTACTTTTTTGTTTTGTTTTGTTTTGTTTTCAATTTGCTATAAGGCAAGTATACTCATCAGAGACAGACAGAGAGGGAAAATGAGAAAGTATCCCCCCTCTCTCCTAGGGGTTGATGGCCATGCTGCAATCCCTTCTCTTCCATTTTCCTCTCAGGATTTTGGGCACACACACATATGTGTCTAGCATGTGTGCCTAGTATGTGCCAAGCTACAGGGTCTAGGACCTGAATCATATGGCATAGTTAGCCAAGTGGGATCCAGCCTTAACTGGATGCCACTGGCAGGCTCAGTCTTGTTTTTATTCACTCCCATCATAGCACATTGCATGTGGCAAGTACCAAATAAATCTTTTTAAAAATCTTTTAAATTCAAATGCACTGAAATTTAGTTTCATCCTAATTTTTTTTTTTTTTTTGAGAGATTTTTCGCTATAGGGTGCATGTGCTCGCCAGAAAGACAGAGAGAGACAGAGAGACAGAAAGCGAGAAATCACCCCCCATGGGGGATGGCCACGCTGCAATCCCTTCTCCTCCATTCTCCTCTCGGGATCTTGGGCACGCACGCACACGCGCCCAGCGTGAGTTTTAAGCCACTGGGTCCAGGACACGAACCGCGGTCGACTGACTACGTGGGAGTCCAGCGACATAGCCATTACGCTAACTGCTGGTTCCCTCATCCTAATTTTTAAAAATAATTATTTATTTATTTAATTTATAGATTTGTTGTGGTGGTGGTTGTTATTTAATTTGACGAGAGAGAGAGAAGGGGAAAGTGAGAAAGCAAGCTGCCAGGTCTGGGACTCAGCTGGCCAAGTGGGAGTCTACCATACCACCTGCTGGCTTCCTAATTTTTTTACACAAATACTCTTTAAATGCTAAATGTTCAGATGAATCCTGACAATGCCCAGCACTTCTCTTCCCACTTAACTCATAGGAAGCAAGTTTGGCCCTGCCTCTAGCCTTGAAGAGCAGCAGCTAATCTCCAAGATGGCACCTGCAGAACTGAGTTTTACGATCAGCTAGCAAATGTTATCATGAACTGAGAGCAAAGATTGGAAAGGTAATCAAAATACTGACCAGGCAGGATTGCACACAAGTCAGTGCAGAGAGCCAGCTGGACCTACGATTCCAATTCGATTCTAAGAAAACTGAAGGGAGAGAAATATTCCTAGCAGGTAATACTCTTTTCAGAAGACCAGCAAAGCTTTTATCTTATAAACAAATGGGGAACTGTGGTTCCTTAGAATAAGAGGAAAAGCATTTTGTAATTCTTTGAAGCCAGGGATTTTCAAACAGGTTTCTGACTAAAGAACTCTTTGTTCAAACTAAGTATCACCAAGATGTATGTCTAAACAAACAAAAGGAACAAAGACAGAACTGCTCTGATTGAAGTCAGGGTCCGGGTGCAATTCCAGCTGTTGACCCCTAACCTGAACACATCTAAAACCACTCATTTCAGTCTAACAACTTCCCCTTCCCTTTTGACAGATGAAAAACCAGAAGCTAAGGAAAAATACATAACTTGTCCAAGGTAGCTCAGCTAGTTTTTAACAGAGCCAGAGGGAGCTTGTTGCCAGGCAGATAGGAAAGGCGAGACATCTCATTCAGAGAGAACAAAAACAGGTTTTGAACACAGGCAAAAGATGTTCACTTGCTGTTTAAAGCGATGACCAATGTGACACTGGCTCCAGGAAACTGCTGGAAGGAGATGTCACCAATAGAGATAAAGAACAGTTTACGGGCCAGCTTGTAGCCTAGTGGTTAAGGGAGTTTATCTCAAATAGGCTGCCCGTGGTTCGAATCCTGGCCTCAGCAGCTTGAAAAACATTCTGGGGTGCATGTGCATGTGTGCTCGAAATTCTGACAGGATGGAGAAGTGGGAGGAGAAGGGATTGTGATACAGCCATACTTCGTTGGGAGGGGGAGTGCTTTCTCCCTCTCTCTGCTCTCTCTGGCAAGCATGCATGCCCTCTGGCAATGAAAAAAAAAACATTTAAGAATTTAAGAGGGAAAATAAGGAGCCTCATCTTAGCTGTCAAGAGGTCGTGCTAGTAGGAGCCCCAGGCGGAGATGTCCAGGGGAAGGTGTAGGAATCGGACAGCACGGGGCTCGCTGGGTCTCAGTCTTCAATGCTAAAGGAAAGGGAACAGCCTGTTTCTCTTGTACAGAGTTTGTCTTGGGCCTCTGCTCTGAGGGCTTAGACTAAGTTGAATTTTCTGAAATTGTGTGTTGGTGGTTGTCTCACCCCCTAAGCTGTCCGGCAGAATTCAAACCCTATCAGTTTTTACCACAAGTTAGCTGGGGAATGCAGCCACACCCCAGAGAAACTGGCTGCTTCTAGTGCATCTGAGTTAGGAAGCAAATTTATTTCAAGCCACAATAAAAATACACAACATGAAGAAGTATAGAGCATCTGTCCGAGTTAGCTTCATTTCATTCTTTTATAGAAAGAAATGATCACGATTTTGCACACAAGGAAAGTAAGATATGAAGAAGGCAAGTGCATAGTTGCCTAAGCCAGGGGGACCTCTCGATGATTTAGAACTGGATTCAAACAACACACCTTCAGCAAGTAAGCTATGCACTGAGGCACAGCACTCGAAACCTTCAGAGATACTGAAATACAAGTTGTCTAAGAAACAGCAGCTCCAGGAGTTTATAATTAACCAGTTAGATAAGTAATATACAAAAGTAGTGAGTATCCAAGTAAATATGTGACAAACATCAATAATAACTAAATGTCACAGAATTTCAGACTTGGGAAATACCGAGTTAAACCAGGCCAATGAGGACACACTTCATGGAGAAGAGGTGCCAACACGTATAACCATCATAGCACCACTCGATTTGTGTTTCATACACAATTAACCTGTTCTTCCTCGTTAACAACATTCCCAAACAACAACAGCATGTTTGAAAATAGAAAGCATTCTACCATCACTGATACGCTTAACCTAAAACAGGTTTTGAACACAGGCAAAAGATGTTCACTTGCTGTTTAAAGCGATGACCAATGTGACACTGGCTCCAGGAAACTGCTGGAAGGAGATGTCACCAATAGAGATAAAGAACAGTTTACGGGCCAGCTTGTAGCCTAGTGGTTAAGGGAGTTTATCTCAAATAGGCTGCCCGTGGTTCGAATCCTGGCCTCAGCAGCTTGAAAAACATTCTGGGGTGCATGTGCATGTGTGCTCGAAATTCTGACAGGATGGAGAAGTGGGAGGAGAAGGGATTGTGATACAGCCATACTTCGTTGGGAGGGGGAGTGCTTTCTCCCTCTCTCTGCTCTCTCTGGCAAGCATGCATGCCCTCTGGCAATGAAAAAAAAAACATTTAAGAATTTAAGAGGGAAAATAAGGAGCCTCATCTTAGCTGTCAAGAGGTCGTGCTAGTAGGAGCCCCAGGCGGAGATGTCCAGGGGAAGGTGTAGGAATCGGACAGCACGGGGCTCGCTGGGTCTCAGTCTTCAATGCTAAAGGAAAGGGAACAGCCTGTTTCTCTTGTACAGAGTTTGTCTTGGGCCTCTGCTCTGAGGGCTTAGACTAAGTTGAATTTTCTGAAATTGTGTGTTGGTGGTTGTCTCACCCCCTAAGCTGTCCGGCAGAATTCAAACCCTATCAGTTTTTACCACAAGTTAGCTGGGGAATGCAGCCACACCCCAGAGAAACTGGCTGCTTCTAGTGCATCTGAGTTAGGAAGCAAATTTATTTCAAGCCACAATAAAAATACACAACATGAAGAAGTATAGAGCATCTGTCCGAGTTAGCTTCATTTCATTCTTTTATAGAAAGAAATGATCACGATTTTGCACACAAGGAAAGTAAGATATGAAGAAGGCAAGTGCATAGTTGCCTAAGCCAGGGGGACCTCTCGATGATTTAGAACTGGATTCAAACAACACACCTTCAGCAAGTAAGCTATGCACTGAGGCACAGCACTCGAAACCTTCAGAGATACTGAAATACAAGTTGTCTAAGAAACAGCAGCTCCAGGAGTTTATAATTAACCAGTTAGATAAGTAATATACAAAAGTAGTGAGTATCCAAGTAAATATGTGACAAACATCAATAATAACTAAATGTCACAGAATTTCAGACTTGGGAAATACCGAGTTAAACCAGGCCAATGAGGACACACTTCATGGAGAAGAGGTGCCAACACGTATAACCATCATAGCACCACTCGATTTGTGTTTCATACACAATTAACCTGTTCTTCCTCGTTAACAACATTCCCAAACAACAACAGCATGTTTGAAAATAGAAAGCATTCTACCATCACTGATACGCTTAACCTTTTCCCTCCCAGCTGCACCGATGTCCTAAACATCAGATTCATAATTTAGGTACTTAGTCATTTAGGTCAGACGGACCAAGACTCTTCAAAGCCCCAAGCAAGTACCCTACCCAGTACTTGAATCCTGAAAAGTAAAGGGCATACTTGATCCCTAATATTAATTTCAGTCACCTTATTTATCAAAAAATGTACTAGGGTTGGGACCAACAGACGGCATAATGGCTATGTTGCTGAACTCCCATGTAGCCAACCACGGTTTGAGTCCTGGACCCGGTGGCTTAAACTGATGCTGGGCACGTGTGCATGCGTGCCCAAGATCTCAAGAGGAGAATAGAGGAGAAGGGATTGCGGCGTGACCATCCCCCTTGGGGGGTGATTTCTCGCTTTCTATCTCTGTCTCTCTCTGTCTTTCTGGTGAGCGCAGGTGCCCTATAGCAAAAACCTCTCAAAAAAAAAAAATTACTAGAGTTATTACTCTATTCACTCACACTAACCACATTATCAGTTAATATGGTTAATTATTATCAACCAATTGTCACTAAATCCTGGCACAGGCATCCCACTAGCAGTGGGCTTTCACTATAGGACAAAAACATCATTGACCCACTTCCTACCACACAGAATACATTAAGCCCAGCAGTATCCACCTGCCTGCCATTCTGCATAACATTTTTTCAAAGTAGCGATCACATTCTTATGATAAGACCTAGAAATTGTTCTATTACCATTACCACGAGCACCTCAAATAAACAACCTAAAAAAATTTATTTAATTTTATTTATTCATTCATTTATTTCATTTCATTTTATTTTAATTTGACCAGAGAAAGACACAGAAAGAGCGAGAGGAAGAGAGAGAGGAAGTGAGAAAGCAAGCCAGGTCTGGGACTCGAACCATGGTTGGCCATGTGAGTGTCCAGCATCTTAACCACCACACCATCTGCTGGTCCCAACACTAATTTTTTTTAGAATTATTTTTATTTAACTTTATGTATCCATTTACTTATTTATTTATTTTAATTTGACCAGAGAGGGATTGAGTGAGAAAGAGAGAGAGAGAAAGTGAGAAAACAAGCTACCAGATCCGGACTCGAACTGTGGTTGGTCACGTGGCAAACCAACGTCCTTAACCACCACACCACCTGCTGGCTCTGATAGCACTAATTTTAATCTTTATCCTAGCTAGCGCTAAGCCTAGCTTTATGAATTGATCTAAAAAGGATTAGAATAAATTGAATATGATAATTAGCTTAAATTAAAACAAATTATTTTAACCCATTAAATAACAATATCTTATAAATTACAACATGCGGTCAACTTATATTAACATTATTCTAACTCATATTACATCTCTTAATTTAAAATATGTATTTTTTATTGCCAGAGGGCATGTATGTTTGCCACAGAGAGAGAAAACAGTGAAGCATAGTCACGTCGCAATCTTATTCTCTCTGTTTCTCCATCCTGTGAGAGTAGGAGGCACACGTGCACACATGACTGGCATGGTGGCATATTAGCATGCTTTTTAAGCCACCAGGGCCAACTGAACCACAGTTGGCCATGTGGAATCTGGCTGGCCCTACAGTACATCCTTGATAGGACTGCTATCAACAGTACCAGTCACATAAATATTTTCATTACTAGACTCAGGAGGCAAAGTGGTACCATTATTTATCCAAGGACCCTGGTAATTTTAAACATTTATTTTATCTTATCCACCATGACACCAACCATTTACTATAAGGTCATCAAGAAAGTAATGAAGGATTTTTTCTTTGTTTTTCTATGCAAAAATGCATCATGACTTTCCCAACGAACTGAGAGTACTTGTAGCCTATGAAGCGGCCATGAGCCTAGTATTACCATCAATGCACATAAGACCTATGGCCTACACCATGTACAAAACTTAAACCTCCTTCAATGCTAAAACTTATTATACCCAATTATACGTATACCAGTAACACAATACTCTAAAAAGTCTGTGTCTGAATTAACACATACATAACCTATTCATTAGTTTCATCGACTTATTTTTCTTAAACCAATTTAGCAAAAATAACTTGAATGTTTCATTATTTTTTCCTTCCAACTTACTCTCAGCTTCCCTTGAATACTGTAACTTCACTGTTTTCCTTAATAACAGCACATCAACATCATCTCTCCAAATAATTAGATACACACACACACACATACACACACCTCTATATCGCAATATTAGTGTTTTCTAGAGTTTTTTCTCTATTCAGGAGAGAGCATGTGTATGTGCACATGAGGGTAGAAGACAGGAAGAGCGATGAGTACCCTCCCAGGATCCCCGTCCACCAGGCATCCGGCCCATCCGATCCTGGGCACTAGTGTGTGTTTCAGGACCTCCAGGTGGGGGGTTGGAGTCTCATTCACCGAGTGGGATCCAGCTTCTCTTGAGCAGCACATTACCGCTGCACTGCCGAGCTGGCCCGGTATTAGTTTTTCTACAAATACTCTTAATCATGACATTTACTGCCACAGACCTAATTTTATTTTATATGCTCTTTGAGGCAACACTAATAGGAACTCTAATTATTATCATCCAATGAGGAAACAAACAGAACGATGAAATGCAGGAGCTTATTTCCTATTCTTTCCAGTGATTGGCTCCTTACCATTAATCTATATCCCAGATTTCTCCACCAGACTGTAAATTACATGAGAACAGGGACAAAGTGTCTGCTCACAGTGCCAGGCAG
Source organism: Tupaia belangeri chinensis (assembly GCF_000334495.1). Lineage (NCBI taxonomy): Eukaryota > Metazoa > Chordata > Mammalia > Scandentia > Tupaiidae > Tupaia > Tupaia belangeri. The sequence continues at coordinate 1,555,026 of NW_006203868.1, forward strand.
TACCTAGACCAGCATTTGACAAGTATTGATCACCTGAGAAATACCCATGAATAAATAGTAATAAATTTTAAAATATAGTTTATTTTTTGTTTTGTTTTGCCATTGCTTTGAGTCAAGACTGCTCTATTTAAACTGAAGAGGTCTCCCTGCGTGGCTCAGATAAACCCAAAGCTTCCTCTTGTTAATGGCCTCCATTAGCCACGCCTCCATTCCCTTTCCCATTAGGGGTACCATTGCTCAAGAAAGGGGCCTCTCTTTCCCATCTTCCAAACAAATTGAAGTTGCTTGTGAACCTCCACATTTGCCCATTTACCCATAGAACCACAGATCTATTTCCCCAGATCCTTGAGATGGTAAACAGCTTGTTACAGCTGTATTAATTCCAAGGAACTTGGGCTTCTAAAATATCCTAGCAAAGTGCTTGGCAAAACACTCACTTCTTAGGGTGGCCAGGCCCCGTGGAGTGACTCCTGAATATGGTAACATAAATATAGCATTTACACTAATTTTAGAAATTACATATAATTTGAACATTTAAATCCATTTTACCTTTTCAGAGTAACATGTGCCAGGTGGTCTTTTAATAAAATAAAATGAATTCGAATTTGAATTCTCAAATCTGCTTGGTTTCATATAAAGCAGAAAGACTATGAATGAAAATGTGATCACTTCCTGCAGCAATTTATCTATCTGTGAGACTTTTCTGCTGTCCTCTTTGATCAAAACAGTTGGAGGCCTGGTGGTTAAGGCAGCTGGATCCCACATGGCTGGCTGACTGCGTCGTTCAAGTCTTGGACCTGGCAGCTTAGAAAACACACTGGTGAGGGGACCAGCAATTAGCATAATGGCTATGTCTCTGGACTCCCACATAGTCGACCGCGGTTCGAGTCCCGGACCTGGCAGCTTAAACTCACACTGGGGATGTGTGCGTGCATGCCCAAGATCCCAAGAGGAGAAAGGAGGAGAAGGAATTGCAGTGTGGTCATCCCCCCTGGGGGGTGATTTCTCACTTTCTATCTCACTGTCTCTGTCTCTCTGGCAAGCACATGAGCCCTATAGCAATTCCGGGGGGGGGGGGAGGGGGAAGAAAGCACACTGACTGCATGTGCATGTGTGTCCAGGATCCTGAGAAGAGAATGGAGGAAAAAGGATTTGGGGGTAGCCATTCCCCTTGAGGAGATGTTGCTTACTCACTTTACCACTCTTCCCCCTACCCCACTGTAAGCCCACATGTGCTATTGCAAACTAAAAAACTATTAAAAATAAATAAACAGGAGCCAGCAGGTGGTATGGCGGTTAAGGCACTGACTCTCATATGGCTGACTTCACCGAGTCCAGGACCTGGCAGCTTGAAAATCACACCAGGCATGTGTGTATGCATGTGTGTGTGCCCAAAATCCCGACAGGAGAATAGAGAAGGGATTGTGGTGTGGCCATCCTCCCCAGGATGATTCCTCTCTCTCTCTCTCTCAAGTGCATATGCCCTTTAGCAATAGAAAGAGAGAGAGATGATAGAGAGATAGACAGAGAGGTAGACAGCTTGTCACCAGGTACATGCATGAGTGCCCAAGATCTGACGCATTGGAGGACTGGAGGAAGGGGTTACAGTGTAACCAGAGGGTGCTCATCTCTCTCTCTTTCTCAAGCATGTACACGTGCTTTACCACGAACGAAGAGGAAAATACTTAACATTTAGAGTTTGGAGTTCTATTGGGCTTCCAACAGTACATTAGAATTTTAATAGTGCTCTGTGATCAAATACATTGGGGAAACAGATGTAGTGTATTACGGGCCACAAAAGGGGAGTGTTTTGCTTTTTTGTTTTATGGGTTTTTTTTGAGAGGTTTTTGCTATGGGCATGTGCGCTTGTCAGAAGGACAGAGAGACAGAGAGACAGAAAGTGAGAAATCACCCCCCAAGTTGGATGGCCATGAGGCAATCCCTCCTCTATTCTCCTCTCCGGATCTGGGGCATGCACACACACGCACCCGGTGTGAGTTTAAGACACCAGGTCCAGGACTTGAACTGTGGTCGACTACATAGGAGTCCAGCTACATAGCCATTACGCCAACTGCTGGTCCCGAGAAGAGTGGTTTTTAAAGGAGAGTATACAGTAGTATCATCCTATAAATGTCTGGAAGAATGAAAAGCAAAGCAGCCAATGTCGGGGACTCTGAATTTACACAACATTTGCAGAATTTTAAAGCAACTAAAAACAAAATGTATGGACATGCCCTGTAGCCTATTGATTAAGGGAGCCAAATCACACCTGGCTGACTGCAGTTCGTATTACAATCCTAGTGGCTTGCAAAATATGTTGGGTGTTTGTATGTGCATGCCAAAAATCCAGACAAGATGGAGAAATGAAGGAGGAATTACAGCATGACCACACTCCACTGGGAGGTGCTTTCTCCTCCCACCCCCATGTCTCTGCCAAATGTATGTGCTCTCTAGAAATTGAAAACAAAAGATTATGCAGTCCCCAAAGATGGAAAATAAAATAAATGTAGAAGATTAAATTTTCCTTCACCAAAACTGTGGTGTCGTGGCAAGGATACCATTAAAGATAATGTATAGTAAATTAAAGCTATATAGGCACTAAGAGCATATAAATCTTGCACAAACACATTCAAGAATTTTAATTACCTGTAGGGTAGAAGAATAAAGAGCTTACAGTTGAAGGATGTAGGTTTTTTAAAAGAATTACTTATTTTGTTTTACTTATTATTATGATTTTATTTGTTATAGGGCACCAGAGAGAGAAAGAGAGGGAAAGTGAGAAAGCAAGCCACCAGGTCTGGGACTCAAACTATGGTCTGCCATGTGACAGTCCAGTGCCTTAACCACCATGCCTCCTGCTGGCCCCAGAAATTAGGTTTTGAACAGGTTCCAATTCTTACTAGTAGCAGAGATTTTCAACAAGTTTCTTAACTGATTGCAGTGAAAAGCAAATGAGTTTACATATGTAAATCTTTTTTGCTCTTGTTTTGTTTTTGTTTTTCTTTTTGGTTTTTGCTATAGGCCATGTGTGTTCACTGGAGAGACAGTGAGTGACAGAGAGACAGAAAGCAAGAAATCACTCTCCAGCGGGGATGGCCATGATGCAATCCCTTCTCCGTTCTCACGGGATTTGAAGTGCGCATGCACACACACATGCCCAAGCATGACTTTTAAGCAGTCGAATACATGGGAGTCCAGCGACATGGTCCCCACATGTAAATTTTATCAACATAACCAGGTACCTGCTATGAATTCATGGTATGAATTTACCAATGTTGTGAGCACTGGATAAAAAAGGGGAGAGAGTAGAGGCATTAATAACTGGAATGCTTACTTCCGGAGCATTTGAGATGAGTGAAGCACTGTACTATAGGCTTTCCGTGCCTTCTTGCATGAAGGCCTCACACCTACTCAATGTGGTAAATAGTAAATTAGGCGAAACCAGGGGGACTTTCTATTTCTGCAGATGAAAAATCGTCAATTATCACATGATTCAACCTACCATCTTCCAGGTTGGGAGAAGGTGAAACAGACTTGTGTAAGATAGCATAGCCAGCACCTGACAATCAGGTTTATAAGCCACAGAGGGCTGATGTCAGGGCCAACATTCTCCACTAATATATAGGGTTATCGGAAAAGTCATTATGCACTTTTGTATAGAAAAACAGAAAAATATGTCATGACTTTTCCAATGACCCAATATTACATAAATTCCCAGCGAGGCTGCAGTCTAATAGTTTAGAAAGCTTTAATCAAGTATTAATTTTCAGAGTATTAGAGAACATACAAAAAAAAAAGGCAAAGAAATGATGCCACAGCAAATTCAGTTTCTGAAACAAATGTTTACATTAATTAAAGTAGCCCGTGTTCGTTCTTGTTTCTGAGATTACCCTTCTCTTTAATGAACTCGTACCATCATTGCTTCAGCCAGCAAATATTTACTCAACGTCAGGTTCAGTTTCTAATCTCCTAGAAGGATCTTTTTTTCCCTTCCTTGGTCTAATTTTTACCAATTTACAAACTAGAATTAATTTCTTTCCAATAATTTTAGTACCCCCTTATAAGAATCCCATTTTGGGGACCAGCAGACCCAGTTGTGGTTGAGGTGCTGGACTTTCACATGGCCAACTGCAGTTGGAGTCCTGGATCTGAAAGATTTTTCTCTCTCTCTTTTCCTGTAGCAAATTGAAGAATGATAAATAAAATTAAAGAATCCTTTTTAAAAAAATTCTTATTTTGGTTTTTAATATAGAATTTCCCCAACAATAGTGAAGGTTTCCTAGGAAAAATTTGATAAATGTTCAGTTTGATGTTAACGTCTAATCTGCCACATGTGAAATTTAATAGGGATAAAGAATCACAACCACCTCTAAGGGGCTGGGGTGATAGAGCCACTTCTGATCTGACCTGTAAGAGTGTTTGCTTAAATCCCAACTCACTGGAAACTATCTGTCAGATGGCACTGTTATATTTTTTTTTATTATTTAGTGTTTCCTATGCTTAGGCCTTGTCTCCGGAACGACTTGACGCTTCTCAGGGGGCGACGATTAAGTCTTACTCTGACTTCACAGGCTGCTAGCAAATATCATGGATCCATAGACCTTTAATAGGCAGGAAGAAAAGTGATCAGCGTGGAAGAAGGCCCTCGAAGGCAGCAAAGCAAAGCGGCCCTCTGCCGCTTGTGCATTAACACCTGCTCCTAAGAACGAACAGCAGGTCCTGTGTCAAAGCCTCGGTGGCCATTCTGGTTGGCCATTTAAAGAGGTATGAGAGGAAGTCAGCAGCTCGACCGCCATTGGCTGAGACG
>NW_006203868.1:1560347-1588968 GCF_000334495.1 Tupaia belangeri chinensis
CCTGCACCTGCAGACCGGGAACCTGCTCAACTGGGGCCGCCTGCGGAAGAAGTGTCCGTCCACGCACAGCGAGGAGGTGAGCGCGGGCGAGCGGAGACGCGGGGCTCCCGGGCAGGCCGCGGGCCAGGCTGGGCGGCTCCGGGAGCTAGGAAGCGCCCGCGTCCCGGGAGGGCGACCGGATTCGGGCGCGGGGAGGCGCTCACCTGGGCTCTCTCAGGTGTGGCTGCTGGGCCGATGTCGGTGCGACCTCGCTCCAGACCTGCTGCCGGGGGCAGGGCCTCCTCTAAACTTAGCAGGTGCAACTGCACACTGAATGGCACCTCCGTCAGTGCTTACGGCCAGTATCCAAACTCCAAATGCACCCGGCTCCCTGTCCCTCGCTCCCTGCCCTTCCCCTGCAAGTAAAGGAGTATTTCAGACACTGCCTTTGGTGGGTTCATATGAAGGAGTAGTCTTTACACGCTCGACTTACAGGATGTTGACACTAGGTTCTCTATCGTTGGCTTTGGAATAAGGCATATTTTGTTTTCTGGAAATTAATCTATCTTTTTGCCCAAAGATTAGTTACTAATTGGAGATTAACCTGGAATTACATACTTGTTACATATTTGTTGTCCATTCTTGAGCGGATGGTCAGCTGCTGACTACATACAATTGTCAAGGCCTACTGATGGTTTGGGACAATTTTAGTATTTTAAAAAAATAATAAAACAAACCATTACATTTAAAACTGCACGACTTTGGAAAGGTTACTCTCCCTGAGTCTGTTAACGTTGCTTTAAAATAGGGTGATAATACCTTCCTTCCTGGGCTGTTATGATATCATGAGCAGTCTTTTAAAAAGATCATGCAAAATCCTCATTATGGAAAAATTTTATCCACCATGTCTGGATTTCAAGTTTCTTTGCATCGAAATTAAGTCCTGTGTTACTTCTGTTTTTTTCCTTGAACTTCCTGAAGTCTTTATGAAAAGGAATGTTTCCCTATCATTTGATTTCATCAGAGAAAATATAAAATCGTGGTTAGAACAAAAGGTTTTTCTTTTAAACTGTGTGGTTATCACATGGTTCTGAACTGTCAGGAGGAAAGAGATAGGTGATTTTCTCTCATGAGATGTTGGCGGTGGGCGCTCATGGCATCCCTCTGAGTATGCTGGGCCTGTGCCCAGTTATGGGGTTGAGAGTTCTTCATAGGGTATGGGGACTCTGTTGTAACTTCCATTGGAATCAGGTCCCAGCTCACTTTGTATGTGTTGTTTAAACCACTCACTTTGACTGCTTCTTCTAAAAATAAATTTTTCAGTACTTGGTAGATAGACCCTTAATTTCTTCCAGCACCTGATGGTTATGGTTTAATACAGCATCTTGTATGTTGCTATTAATGGGAGAAGTTTGATCTTTCTTATCTTACTGTAACACTCCAGAGTGGTGTCTTTCAGAGTTTTGATGCAAACATTGTAAGTGCATTTTACCTTGAAGTCCAGTTCATATATCTGAAACAAATTTCACAAAATCTATACTATATAATCCTTATTATATAGTATGTATTCTGATTTTTCTACCCTATTTCAATTTTTTAAAATGTGATTTCTTAATGCATTAATTATTCACACCCCTTACTTTGAAAAACATTGTTCAAAGGACTAATTTTCATTTGAAGCGTATTATTTAGGGTGGTTCATAAGATTGGGACAAAAACTAAATAAATTGGAAAACTTGAAGGATGGCATCATATTGTTGGTAAACTATGACAGCTTATTAGGAGAGGCAAGTAAAGAACTCTGACATCCAGAGCCCTACACTGGGGTGTGTTGACACACAGTTGCACCTCACTGTAGAGATTAAACTTGGGCAGAGAGTTCAATTGAATTTCTTAAAAGGTCTCTTCTAGTTCCTTTCTTGATGCTATGACCTGTGCCAGATTTTTTGAGTCGCTGAAATTTTATGAAGTCAAAATTTTTCAGATGGGCCATTATAGGACTGTTTTGCCCAATTCTCTGTCCTCAGGGTCTTTAAACAGTTAAACCATGTGATATTTAAAAAAAACTCTTATACAATTCCATATATAATGATACAACAAATTATGGCGATACATATCTTCAGTGATACTGTGCGTGTATGATAAGAATGGCCAGTGCAAAGAACAAAAGAAGTACAAAGTTAATGGTCAGTCAGTATAGATAACGTGATTTATAAGATTCAAAATCATTAGGTTTGTGATAAAGTCAGTGAGTTGTTCATGTAATTTTAACATTAGACTGTTCTATGTCCTGACATTTTGCAGAATCCAAGATTAAAGAAATTATTTCAAGAAGGGAATGAATATTCTGAAAATATACTTAATCTTCCAGAATAGAAGAATTCTATATTTTTTTAGAATTTATTTTTAATTTTATTTATTATTATTTTTATAAATTTGCTACAGGGCATGTGCACTCACCTGATAGAGACAGAGAGAGAGGGAAAGTGAGAAAGCGAGCTGCCTGGTTCAGGACTGACTGCAGTCAGCCATGTGGGAGTCCTCCAGCACCTCAACCATCATGCTACCTGCTGGCCCGCAGAATGGAAGAGTTCTTTAAAAAAGCCTTAACTGCAAATGAGCCATCCTGCAGAGGGAAATTTCTTAGAATTCTCTCATGATTTGAGCCAAAGTACTTATAGAATTGTTAACTTCTTGCTTGGTCCTGATCACTTAAATTTTACTAATTTTTAAAAGAATGTTGACTTATAATTCTGTCTAAAAAGATTATCAATTAATTTTAATTTACAGACTTTAATTATAAGTATGTTTTGTGGGGCCAGCAGGCACCAAGGTGATTAAAGTACTGGACTCCCACATGGCTGACCTTGGTTCAAGTCCCAGACCTGGTGGCTGCTTTCTCACTCATTCTCTCACTCTCTGTCTCTTGTAAGCACATGTGCCCTATAGCAAATTTTAAAAAAAGATAAATAAAATTAAATAATTCTTAAAAAAAAGTATGTTTTGTATAAAGATACAGACCTTGCAATTAGAATTTAAGTGGGTTACAGTGGATAGAACATAAATTATTGTTGTGGATTGTAAATCTTAACATGGATGGCTCTATCCACTTGTCTGCTGTATTATCTGTACTCAGATAAAAGCAGTAAAGTGCCTCTATCAATTTCTATCATAAGCCATCATAGTTCAGATAATGAGTTCAGAAGTTTAGCCTCTGTTGTTGCTGTTAGGAAAATGCTTTTGCAATTCAGGGCCTTGCTTCTAGTTACTCATTTCTTTTTTTTCATTGATTGTCCACAGAACGCAGAGCACTGTGCCCTTGGTTATCTATAAGGCAATGATTTCAAACTGCTAATGTTGGACCATTGTGGTCATAAATCAGTTTAGCGAGTCATGGAGCAGTGCATTTTTTTTCTCATTGATAGAAGCCGTCAGAGTGCCTGGCATGTAGTGAGCATAAGTATCATTTCATGAATTCTTTGTTCCATTATATGTCTGTAGGCTCTCACCGTGCGATTGATTGTCTTGCTTTGAACCACTATCAAATAACTCAGAAAGATACTTACACAAGAGATATAAAAATAACCTTTTCTTTTTTTTTAAGGGAGAAATTTTTGCTATAGTGTGTGTACGCTTGCCAAAGAGAGACACAGAGACAGACAGAAAGCCAGAGATCACTTCCCAGGGCAGATGGCCACACACCACAGTCCCTTCTCCTCTATTCTCCTCTCAGGATTTTGGGCATGCATGCACACATGCCCAGTGTGAGTTTCAAGTCTCCAGGTCCAGGGCTTGAACTGCAGTCGGCCATATGAGAGTCCAGCAATGTAACCATTATGCCATCTGCTGGTCTCAATGAATAACATCTTAATGAGTTTACAACATACTATAATATTTGTATAAAAATGTTCATTCATTTAAAACAGTATTGAAGGGGCCAGCAGGTGGCGTAATGGTTAAGGCACTAGACTCCCACATGGCTCATTGCAGTTCAAGCCCCGAACGTTGCTTTCTCTCTCTCTGTGTCTCTCCCTGGTGATGGTGCATTCGAAATTTTTTTAAAAGTAGTAATGATAAAGTTAAATAAATAACTCTTAAAAAAAAAAAAACTTCTGGGGACCAGCAGTTGGCGTAATGGCTATGTTGCTGGACTCCCATGTAGTCAACTATGGTTGGGTCCCAGACCAGTGGCTTAAACTCATGCTGGGCGTGTGTGCGTGTGTGCCCAAGATCCTGAGAGGAGAATGGAGGAGAAGGGATTACGGCGTGGCCATCCCCCCCAGGGGGTGACTTCTCACTTTCTCTCTCTGTCTCTCTGGCAAGTGCACGCACCCTATAGCAAAAACCTGTCCAAAAAAAAAAACCACTTTGTCTTTCCCCAGTGACACTATTAAAAACAAACAAACAAACAAACAAAAACAGTATTGAAGACAGATTGGGGTATTAGGGAGTGACTTGTGGACTGCCGTTAGGAAGTTGACTTCTGAAAGCTATGTCTGTCTTGGTGAATCTCAGGCTTTAGAATACTCAGTGATTCCCTGGTATGCTTGTTAAAGTGGAAGTCTGGCTGCTCTTGGAGAGAGATTCAGCAGGTCGAGGATCTGGCTCAGGAACCTGATTTTTTCATTTGAAATTTGTTAGTGGGTACATACATGCACTGGCCAGAGAGAGAGAGAGGGAGTGGCGAGAAAGCTTCTCCCCAGTGGGGCACAATTACACTACAATCCCTTTTCCTCCATTTCTCAGTGTCTCAAGCCACTGAGGCCAGGATTCATACCATGGTCAGCCATTTGGGATCCAGCTTTCCATGCACAACACTTAACTGCTGTGCTATGGATGAGGCTAGCCCCTGAATTTTTAATAAATGCCACAAATGAATCTGATGTCGAAGTTTCTCTGGCCACACTTACTCTGTATCATTTATTTATCTTTGAGGAATGTAGCATGATGATCAGTATAGATTCCAGTCAGATGGTCCATGGCTTGAATCCAAGTTCTTCTGTTTATAGACTTTATTCTTTTTTTTTTTGAGAATGATTTCCTTTATTTTATTTATCATTATTGTTATCTTTAATTTGACCAGGGCAAGACACAGAGAGAGAGAAAGCGAGAAAGCAAGCCTCCAGGTCCGGGACTCGAATCATGGTTAGCCATGCGGGAGTCCAATACCCCTAACCATCATACCACCTGCCAGTCCCTAGACCTTATTCTTTAAAAACACTTTCTTTTTTCTTCTTTTTAAGAATTATTATGAATATTTTATGCTCTCAAAAGTTTATGTAAATTTTCACTAGTATAAAAACACATTAAAAATAATTAAGACGACTGCTTTAGGTCAAGAACATCTGAGAACTAAGTAGGATAAAAACAGGTCAAATTTAACTATGTTAAAGGAAGCGAAGACCTTCTACAGTTAAAATTGGGGGTTTGTGGTATTTTCTATTGGGATCTTTTTTCCTGCTTAACTATCAAACTATATATTACTGTCAAAGTACAAAACGTGTATAGAGTTTGATTAACAGTTTCAAAATGCATTCCTTTTGCAGCTTCGAGATTGTATTCAAAAGACCTTGAATGAGTGGAGTTCCCAAATCAACCCAGATTTGGTCAGGGTAAGTGAAATGTGAATACAAACATTATGCAGGTCAAGGGGAAAGTGAAGTAAGCAGGCAGTTAATTTCCTTAATGTTTTTGAGGGAAGTCAGTAGGCAATTAGCTGTAAACCTCTTGCTGGCTGATGTGCTGAGATAGCAGTTTGACCTAGTAGGCTGAAGCAGAAAACAGAAAATCCGGACTCTGGTCAACTTTCCAAAAAGACAAGACACCAGGATTCTTCTGCTTAATCCTCATCAATATTTTATTTTTATATTTTATATTTGACCTATGTTCTTATATTTGACCTACTACAGGAATGATTATCAGGTGACTGGTAGATTGCTTTGACAGTGTATCACCCCAGTAATGTCACTAGAAATAAATTTTCAAATGGCAATTTCTGATGAAACCATAAGGAACTATGTTGCATTAAATGTCACATATGGTTATCATCATGTTAGTATACAAAACAGTATCTGCAAACCAGCCTTTGAAATGGAATTCAGCCAAAGGCTCCTATCACATTATATAGACTGCATTAAAATGAAGTAAGTACATGTGCCAGAAATACTTGTATTCCCTGGGAAACTTCCCTTTGTAATTTTATAACCTTATAACTGCCATGCATACATTAATAATGCCTTTTATCAATCTGTTTCTCTGTAATGGCCATTTATTCTGTTTATGCACTTGTAAACATAGAACGCTTGGTATGTGTTAGGCGTTGTAATGTGGCCGAGAATCACGAGGAAGGGGCCATTGCTGGTGCAGTGGTAAGACGTGACTAAAATGCAATGCTCTGCAAGGCTGACCCACGTGGGAAGTTTCTGGGCTTCAGTCTGGAGACCTCCCTGAGTACTCTGGAGATGCCCGTGTCCTCTATCTGAGACTGGCTGAGCCTAGGGGTGGGTCACACCTGTTGGGAGTGCTGTCTGAATGGATTGTTATTTTTGGTTGGTTTATTTTAAAAGTAAAATTATCAGGGCCAGCTATGGTTAAGGTAGCTGGACTCCCACATGACTGACTGCAGTTTGAGTCCTGGACCTAGTGTCTTGAAAATCACACCAGACATATGTATGCACGTGCCCAAAATCCCAGGAGGAGGATGGAGAAGAACTGATTGTGGTGTGTTCTTCCCCCTGGAGGGTGATTTCTCACTTTCCCCCTATCTCTCTCTGGAAAGACCTATGGCACACAACCTATGGCAAAAAAAAAAAAAAAAAAAGTAAAATTATCTACTGTGCTACTGGTCCTAACTTCTCACATACCTCTCCCCCTGCTTATTTTTTAAATTTAAATATTTTTAATCATGAATCCCTCTGAATACCTGATCAAAGTGAAACACTTTTCCCTAGAAAACAGCTATGTACACTAACACACATCCATACACAGTGAATTTTACTGTATTTCTGGACTTTAAAACCCATGTGAAGCCCATGCAGACCTCAGGTAAAGAACCCTGTTGTCTTATGAGTCTCTGCTTCTAAAGGGCATTATGGATTGAAAATTTATAATTAATCAGAAACATTAATTTTATATTTATGGTAAATATGTGTTTGTTACAGGAGTTTCCAGATGTCTTGGAGTGCACTGTATCTCATGCAGTAGAAAAGATAAATCCTGAAGAAAGAGAAGAAATGAAAGTTTCTGGTAAAGTCCAGCCTTTACAATTCATTTTGTCTTGCAGTGGAAACAATAGTGAGGTTTTGTCAGCCATAGGAATAAGCCTTTCTTTACTTCCTGTAATGAGTGGTTCAGTCACTAAAATATTCTTTTTAAATATAATTCTGATGTCAACTCTAAGAGGGAAGTCAGTGCTAGCTATTTCAGTGAAGTCAGAATAAAATTTGAACCTGCTGTTCATAGTGTTCTTGTGTCATGTCATGTAATTTATGGGTCAGACTTCAGAGCAGTAGAAAGATAAAGGTGAAGGAAATAGGAAGGATGAAGGGAGGCTGAGAGAGTGGCATCTACCCCAAATCTAGCCTAGGCCCTCCCTTTCTGGTTGAATACTGGGAAGCAATGACTGAGGTGGCCTGGGAGTATAGAAACAAGTCTGGATTACAAGCTTCATGGACAGAAAGAAAAGACATTTTATACTCGTTCAGTAAGTGTAGTGAGTGATTACTACATTCCAGAAACTGCACTAGGCTCAACGGAAACAAAAATGAGAAGATGTGCTCCTCTTGCCCTCCGCTTTCAGTGAGCAGAGCATAGCCATTAAAAGCTTGTGCTTGGGCCCAGATGGTGGTGCAGCGGTAATGCAACTGACCCGCACAGGAAGGTGCCAGGTTTGCATACAGAAGCCTCTGTACACACACTGGTGGTGCATGCAGATGTGCCCATGATCCGGGCTGGCTGAGACAGAGTGGAGAACGTCATGAAGCCCTGTGGGGTGCCTGTCCATCTCTCTCTCTCTCTCTCTCTCTCTCTCTCTCAAACATACACACACACACACACACACACACACACACACTCACTCTCTTTCCCCCCCCCCATTCCGTTACCGTTTCCCCCCCCCCATTCCGTTACTGCCTCTCACAGAAGGAATAATTAATAAACATTAAAAAAGAAAAAACTTGAGCTCGACTAGATTGAAATTCTTATGTGTGTACATTATTAGCTGTTTTAATCCTGTTTTAACAAAGTATTTAATATTGCAGAGCCTTAGTTTCCTCATATATAAATGGGGAATGTATCTGTTTCACAGTTTTCTTATAAAAAGGATGAAATGATGGGACCAGCAGTTAGCGTAATGGCTCTGTCACTGGACTCCCACGTAGTCGACTGCAGTTCAAGTCCTGGACCTGGCAGCTTAAACTCACGCCGGGCGCGTGTGCGTGCGTGCCCAAGATCCCAAGAGGAGAATGGAGGAGAAGGGATTGTGGCGTGACCATCCACCCTGGGGGGCGATTTCTCGCTTTCTGTCTCTCTGTCTCTATCTGTCTGGCGAGCGCATGCACCCTATAGCAAAAACCTCTCCAAAAAAATTTTAAAAAGGATGAAATGACAGAAGCGGTACTTAGCACAGTGCCTGCCATAAGTTAATGCTAGGTAGCCATTATTTACTACTATATTGTTACTGTCATGGTTGTTGCTATGTTGTTATTGTTACTGAGGTGGAAGCATAAGGTGAGATAGGACCTTGTCTTTTGATTGTGTTAATAAAAATTACTATTCGTCAAATCTTGCTTCATATCAGGCACTATACTTGGTACTTTATTGTTATATTTCTTTCTATAATTCCCAGAACAGTCCTGCAAGGTAGGCCTGTTATCCCCATTGCACTAGTGACATTAAATAGCTTGAAAGTTGCCACACAGCCAGTAAGTGCTTGCAAACCCATTTCTTCCTGTTAATTTCACATGACTGTTGGAAAGGAAGTAAAAACAGTGTTCTTTTGTGGTTGATGGTAATTCATATGATGTAGATCCATCTTGGATCTCTTACAAGTTGTCCTCACTGCCTGTAGGGCTTGAGTTTTTGTTGGTTTTTTTTTTGTTGTTGTTGTTTTTTTAGGTTTTGCCTCAGGGCACATGTGCTCACTGGAGAAGAGAGACAGAGACAGAAAGAGGGAAGTCAGAAATCACACCCCTCAGGGGGATGGCCATGCCGCAATACCTTCTCCTTCATTCTTTTCTTGGACTGCTAGGCAGGCATGCACATGCGCCCGGCATGATTCTCAAACCACCAGGTCCAGAACTCAAACCACAGTTGGCCACATGGGAATCCAGCTGCCTTAACCACCACACCACTTGCTAGCCCTGGGCTTGACATTTCAATGGGTGTAAAAATTCTCTCCATATGAACAACTTTCTTATTTATACCTATCTAAAATGGCCTTATCTTTGAGGGAGAGGAGGCCGTTTCAGATAGTGCAAATTCATGGATGGGAATAATGGTGGGGAAGGTTTTCCTAGAGTGTAATTGTGGGAGCTAAGGTTAAACCAAAATGGTAAATATTAACTCTCATTTGGCAAGGGAGTTATGATGGAATTTCACTGGGGGAGTAACGTGAGGAAGGCAGTGCTTTAGGAAGATTATCAGCAGTAGAAAAGAAGGGACAGCTATAAGAAACGCTGTGCAAGAAAATTTGTGTCTGTAAAATTATAGGAGGAGGAAAGGAAAAAATAGCATTTAGGATTGTCATCTTAGTATTCTAGCAATGTAGTAAAATGTGTATCTACATGTAGTAATTTGTTTTATGTTCTTACCTAGCAAAACTGTTCATTGTGGGATCAAACTCTTCATCATCAACTAGAAATGCAGTTGACATGGGTAAGCAAAAATTTCACTTTTGGCCTTAATAATAGACTTTAAATTAGTGTAGGTATGTTAGTTATAACTTATATTCATATTAAGGTAAAAAAAGAAAATGAGCTGATTTCCATGTTAAAGTTCTAGCCAATTTCTTAAGGCTTCTATAGAATCATATTGATGTAGATAGGGTCAAATGTTTATTCTCAGCCCTATAATATTATAAATAAAATAACAAAACACCACCACCATTATATTTCATATCTATTTTTGGCATTTGGTTAGGTTATTATAGTATTACAGTTATCAGGACTTTTAAAAATTCTTCCAGTATTTATTTTACATGTTTGAAACTTAAATAACTGGCTCCCTAATGTAGATGGAATATAATCGCTTAAAATAAACTCTTAAGTTATCTTCATGGAAATTAAGAAATTGTCTACTTGTGTAAATACAGATTAAGACTATACATTTAGTTTTTCAGAGTCTCAGGTTTAACTTTGCCATGACTACCAACTACAGAATATTAGGTCAGAGTTCTTGTGATCATCCATTTAAGATACAGTGAGCAAGTAGAACAGGAGGAGAAAATTTTAGGATGATATAGGAGCTAACCAAAAAATCCTGTGGCTTAGGAAATAAGCAGGAAGCCCATTCCCTTAAAAGAGGAACCTGCTGTAGCTCTAAGATCCCTAGGAAGAAGGCAGGTCAAAGGAACCTCCTTGCTTGCCACACAGAGGTGAATAAATACCTACACATTTTTAATACATGGAAATGTTTGAAATGAAAGGTAAATTATAAAATAATGTATCCTATATAGAAAACTAGTAAATGATATGGACAGAACTCAGTGGGATACTTTGAGTACATTTGCACCGTTTGTTTTTATTATGTTTTTATTAACATTGATGCTCTCTGTGTTCTTCCCATTAGCCTGTTCAGTCCTTGGAGTTGCACAGCTGGACTCTGTGATCATTGCGTCGCCTCCCATTGAAGACGGGGTTAATCTCTCCTTGGAGCACTTACAGCCTTACTGGGAGGAATTAGAAAACTTAGTTCAGAGCAAAAAGATTGTTGCTATAGGTACCTCTGATCTGGACAAAACACAGCTGGAACAGCTGTATCAGTGGGCACAGGTAAAGGATGGCTAGATGGTGAGCACTCTGGGGACCTGCCTTTTCCGTCTGCACTGTGCTGTTGGGCATCATGCCCTAGGGGACACTCACTGGGGTGCCTATTCCAGATGTGGGAGTTTTGAGGCAGGCTTTATATGAAGCCATGGGGTTTGGGGTTTTGAGAAAAAATGTTTATATATATATATATATATAATTGAACAAAATACTAATCCCATTTAAAATGAGTGATTAAAACATTTTAGAAAATGTGTTTTGGGGGCCGGCAGGGGGCCTGGTGGTTAAGGGCACTAGACTCCTACGTGGCCAACTGCAGTTTGAGTCCTGGACCTGGTGACTTGCTTTCTCACTTTCTTTCTCTTTCTGTCTCACTCTGTCCCTCTCTGGTCATATTAAAATAAATAAATAAAATAAAGTAAAATAAAGTAATTCCTTAAAAAAGAAAATGTGTTTTGATATATTCCTAGACAAATGAATAATTCCCTTCAGTTTTACTTATGTGATAAAAACCTTATATTTTCTTAAGTGTTACTAGGCTATAAATCTAGTTTCTCAATTAAGGGAATATTATATATAACAAATATTTAAAGACATGTAAGACTCTTAGTTCATATAACTTAATATGGGATCAATGTCGTAAACTAATCACCCGCACCCTCTGGTCTGATAATCTACAAAATTTATTATGGAAGTTTCCACAGGATTTATTTGAGGACTTGTTTTGCATACGGGAAACGTATACATACTATGTTTTTTTCCTGTATATAATGTGTTTACAATAAAGTTCAATTCATAAATTAGGCACAGTAAAAGATAAATAACAATAATAATGGAATAGGATAATTATTATTTTTTTAGAGAGTTTGCATAAGGGTGCATGTGCTCGCCAAAGAAAGAAAAAGAGACAGAAAGCAAGAAATGATCACACACACACACCCCAGGGAGGGATGGCCATGCCGCAGTCCCTTCTTCAGTTACCTCTCAGGATTTTGGGCACACACACACATGCACTCAGCATGAGTTTAAAGCTGCCAGGCCTGGAATTTGAACCATCGTCGACCTTGTGGGAGTCCAGCGATGTAACCATTATGGCATCTGCTGGTCCCAGAATAGGATAATTATAATAGTATAATAATAAAGTTACGTGAATGTGATTTCTGTATCTAAAAAATACCTTATTGAATTGTACTCACCTATTTTAAGACCATTATTGACCAAAGGTAACTAAAACCACAGATAAAGGGAGGGAGAGCTACTGTAGTGCCATTTTACCTTTACTTTCTGCATTTCCTATTATTCCTTTTACTTCATCCTCAACCTTTTTCTGTTTTTTTTTTTTTTTTTTTGGAGAGATTTTCACTGTAGGGCGCGTGCGCTCGCCAGACAGACAGAGAGAGACATAGAGACAGAAAGCGAGAAATCCCCCCCCAGGGGGGATGGTCACGCCGCAATCCCTTCTCCTCCATTCTCCTCTCGGGATCTTGGGCACGCACGCACATGCGCCCGGTGCGAGTTTTAAGCCACCGGGTCCGGGACACGAACCGTGGTCGACTACGTGGGAATCCAGCAACATAGCCATTACGCTAACTGCTGGTTCCCTGTTTTTAATTTAATAAAAAAAATTTTCTATTGGGCATGTGCACTTGCCAGAGAAAGCAGAGGGAGAGGGAGAGAGAAAGTAAGAAATTACTCCCCAGGGTGATGGCCATGCCACAATCCCTTCTCCTCCCTTCTCTTGGGATTTTGTGCATGCACATATACACACCCAGCATGTTTTTCAAGCTGCTGGGTCCAGGACTTGAACCACACAATCGGCATATGGGATCTAGCTGTCTTAACCACCACTCTACCAGCTAGCCCTGTTATTTTTTTAAATTGGTCAGAAGACAGCTGTGCTTACCACAGTGAAACTTGGGAGAGGGAGAAGGCACAACTCCCCAATCTCTTCGATATTTGTCCAACTGTCAGGATTTGGGGACCTAAACACACATACCTGGCATGTTTTTCAAGCTGCCAGGGCCAGGGTTCAAACAGCCTGGCCAGCCATGTGGGATCCAGCTTTCTTAACCACTAGGGCTGGCCAGTCCACAGCCTGATTTTCAGAACTTTCAGTTTCTTATGGAGAGGAAAACTGTAAAGTGTTGCCCTTTCTCCCATTGACTTGGTGATAGCCAAAATGTGGCCAGTGATCCAGAATGTATACATATTAACCAATGCAACTATTGGAAGTTATAAATTCCTCTTTCAAAACATATCTGATTAATAGCCATATTTTATATTTAGTTAGATGTATTTAGTTGTATTTGATCCTCTAAATGCCTTTAAGACATATTCTGCCCCTCCCTTTCTATTCCTTCTGTAGCTGAAACCATCAGAGAGTCATGTTTGTTTCTGGGACAGATGTGTTAGATGGTTAAGTGGTTCTAGCAGGAGCCTTTTTAATAGTGTAGTGCTTTATCAGTTTTTTCCTCTTCCTAGATCTATTTTTCCTTTTCCCTGTAGCCACTAATGTGGTTTAAAAAAGCAGATATTAAGATATTCATGTAAAACTATTTTGTACACTTGAAGCATTATAGAATGTGATGTTTCATATATTCTAAAATAAAGCTTTTACTGCTTTCTACTTTTCATGTTACTGAATTTAGTAGACATACCATGATTTTATTTTCATTTCTAGGTTAAACCAAATAGTAACCAAGTTAATCTGGCCTCCTGCTGTGTGATGCCACCTGATTTGACTGCATTTGCTAAACAATTTGACATACAGCTCTTGACTCATAATGATCCAAAAGGTAAAACTGTTATTTTCATTTATAGAGATTGATCATGAGCTTTCTTACAAAGATGCTTGTTGAAGTTTCATTTTAAATGTATGCAGTAATAAGTATACAATGCTGTTTCTAGAACTTTTTTTTTTTTTTTTGGAGAGATTTTCACTATAGGGCACGTGTGCTCACCAGACAGACAGAGAGAGAGAGACATAGAGACAGAAAGCGAGAAATCACCCCCCAGGGGGGATGGTCACGCCGCAATCCATTCTCCTCTCGGGATCCTGGGCACGCACGCACATGTGCCGGCGTGAGTTTTTTAAGCCACTGGGTCCGGGACGCAAACCACGGTCGACTACGTGGGATTCCAGCGACATAGCCATTATGCTAACTGCTGGTTCCCTAGAACTTTTTTTTTTTGAGAGAGAGATTTTTGCTCCTGGGCACATGTGCTCACTGGATAGACAGACTCAGACAGAGAGAAAGCAAGAAATTATCCTGCTAGCAAGGATAACAACGCCAGAGTCCCTTCTCCTCCATTCTCCTTGGGATTTTGGGCACACATAGGTGCACATGTGCACGCACGCACATGTTCCCAGAGTGATTTTTTTTTTTTTTTTATGGAGAGATTTTTGCTATAGGGCACATGTGCTCGCCAGGAAGACAGAGAGAGACAGAAAGCAAGAAGTCACCCCCCCCCCCCAGGGGGATGGCCACGCCGCAATCCCTTCTCCTCCATTCTCCTCTCGGGATCTTGGGCACGCACACACAAGCACCCAGTGTGAGTTTAAGCCACCGGGTCCGGGATTTGAACTGCAGTCGACTACATGGGAGTCCAGCAACATAGCCATTACGCTAACTACTGGTCCCTCCCAGAGTAAGTTTTAAGCCGCCAGATTCAGGAGTCGAACCGTGGTCAACTAGGAGGTAGTCCTGCAACATAACCATTACACATCTGCTGGTTCCATCTAAAACTGTTCATAATAGCTAGTTCAAAATATATATATCTTTATGGTATTTTCAGAAAGCTTTATTTTTATCTTTATACTAATGGGGGGAAAAGTGAGATCATTTCACAAACATTTGATCCGTTAAGGTTTACAATTATTAGATTACACAGAAAAGATCTTTTAAAGCATTCTAAATATTAATATATATAAAATCCTGTCTAGTACAGCAAAGATTAGACATAAGAGTTACTTAATTAAATAGGATAAATATCTGAAAAAAAGAGCAGATGTAATTTAATATAAAACTTAATAAGCATATTAGGACAGGTAATTTATTAGATATTTTATTAATCATTACTATCAAGACATACGTTTGGTATCAGTGGTATCAGTCAAGAACACTGTTTGACTAATGACAGTGACTTGTCTGCCTTTTGTAGAAGGATAAGGAAGAGAATTTTTTTTTTTTTTTTGGAGAGGTTTTTGCTATAGGATACGTGCGCTCACCAGAAAGAGAGAGACAGAGAGACAGAAAGCAAGAAATCATCCCTCCCCCCCAGGGGGGTGGCCACGCTGCAATCCCTTCTCTGTTTTCCTCTCGGGATCTTGGGCTCGCACGCACACACACGCACCTAGTGTGAGTTTAAGCCACTGGGTTTGGGACACGAACTGCGATCAACTACATGGGAATCTAACAACATAGCCATTATGCCAACTGCTGGTACCAAAGTCTACTATTTTTTAGTAGTAGTCTCTGTTTATTTTTTCACTGTTTTATCAGAGGAAGAGGGGTGGAAGGAAAGAGAGTTCTTTTTATTGTTTTTAATTATTTAACTTTATTTATTTATTTATTTTAGTTTGACGAGAGAGGGACAGAGTGAGTGAGAGAGAGAGGGAAAGTGAGAAAGCAAGCTGCCAGGTCCAGAACTCGAATGGTGGTCAGCCATGTGGCAGTCCCATACTCTTAACCACCACGCCACCTGCCTGCCCCAGGAAGAAGAGTTTTAATAGTTAAAGTTCTGTGGAGGCCAGGCATCTTGCTGAATACCTTAGAGAGATTATCTGTAATCCTCAACAATATTCTGGCTCAACTTCATAACTTAACACCTTTTTTATAAGCATATTTTTTAATATTCTGTTTTGAGATGTTTCTTTTGTTGTATATAAATACTTACCTACATGGTAAAGTGCATCTGTTTCTAATTTAACACTTGGGGGTTTTGTTGTTGTTTGTTTTAGAACTTCTTTCTGAAGCAAGTTTCCAAGAAGCCCTTCAGGAAAGCATCCCTGACATTGAAGCACAGGAGTGGGTGCCCCTGTGGCTGCTGCGATATTCTGTCATTGTGAAAAGTAGAGGAATTATCAAATCAAAAGGCTACATTTTACAAGCTAAAAGAAGGGGTTCCTAACTACAACTTAGGTTCCTAACCTACTGACCTGTATTTCCTTTGAATTTAAGATAAAATTGAGGTGTGTAAAAATCTAGTTACTGCCTGTAAATGGTGCCATAGAGGCAGATACTCTTTAGTTATATTTGACAGTATGTTGTCTGTCAAGTTTCAAATACTTCTCTTGCCTCCATATCAGTCCACTCATATGAGCCACTGTATTGTTTCCATTAAACTATTGTTTTCTAATTGAAATTTCCTATAAAGAAAATACTTGCAGTATATTTTCTCCTTATTTTTATGACTAATAGAAATCAAGAAAATTTGTTGTTAGATATATTTTGGCCTAGGCATCAGGGTGAAATATATACATATTTTTTATTTCAAAAAAAATCATTAATTGCTTCTTACTCTATAGTATAACTAAGCAATTTAATTATAATTGTTAAAACTGAAATACTGGAAGATATTTTTCCTGTCATTATTAAAAACAGTTGCATTTCAGAGTAACTGGAGTAGCTGGGATCTACTAGGTGTGTAAATAAAATTCACTCTTCAATATATGAATGGAAGCTTAAATTTTTTTAATGTGTCCTTGCTTGTAGTTTAGTTGCAATGATTTCCCATATATTTTTGTGCCATATTTTCTCTTCCTCTTACTTATAGAGACAAACCAAAGTAAATCTGAAAAGATTAGAAGCTTTGAAATTATTGTTTGGGGGTTTTATAAAAGCAATTGCTGTCACCTTCAGATTCATTTTTAAACTTGATCCATCCTTAGCATATTGCTGCTCATTCAAAAACATGCAATAAGTCTCAAGCACTTACCATATGCTCGGCATTGTGGGCTCTGGAGACAGGAGAGGGCACAGAACCCTGGGTTAAAAATCACTTGAGTGATATAGGTGATACTTGTTGTCCACTATAACTGAGGGACTAAAAGCCAGAAAAGAGGTGAAAAAAATCTTTAATCATTTCATATCTATCCTTATATAGTTTAAGAACCAGAAAATTGCAACTAATAAGCTGTGACCTTTGATATATATACTGTAGGTTTCCTTAAGTCTATAAATTTTTACCTGTAACGCAAGTGATTTTAAAAATTCTTTAAGAATTACTTGTATCTCAGTATTTTAAAAACCACAGGCTTATATAAATCTAATTTGCCCAAGTCTTCTCAACTTAGGGAAAAGGACTATAGTTTCATATTTAGAATAAATACAGTAGACCCTTTTCCTAAGTAAGATTTTGTGGTTTACTGATTGGATAATTTGATCATTAGAATTATAACATGAAGTCAGTTGATTTATTTGCTAAAACTTGTCTGACTCTGAGCTTTTTTTTTCTTTTTTTGGAGAGGTTTTTTGCTATAGGGTGCGTGTGCTTGCCAGAGAGACAGAAAGAGAAAAATCACCCCCCAGGGGGATGGCCACACTACAATCCTTTCTCCTCCATTCTCCTCTCAGGATCTTGGGCATGCACGCACATGCGCCTGGCGTGAGTTTAAGCCACCGGCTCTGGGACTCGAACCGCGATTGACTACATGGGAGTTCAGTGACATAGCCATTACGCTAACTGCTGGTCCCTGACTCTGAGCTTATTAAAGTCACCTGGCCATTATATTGTGTATGTTATTAGATATAGTTAAAATTTTAATTTGGAAATAGACATTTTGACATATCACATGTAAGTCCTTAAACAAATAATCATTTTGTTTTAAATCTGGCCAAGATAGTACTTTAAGAGAGAACTATGGTATCACATTTATTGATTTTTAAAACCCTATGCTTATAAAAATGGATTTTTTGAAGCTTATTTTGAAAATGGAAAAAATTACAATATTAATATATCCTTTGGGCAGGAGCTTTTTCATAATTTCTTCCCTCCACTCTTGACAAAACAGGAATGTAGATTTGAGAAAGGGATTGTTAATGATTTTTTTGTTTCACTTCTGCCCTGAATTTGTTATTGAACAACTTTTAAAAAACTGATATTTTTTAAAAATGACTTAATTTTTCAAGCTGATGTCCACATCTTACTGTTTTTTTCATAAACTATCAAAACATAGTGAATACTTATCAGACATTTAAGGACCTAATGTCTAAAAAGCCATAAAATAAAGACTGGTGATACTACTAAATAAATGCTTTAAAAAAAAATAAAACCTGAAAGCTAAGTTATCAATAGTGTACATAACATATCTTTTCTCAGAAAGTGTGAATCCGACCCCAATGTAGAAAGAGTTCCGATAATTACTTTTCCAGTAAATACAAAAAGATGATGTAGCTTGTCACTGCATTTCCAAAACACACTGGAACATTACTTAACGCAATGAACTGTAACTCAGAATTTGTTCCTTGATGAATCTATCTTGATTTCCCATCTAGGAAACTGGGCACCAGAAGAATCAAGGTGTCTTACGAAATATATTCACATTGTATGAAGTCTGAAGACCACATTGCACTACTACATTAATACCATATCCATTTAGGAGTGGCCAGTGCTAGAACTTGAGTTACAATAATAGTTAAATTTTTTCAGTTCTCAAAAAATAATTTGTATAGCTATTTAAAATGGGAAACAAGTTATTCTGTCCATGAATGGTTCAGGCTTTTCCATACTAGAACAGTGTCATAGCTAAAGTTAGGTTTTTGTTTTTTGTTTTTTAAGATGAGAACTATTTTTTAATAATTATTTTTATTTAATATTATTTATTTGCTTATTTTAGAGTGACTGAGAGAAAGAGAAAGTGAGAATACAAACTGCCAGGTCCAGGACTCGAACCATAGTCGGCCATGTGGGAGTTCAGCACCCTTAACCACCATGCCACCTGCTAGCCCCTAAGATTAGGATCTTAATGTTCAGTTATAAAAGATCTGAGGCTCAGTTACATCTCTATAAAATATTTTCTCAAGATTTTTCACCCAGTATTTTCCATATTTTCCATATATTGTCAGCCAATATAAAATGAGTTTTCATCTTTCTGCCAAATCCACATTTAGAGAAATATGAAACTTTTCATGAACACTTAAAGCATCTGAGTTTTTTGTTTTTATACCCAAATATACCAGCTTATAATTTTGAACCTCTTTTTCATCATTAACTTCCTAATGTACCAGAATTTGTATCTGTCTTTTTCTAGTAAAGTTGGTGATGGGATAAATTGGTTTTCTTTTTTAAAATATGTAACATGACTATTAATAATATTTTTATAGTTTTCAGAATTACAAACACACCTTAGGAAGGGAAAATGTTTTAATTAGATAATTCTGCTTTTTCTATGTGTCTATAATGGTTGACTATAAGTTAAAAGCAAAATATAAGACACTATTAAATATTTACAATAGTTTTTAATTTTACCTATATTACAAATTTAACTAAAGTGTGAATGTATATATATTTTTAATTGAGTTGTTTCAATAGTTGGAAGCATCCTGAAGCATTATATTGATTTTGAAATATTTGAATTCAAACTGAGTATGATTTGAAAATAAATTACAGGTTTTTAAATATCTAAGTCATAAAGCTCTTCATTGAATGAGGTTTATTGAATGACTTCTATGAGCTAGACACTGTGCAAGGTGCTATAGATGGACACAGAGATGAAAAATACACCATGTTCAAGGAGCATATAATAGTCATGAGTCTCTTAAGACGGATACATTCTGAGAAATGAGTCATTCAATGATTTTGTCATGCAAACATCATAGAGAGTACTTACACAAACCTGGATGGGATAGCCTATTATGCACCTACACTATACTATATATATATATATATATATATATATATATATACACACACATACACACACACACACAAGGTATTAGAATCTTACGGGATGGTTTTGTTATATATGTAGTCCATTGTTAAGCAAGATGTACTTATATAATGGCATGGCTATATTTGCAGGGGAAAGTGAGATCTGTGCATGAATAAGAGCAGTAAAAGGCTGTATAATCCATTGTGTCAATGAAAGAAGTGGTAAAAAGGATTGGGGGCATGTGGAAAGAAGTGGGACAGATTAGCAGGGTAAGGATACTAAAGACTCCCTGAAGAAATTGCTTTATAGTAGTGTCAAAAGAAAAGATGCAGTGATTCTGGGCATGGGTCCTTGTTTGCCTGGTTGGTAAATATGCTTTTATTGAATGATGAAGTAGTTTATATGTAAACTTTAGAAATTAAATGAAGACCTTGTTCAAAAACTTCTTAGATAGAAGAGAATAGCTTCTTTCAGGAGTAGATAAGTCTAAGAAAGTCACATTGTGTAAATGAGATTAGAACCTTCCTGACTCCCCTAAATATATCAGGATAATATGGCCATATGTAGTTCCACTACCAGAGAAGTCAAACAAAACATTTTTTTAAAGATTGTATTCAACCATATTTATTTTAATTTGACCAGAGATGGACAGAGTGAGAGAGAGAGAGAGGTAAAGTGAGAAAGCAAGCTGCCAGGTATGGGACTTGGACCATCGTCGACCATGTAGGAATCCAGCATCCTTAACCACCATGCCACCTACCAGCCCCCAAACAAAACTTTTAATGTGTTTCCTAAGCAGTGAGAAATGTGTAAGATGCCATACAAGAGTGTGGTGTGTTTACTGGTCCATTGTTCTAATAAAGGGTGCGTGTGCGTGTGTGTGTGTGTGTGTATATACACTTTTTTTTTTTTCTGGAGAGATTTCTGTTATAGGGCGTGTGCACTTGCTGGAGAGAATCTGACAGAAAGTAAGAAATTACCCCCCAAGGGGGATGGCCATGCAGCAATCCCTTCTCCATTCTCTTAGGATCTTGGGCACGCACATATACGCACCTGGCATGAGTTTCAAGTCACCAGTATGGGACTTGGACCATAGTTGACTACGTGGGAGTCCAGCAATAATAACCATTATACCATCTACTGGTCCAAATCAGGTTTATATTTTACAATAAGCATTACTTATGTGAAGTCAGCTCACTTTTCCCTGTTTCTTTGCTCACTGTTGATTCTTGCATTCTATTATTTATTGCTTAAGTTTGTCCTTAGTAATTTCACTAAAGCTCTTTGGTACAGTAGTAAACTTTGTAGGTCCTACTTGAAGTGCCTGTATTTTGCACTCAAATAATCATTTGGCATTATAGAATTCTAAATTCCCAAATACTTTGCTGCAGCAACTTGAATAGCATTCCACTGACTTCCAGCATATATGCTCTTGCTAATAAAGATCCAGATTTCCTTCTCTCGTAATGTTTTTATCTCTGTTCACTTTTTTTAGTTGAAAATTTTTAATTGATTTTGATGTATATAGAATTAAGAAAAACTGACTAATACAAAAAATAAAAGCAAACATTGATAAACTAGACTTAAAATACTCTGTTCTTTGAAAGACATTTAAAAAAAACAAAAATGTGGAACCAGCAGTTGGCGTAATGGCTATGTCGCTGGACTCCCATGTAGTCGACTGCTGTTCAAGTCCTGGACCCAGTGCTTAAACTCATGCCAGGCACATGTGCATGCGTGTCCAAGATCCCGAGAGGAGAATGGAGGAAAAGGGATTGCGGCGTGGCCATCCCCCCCACCCCGGGGATGGCCATCCCCCCCACCCCGGGGATCGCTTTCTGTCTCTCTGTCTCTGTCTGTCTGGCGAGCACGTGCCCTATAGCAAAAACCTCTCCAAAAAAAAGAAAATGCAAGTTGTAGATGTGGGAAATATTTGTAATATAAATTACTGATGAAAAATAAGTAGAACACTTTTATAAAAAGAATTGTAATGCCAAGGACACAGTGAAGAAAGTGTAACAACAATACACAGAATGGGGGAAAATTTGCAAATCATATATCTAATAAAGATCTTCATATCTAGAATATGTAAAAAATTTTGAGAGGTTTTTGCTATAGGGTGCATGCTCTTGCCAGAGACAGAGAGAAAGCGAGAAATCACCCCCCAGGGGGATGGCCATGCTACACTCCTTTCTCCTCCATTCTCTTCTCAGGATCTTGGGCATGCATGCACATGCACCCGGCGTGAGTTTAAGCCACCGGGTCTGGGACCCAAACCGCAGTCGACTACATCGGAGTCCCAGTGACATAGCCATGATGCTAACTGCTGGTCTCCTGTAAAAAATTTTTACAGATCAGTAACAACCCAGTAAAAAACAGGCAAAATATTTGGATAGACATCTCCAAAGAAGACATGGGGCCAGCAGATGGGGTAGTGGTTACATCACTAGACTCCCAAATGGCCTACCACAGTTCTAGTCCCAAACCTGGTGGCTTAAAAATCACACCAAATGCACATGTGTGCCTTCCCAAGATCCCAGAAGAATGGAGGAGAAGGGATTGCAAGGTGGCCATCCTCCCTGGCAGTGACTTCTCACTTTTCCTCTCACTGTCTCTGTCTCCAGCAGGCACACACACCCTATGGCAAAGCCTCTTTTTAAAAAAAAAAAAAAAAAGCCTTCACTTCTCTAAGGAAGACATATAAATAGGCAATAAGAACATTAAAAGTTGTTCAGTATTATTTGTCATTAGAGAAATGCCAACTAAAATCACAATAATGTATCACTAAACTAAAAAATCAAAGACTGACAATACCAACTGTCAGGATGTAGAGCAACTCTCATATATTGCTAATGGGAATGTAAAGTGGCACAACCATTTAAAATGAAAAATAACCTTGCGTTTCTTATAAAATTAAACATACACTTAACATATAACTCAGTGATTCTATTCCTAGGTATTTATTCAAGAGACATAAAAATGTGTCCAAAAAAGACATGTGAATGTTTATAGCAGCTTTTACTCATAACTGAAAACTAGAAATAAGTGTGTGTGAGCAGTTGAATAGATAAGCCATCTGTGATTCAGTCACAAAATGGACTATGACTCAGCAATAACAAAGAATGAACTACTCATATACACAGTGGCATGGAAGAATCTCAGAAACATGCCATGTGAAAGAAGTTAGACACGGGAAATTTTAAAACAGACATCTAGCAACTGTACTAGTTATCTTGCACCTGGATGCCTCGGTTACTCAAAAGATTGCTAAGTGTCAGACAGGACCACAAGTCACACTGGAAGGATTAATGGAGGGTTGGCCAGCTTCCAGGTGCATGCATCTCATGGTTGGCAGGACTCAATTCCTCACTGGCTGGAAGCCAGAGGCCTCCCTCTGTTCCTTGCCACATGTCTGATCCATAGGACAGCTCACAGTATGTAGCTAGCTTCCCACAGAGTAAATGACAGTAAGGGCAAAATGGAAGCCAGTGTTTTGTGTGTGTGTGTGTGTGTGTGCTTTTTTTTAGGTTTTTGCTATAGGGCACATGCACTCAAAGACAGAGAGAGAAAGCAAGCAAGAAATCACCCCCCAGGGGGCATGACCACGCCACAATCCCTTCTCCTCCATTCTCCTCTTGGGATTTTGGGCACGCACGCACACGCGCCCGGCGTGAGTTTTAAGCCACCAGGTCCGGGACTCGGACCACGGCCGGCTACATGGGAGTTCAGTGACATAGCCATTACGCTAACTGCTGGTCCCGGAAGCCAGTCTTTTTAAAACCTAATCTTAAAGATGAAATCAATACTTTTTGCCTCTTTCATTATAAATCATTAAGTCTAGCCCACATAAAAAGGTTTGAAGACCACGAGATGAGATTATTGGGGACCATCTAACAGGTCAAATTAATTTAAATGTAATGTTTTATATGTAATATTGCAGAATTACTATGAATAGTACATATTTTTAGAAGGCTTATGTATTAAACCCCTCATCTTTGGTTAATGCCTCAAATTCCATGTGTGTGTGTGTGTGTGTTCTTTTTTTTAGGTTTTTGCTATAGGGCACATGCACTCAAAGACAGAGAGAGAAAGCAAGCAAGAAATCACCCCCCAGGGGGCATGACCACGCCACAATCCCTTCTCCTCCATTCTCCTCTTGGGATTTTGGGCACGCACGCACACGCGCCCGGCGTGAGTTTTAAGCCACCAGGTCCGGGACTCGGACCACGGCCGGCTACATGGGAGTTCAGTGACATAGCCATTACGCTAACTGCTGGTCCCGGAAGCCAGTCTTTTTAAAACCTAATCTTAAAGATGAAATCAATACTTTTTGCCTCTTTCATTATAAATCATTAAGTCTAGCCCACATAAAAAGGTTTGAAGACCACGAGATGAGATTATTGGGGACCATCTAACAGGTCAAATTAATTTAAATGTAATGTTTTATATGTAATATTGCAGAATTACTATGAATAGTACATATTTTTAGAAGGCTTATGTATTAAACCCCTCATCTTTGGTTAATGCCTCAAATTCCAAAAAGAGATGTGACCCTTAGTTTAAGGGTTTAATTATAAAATACACCCAGGGAGAATTTCTCTTTGGGCTTGAGTAATAGTACTATATTTTTATACTGTATTTACCTAAAATTGGATATACTGTACTTGCTCATCATCTGCTTTTGGTAAAGGAGAAGGTAAGCAAAGAGCAGGGCAAAGCTGGTAAATCATGTAAAACAAAAACAGCACACTTTTTTGCCTATGGTTAGCAGACCTGTTGCTAAACCACCTCAGTTTTCTCATCATGTTATACTGACAAAATGCATACTAACATGTTTAGCATTTTTTAACAATAGCACATGCATGGGCACACAAGAAAGGAGAGAAAGTACCTTGGTAGGGTCTCCTCATGCTGCAATCCTTTTTCCCCAGCCCACCAGCACCTCAGGATCTAGACACCTGCACAAGCATCCAGTGTGTATTCAGGCCCTCCAGGGGACCCAAATCTGCAGTTGCCACATGGCTCCCAGCCTTGCAGTGCACGTGTGTTACTGCTGGCCCACTGAAGCTGGGCCATTTTTAGTATTTTGTTTCTGGACTTCAGGTTATAAACTTTGGGTTTTCCTTTCTTTTTTTTTTTTTTTTTTTCTGCTATAGGGCACATGCGCTTGCCAGGAAAAGAGAGGAACAGAGAGACAGAAAATGAGAAATCGCCTCCCACCAGGGGGAATAGCCATGCCACAATCCCGTCTCCTCCATTCTCCTCTCGGGATCTTGGGCATGCACGCACACGCGCCCGGTATGAGTTTAAGCCACCAGGTCTGGGGCTCAAACCGTGGTCAACTACATGGGAGTTCAGCAACATAGTCATTAACCTGAAAGGGGGTAAATCATCACACTGAGTGTTCAACAGACCTGAGTGATTTTCTATTATTCTCCCAATTTTCTATACCCCTGTCACCTTAAGTTCTATTTTCATGTACTTTCTCGAATTAAAATTGTAAAGATTAAATGAGTGAATCCATGTGCGCCACGTAGAATAACATACAACAGATAGTGCTCAATCCCATTATTAAAGCTGATGCCGTTGTTCTCTGCCGTTTTGATCTCCACAGCCCACCTCAATTTGGTTCACTTTTCTTCTTCTATACCGTTCACCTATTTTCTGTTTATCTTTCAGTATCACTTTTGATTTGGCTCTACTAAAGTTCCTTCTTTTTGTTCGTTACCACATTTCCCACAAGTCTATCTGAACTGTTTCCATTCTCCCAAAATGAATCACCTACTCACGGAGAAGATGGTCTATTAAAACCTCCCTCTTCGTTCTTCTTTCCACTTGAATTTCTTTGTCGAGACATTCTCCTTTCTGCTTCAACTCTCAACCCTTCCTGTCTCAAAGGAAGGTGCATTCTCCTATTGCTAACCCATCCATCTCTCTTTTTTCTTCAAGCCGTCATATGGAAGTGGTCTCAGCTACATACAGAAAATCCCCAAATAACAGTGGCTTAAGAAAAGGTGTTTCTTTCAAGTGAAAGGAGGCTGCTGAGGACTAACATAGCAGCTCCACAAGTTGTCAAGGACTCAAGTTTTTCTTTCTTACTATGTAATCTGTAAGGTAGGGTCTGCATCCTTATGGCACAAAATTATTGCCACACAAGACCCCATCAAGGTACTTGCTCTCTCTCTCTCCCCTTTCCTTTCTTGTGTGCACATGCATGTGTTATCAGCAAAAAAAATGCTAAAATTTTGTCAGTATGTCATGAGAAAACTGAGGTGGTCTAGCAAACAAGTTTTCAAGAAGTAAAGTTTAAGAAGTCAGGGAAGACCTTCCCCCTTTTAAGATGATGTCCAAAAGAAATACACAACACTTAGTTTATATGTAATTGACCAAAATTTTGTCACTTAGCCAGATCTGGCTTCAAAGATGGCTATGAAAGGAGTAATTTAGTTGGAAGACAATATGTCACTGATGGTCTGTGACTCTAAGAAAAAAACTGACTTTGTTACACAAAGTAGAAGTGAATAGTTTTGGTGAGGTATTCTAATCTTTTTTACCTCCAACATTAATTTCCATTTACTTCTATCTCTTCCCATCGCTCCTTGAACATCTTGTCTTCCCCTTAATAGGAAAAAAAAAAAAAAAAAGCTCATACTAGTCATTCTCTTCCTTTCACTTAAAGAAAAAAAATATATATTACTGTCCTTTATATGTGCATTTCTCCCCAATCTCTAAACACCATCTCACATTTAGATTATATACCTTCCTAATTAGTCTCCGAGTTTCTTGGAGGCACTTAACACATTTCTCTTTATCCCAACCAAATCTTTAAATTTTATATGTAACTTCTCAAATAATACACGACAATGTTGTTAACATTATCGTTAACAACAGAAAAGTACAAATAATGTTAACATTTTCCTTAGCCACAGCCTACATTAATAAGGATTTTGTAATTTGTTCATGTGAAACAGAGAGGAAAGCCTTCTATTTCTGCGGGTCTATTTCCCCGAAATAATTGGTGTTTTTCCTTTTTATTTTTTCAAGAGAGATTTTTGTTACAGGGTGCGTGTGCTTGCCGGAGAGACAGAACGAGAGAAATCACCCCTCAAGAGTGATGGCTAGCCGCGCCGGGCCTGAGTTTTAACCACTGGGTCGGAGTCCAGCGACGTTACCATCACGCCATCTGCCGGTCCCAAGGACAGTCTTTTTTCATCTCTGCAGTGAGAGCTATGACCGGAGCGATTGTGGACCTTAATCTCCTGCTTTCCGGCCCCGAGGAGGCGGGGTGAAGAAAAGTACGAGATTACCGCGAGTTGCGGGATCCGCACGGAAAACGCGGAGACACTTCTCTGACGCACTTCCGGAGCGCCAGAGCAGACGCAAGTCGCTGGGCCTGCTGGGGATTGGGAAGTTGGAAGCGTCAGCCGCAAGGATGGTGGTCACCAGGTCCGCCCGTTCCCAGGCTGCGAGGCACGCCACGTCGCCTCCACGCTACCAGAAGGTAGGAGTGCGCGGGCCTCCCGCGTTTGGCCTTGCCGTCTCACACACGGCGCTAGGCAGATGGCGTGGTGCCAGGGCCCGGCGCGGCGTGAGGACTGACGGAGCGGGCTGGACCTTGCCGCGTGCTGCGATATACCAAGCCCCGCGCCAAGTTTCTCGTGGGAACTGTTTAAAAACAGCCTTCGCGGGGCACAGAGATGGCATGATGGTTAAGACGCTGGATACCTACAGTGGGGACCAAGGTTCGAGTCCTGGATGCGTGGCTTCAAAACCACGCCCCTTGAGCTCAAATGGAGGGATTGGCAGAGGTGGTGGAGAACTCTGCTGTTCCGATCTGGGTCTCTCCAGCGAGCGCACGTGTCCTATGGCAAAAACCTGTATCAAACAAAACACTTTGCCATTGGCCTTTAAGGATTTGTTAATGAGAGAGTAGGTAACGAGTTTGTCATTTAGCTGCTGAATTCAGATGACAGATCAAGGCCTTTTACCTTACTGTTAGTTAACACTGTACCAAAGAGGTTAATTTCGGCCACCATAAATGACCTACTTTCGTGAGGTTTTCACATAGAAAGCTGGTGATGGCCCAGTGACTCTTTATAATGTGGAGAGGGATGTGGTAGCCGCCTGGTGGGTCCCAGTGTCATTCTTATTCTGTGAAGGGAACAAAGCAGCACTTCTCTCCGGTTTGTAAATGCAAGGACAGTAAGGGCAGCAGTCTGTTTTATTGATGTGTTCATAAACATCTTTGTTCAGTGTTCTCCTTCCTCTTTCTGCTGTTTGTGGGTGGCAGTCTAGGTCCACCTAGCGTATTTGACTTAGAGTGGATAAAATTCTGTTTTCACTTATTTGTTCTGCCTTTTGAAGACAGATCAAGGACAAATGTGAGTCAAGAGAAGAAAATACAGAATTGAAACCAGTATATAAATTTTTAATTTTTTTCTAAATCATTAGTTTGGAGTCTTTTTTTTTTATCATCATAATCTTCTTTATATTACATTGGATTACATATAACTTTACATTGACTTCCATTGCTTTTTCAAAAGGGAATGCCATGCATGTCAGTCAATACAGAGGCATCGATCTCCCGGCTTTATCATTCAAAGTCTTTTCCATGCATTTCCCAATAACTATTATTATTATAATTTTTTAAAACAGACAATCACTGTTTCTCATTTTGCTTGTTAAAAGACTTCACCCATCATGAAATACTTCCCAGACCAGTCCAGTTGAGAATACTATACACGTCATCTTCAACAGATAATAAACCATATCTATTTCTCACTAACAT